>NC_041383.1:803222414-803327091 GCF_002162155.2 Triticum dicoccoides
CGCAACACCTGGCGGCATTGCTACCCCCCAGGTACCCCATCCCGTCTAACCCTGACACAGACGACCGCCGGATCTAGCCCTTTGACTTTCGCCGGACGGGGTTTGACCGGTGGACCTTTTCACCCGGTTGTCATAGCCCAGCTCATAGCTACACCCCTGAACAACGTCCCGGCCCAGCCCACCGCAAGATTCCCTCCGTTTCATGCCAACGTGGCCATTATTTTCCCCCTCTGGGACACGGCGGCAGTGACTCCCGTGAGGGGGGGGGCACACCCCGGAGCCGCGTGTCGAGTGCCTGGGCCTGCCATCACGCTTCCACAAGCGTACGATGGCCCACCGCAACACCTGGTATATAATCGAGATATGTTTTTTGTTCATAAGACATATTTAAGTTAATCTAATTTTTTGGAAAAAATAAAAAGGAAAAAAGAGAAAGTAAATAAAATATTAAAAAATAGTATAAATCTATGCCTACGGCTATGCCGTCGGCATAGCTGCGACCACGGAATGGTAGAGCCATGGATCGATGACGTGGCGTATGGCGCAGATCGATGACATGGCACCATCCATCGGCCAGACTTATGCCGACGGCAAGGCCTCGGCATAGATATGCCACCCCACAGACCGGTGAGCGTGTCAGATCGTTGACGTGGCAGAGCATGCAGATCGATGACGTCGGCATAGCTATGCCGACGGCCACCGTTAGTCCCCATCGACGTAGGCTTCACGCCGTCAAACGGCTGTCGCTGCCCGGGTAGCCGGGTCCACACATATGCCGACGATCGCCTCAATGCCGACGATTGCCGTAGGCATATTTGTGGTGATGCCGGCGGCCGATCTGTGTCGATGGCCCCTGTCGGCATAGGTGGATGTATGCCGATGGCCTGACTTGGGCCGTCGGGATACATCCATCTATGCCGACGGAGGTCAGGCCGTCGGGATACATCCATCTATGCCGACGGCCCCCGTCGGCATAGATTAGGCCGTCGGCGTACGCAGTTATCCTAGTAGTGAGCCTTCCTTGTATAGTTTCTCAAAATTTCTGTGCTATAGAACTAGCAACTCCTGTGCTTTGATACAATTCACTGTCATTTTTCAAATACTACACAGATTGTGCTCTTCTCTACTGCTGCTTTTCTATCCCGATCCTAATCAGACGGGGTAATTTGATATATGCCACTGCAACTTTGGCGATTCAAAAAAATGCCACTACAATTTCTCTCATTGGAAAAATGACACTGCAATTTTGCAAACCTTTTCTAGATGCACGATGCCCACTAAAAACGAGAGGATCAATAAACGCACGGAACATTGTATAATATATAGGTGAACATTTTTTGTAATATACGGTGAACATTTTTCAAATTACACACGGAACATGTTCCAAAATACCATTGAACATTTTTGTAAAAGAGGCAGAAAATTTTCTTAATGTATGGTGAATTTTTTTGTAATATTGTTGCTTCTCCTTGCTTTGGAGATCTCTATATCTATGTCGGATACCTCATCTAGTCTTCCATATATAGCTAGGGCAGACCAATGCACAGAAATTTCCACACAAGATGGGGTCTGAAGAGGGATTATAGGAACTTAGTCTTACCTCTGCGGAGTGCAATGCTGAGAGACTGGTTCGAACCCATGACCACTTGGCACAAGTGGGGAGGACTTCACCACTGCGTCAGGCCTGCCCTCTAGTCTTCAACATATAGCTAATTTCTCAAAAACTTCTGTCCGAAAATCTGAATAGGGCCGGCCTTGAAATAAAATACTAAATGCTTTTGTTATGGTTAGTAGAAAGTTTTTTTTGTTTCCGAGAGGCACGGTTGTGCCTCTTACGAAAACAAATCCGTTCCTCTCGTGGAAGGGAAAAAACACGTTTTTTTTCGTTTTCGGGAGGCACGGCCGTGCCTCTCGCAGAAGAAAACCATGTCTCTCGCGGAAGGAAAAAAAAGAAAAATGAGTTTTTTTTTGTTTCCGTGAGACACAACCGTGCCTCTCGCGGAAACAAGAGAAAGCGTGTTCTTTTTCTGTTTTTGGGAGGCACATTCGTGCCTCCCACGGAAACAAAAAAACACGTTTTTTCGCGCAATTTTTTTCAAAATTTTATTTTTGTCGAAAAGCTAAGAAAGACCCGTGGAAAACCAAAATGCTGAAACCCCCCAAAAAACCATGTAAAAGCCAAAAATGTGTGGGAAAACGATTCGTAGGGAGCGCCACCATGGCTACTGTTCAAAACTATTCCACTTGTACTAGTACACAATGTGCAGCTGTAAATTCAGATGTTAATTACTCCCTCTGCAAAGGAATATAAGAGCATTTCGATCGCTATTTTAGTGATCTAAACAGATAATACCAAATATGTCATGTATGGCCTGTTGTTTTTAGATGGTCTGTACCACACCGGAATGTAACAAAGTGCCAGCACATATAGCTGAAACAAACAAAGCCAGTAAATACACATTCATCCGTCAGATGCAATGCAATGTGCTTCCAAACCAAACACCTAGTTAGTGAGTTCATGCATTGTTCATGATAAACTCTCTCCTACCATGGTTCTTAATACCATGTACTCCCTCTGTAAAGAAATATAAGACCTTTATAGAGGGAGTACATCATCCTACTCCTGAAGGAGACATTCACATTTCCTCGAAGCCTGCAAATCTAAGGCAGGAAAACTGGAATATCACCTTGCCGTTATACTTTTACAGGATGAGAAGGTACTCTACCTGTATCCTCATGATGTTCAGCTGGTAAAATTATATACTTTCATTTATTTTGCGTATACAGACACTAATTCGCAGCAGATGCTGCAGGCTTCTTGTTGCTCTGTGCCTTTAGTGGCCTAATCAAACGGATATATACAGAAGCCGTACATGGAATTGATGATACCTTTGAACAGCTCTGAACTCCACCCTTCCATTCAGAAAATTAGTAGTAGTAATGTTTATTATGCACGCAGTCACCACTCCTAGCCAAGACATCAGTAGTGGCTTGTGTGCTGGACTGTTTTTGAGTCTGTTAACTGTATAGTTTAGAACAACTCATACTAAATCTCAAAGTGCACAAAGGGACGCACCAACAGATGATTTATTGCAACCAATGTCAATTATAATATGATGAGAGCAGGTATTTCGCGACCGATGGTCGATGGAGCGCACCCGACACATCAAACTAAGACCGTCTGTTGGGCTTGTCTGAACGGTCTCGCGGTAGCTGAGTTCCTCGTTGGCGCTTCCGCAAAAGCTCTTCCTACCTGGGCAATGGCACCCATCATTCCTTGCTCTCAGCATGCTTCCGGTTCAATTTTTATTGTGTAATGGGCCTAAAGTGATCAATCAAAAAGCAGTGCCTTTTCGCTTTTCATGTTGGTTAATTATATACCTCAAGCACTAACCTTTTAAAATTAGTTTGATTAGCTAGCTGTAATCCATCACTGCATGTTTCGGTTGTTGCGACTTATTATATGTATGCCTCCTTTGAACGTACTAGGTAATAACCACACCCAAGGCCGGCTTACATGAGTTCTGGACCAAACGAAGATCCACGATAAAGAGTTAGCTACGTAGTCGTCACTTGTCAGTTCATCACTATGGATGGTCACCAAGTTGCGATGAACAGGACGAGGGCGCTGGAGGCCTTGTCCCCCTACCTAGAGAATCCCCGGCAGATAGTCATCCGCAATGAAGCTTTCGTGGCTGTGGCAGCCGCGATGCTGTTCCTGCAACTCATCCTCGGTCCTTGGCGCCGGCGGTCGAGCCATTGGTTCGTGCAAGGTACTCTCTGGGTAGCTTACACGGTCTCCTTCCCTCTCATCACCTACACCCTTGGTCAGATGGTGACCTCACCCGTGAAGAACATGTTGTATCCTGTTTGGGCTGTGATCCTCTTCTGGGCAGCCGGCTGTGCCAATGCCTTCGTGGCTTATAATATCGAAGACAACAAGCGGTGGAAGCGGTACCTCTTTGAGCTCCTTCAGTATTTGGTGTATCTGTCCGTTATATTCCGGCTGCTTTGTCCTGCTAGTGCTACGTCACATTCTTTACAGCCAATTGCCGCAACCCTGCTGTCGGCCGTGCTGTTTAATGCCAATGTATTAAGAGTATTTTCTTGTTGGAGGGTCACAAATTCTATTCCCAGCAAATTAGTAGCCGACTACATGATGGCTCAGGTTCAGGTTCAGGTTCAGGTGCAAGAGGAGACTTTCACGATGAACGGCTGCAAATACTTTGTCTGGCATCCTTTTTTGGGACCAAACGGCATACATGAAGAGGATGGTGCCATCACCATACAGGCAATATGGGGCATGGCATTTGATGATGAAAGCATGAGAGATTTATGCCTCTCGTTTGCTCTGTCTCACTTACTGTGTCGCCGCTACTTTGAGATGGATTGTGCTGAAGCCAGACTACCCAAGACGCTCGAGTTTGCACTTGAGGGTTTGTTGCCACAAGTGGACCAAGTCAACCATTACTCAAGAGCATTTCATGTCATCGAGGTAGAATTGGGCTTCCTCTATGACTTCTTCTTCACAAAACATGCAAATCTCTTTTCCACACAGGATCAATTCCTTGTGCTGATTGTTCTCATACTGATTTGCACACCTATCGCCGGAGTATTTCTGATTGTATATCCCCCCATTGTCAACACACTTGACCCTATAATCGAAGTTGGCACAAGACGGGTTGATGTTATTATTACAGTCGTGATTGTGGGAGCTCTCCTCGTATTTGAAGCTTTGCAGGCTATAGTCTATCTGAAATCGGATTGGGCCGCTGTTTCGCTCGCTTGCAGCTATACCAGAGGGCGTGCAAGCAAATTCGTTCCGTCCATCATTCGCTTTCTTAGAAGGTTTAAGTTTGACAATTTTCTTGGCAGGAGGATTAGTGTTTTTGGATATTGGCAAAATAAGATGGGCCAGTCATCTCTAATTGGAGGCAACTTGCTTCTCAATTGGTTCTTTTCGGGTCATGTTGGTGGAGACACATTTTTACCAGTGCTTTCATTATTGGCTGTATGGAACTGTTTGAAACTTGTTTCTTCAATGATATTCTCAATGAAGACTTTCGTGGTGGTTCCTGATTTGGTCAAGAGCCATATAATTTCCTGCTTGCGCACATATGGCACCGGTGGTGGTCCTCTAACTAATGGAAGAGCATCATTGGAGCGGAATGGTGTCCTTGGTGATTTCTCCTCTACACTGGAAAATGATAGCCAGATAAAAGTGATGCTTATTTGGCACATCGCAACTGAGTACTGCAATATTGCATCTTTCAATGGTGCAGAGGAGGGGCTTCATCACACTGGTGCACAACAAGTTGCCACAACTTTGTCCAAGTATTGTGCTTACTTAATGTACTTCGTTCCAGAATTACTCGCCGAGAACTCTACAGACACACTATTCATAGTCCATGACGTGCTAAAGAAAGTACAGAGTGCACTGGGTGGTGACATTCCTACTAAGGATATATTGCTCAGGGTCATCCAGAATTCTGAAACTATCAGGAGTAACCAGGATCAAACTGTCGTCCATGATTCTGAAGGCCCTGAGAACCATGCTACCATAATCCAAATTCCTCCAGTCAGCAACAACACAGACAACATCATCCATGACTCCGGCGGCGGCGGCAGCGGCAGCACGGATAACATCATCAGCGACTCCAGCGGCAGCAGCAACACGGATAACATCATACACGACTCCAGCAGCGGTAGCAACAACGGCCATACTAGCATCGCCCAGGATTCCGCCACCAACAACATTGAAGATAGCATCCTCATCAAAGGATTGAAGCTAGGGAGGGATCTGGAGGCGAAAGATGTTGACCTCCGCTGGAAGGTGATGGCAGAATTCTGGGCTGAGACCATCATCTACATTGCGCCATCGGACAAAGCCGCAGAGCACATGGAGCGGCTTGCGCAAGGAGGGGAATTCCTTACTCATATCTGGGCTCTCCTCACGCACGCAGGCATTCTAAAGCGTGACCACATGATCCCAATACCAGAACAGATACCAACCACATGATCCCAACGCAGGCATTCTAATGCCAACCCCAGATCACATGCCAACTCCAGACCTGCAAACACCAACACCAGACCCAACACCAACACCAGAAGATTGTGTGTAGTATTGATACCGTGCATGCTTCCTGTATTCCTCCTTTTTGTTCTGTTTTCTTCCTCTTCAGCTCAGTTCTAATTGTTGCTTTATGACTCTGTTTCTTGTCTGAAATCATTATGTAAGGGTATCCAATGTATGAACTGCAATCAGAGAGTGTTTGTATTGTACTCCTTTAGGGCTTCATTGTTGTTTCTTCATGCTGTTTTTTGTGTTACAATGGCTGGTCCTGTTTGTCTTTGTTGTTCATCCTTCCACTCTTCAGCTAATGGACTGGATCTTCGCCATTTTGTGAGGAAATAAAACAGAGCTCTGTTACTATGGCTGGTCTTGTTAGTCTTTTGACTTTACAGTTTTTTGTCTAAAGAATATAGTTCTTGCGTTGATATTTGCATGTTTAATTTTTTACCATCTTGGAAGGTTTGTTCTGTTAGATATTGTACATGACTTTCCTACTCTGTTCTCTTAAAGACGGAGGATCTGTTTGGTGATTCTCAGGTGATAGCAAATTGCTGATTTCCCATGCTCTGAAGGTTTCTGTATTTATGTTTGGTTACCGCGTCTAATCTTCCTTAGGTTATTTCTCAAAACATATGTGCTACTGTGCAAAACTAGGAACAAGGATGCTGAAGTGCCTTCCTCACCTACTGAATAATTATTCCATACACTTCATGTCTTTTGTGAAACACTATGCAGATCGTGTTCTTATACTCCGACCTGACGGATACTTATATGTGTGCACTTCTTATTTGGAACTACAGATATAGAAAAGAAAGACTTCAGGAGTGTAGCCTCTACAGATATGTAGAATGATGCGTAATTGGAGCGTGATTCTTCTAGTTCAAACCAGGGAGGCTATTTTGAATCCGTGTGCAGCTGCGCCATGTTTGAATTCTTTGAAAAATGGAAGAAGATTGAATTCTGCTGCTGAAGGAGACATTCACATCTGCTGAAACATTGCAAATCTATAGTGCAAGTTCAACCTTGTGCGGGATACCGGTTTGTGCGGAAGTTGGCTCCTTGAGGCAACAAGCTCTTCAGTATAGATACAACATAATAAGGGAGGTCGATCGGCAACTTCCGGTGCAGAAGTATATGGGGAATGCTACCTTTGAACACTTTCTGAGGGCGGCTAATGCAGAAGACTAAAGTACCTCTGCTGTTTTTTGAGCTGGGTTATCCTCTGAAATTTATCATCGACATTGGTAGACCATGTAACAAATATGATGGAATATAATTAAACTGTAGACTACTGTCATTTCTGGTGACCAAAGTGAAAAGAGCTGAACTCAATTAGTTATTTAGTTTGCAACCTTCTATGTCAGTTAGATCCAAACAGAGAACGCCTCAAGAATCCAAACAAAAAGGTGCCTCCGAACGCCTCAATTAGTAGGGAATTTCTCAACAGATAGCAAAAAGGTGCACAGATATTTTTCTCTACATTCAACCTCTGTTCCATTGCTTCAGTCTAATGTTGGTGTTGACTAGAAAACTTCAGGAAGCAAAGTTCCCCAAAACAAGACAGGGAAAATAATCAGCATATAGTAGGTACGGAATTACTTGGTAAACTGAAAGAGAAAAACATGCATCCAGATTCAAGTACACACATTTTTAGTTAGCCACAGTGCGATCAAGTATTCCCAGGCTACTAATTACCAGAAATTAGAATTGCTCAGGTTACCAATAACAAGAAATTAGAATTACACTGCGCCTCTTGCAGTCATTGCTCTAGCTGCTGCAAGCCTGCGAGCATTACGAGACCACTAGCATTCCCTGACCATATCCGTCAACAGATAATTATCTCCACGGATGAGGATGTTCCATGTGTGAGTTGCTCCTTAATCCGACGCCTGCTAGCTTTTTCCGCCTTGGATCTTTCAAGGTTGGTGCAATTGCAGTACATGCAACGGTTTTCACCACACAGCTGGATTTTCAACAACCCCACAGCTCGTTCCATGATAAGCCTTATAAAGTTTGTCACCTTGTCTTCATCCTCGCACCCGATGATCACCAGCATCTTCAAGTTCAGGTGCTTCAAATCCTTGGATGGCTCCCACACCATGTTGGTCTTCTCGGCACTGTCCTCAGGCGTCTTGATACATGAATGTCGAGATAACTTCAAGCAATGATATAGAAAGTGAATAACACATTTTAATTAAACTGCCACCAACCAATGAAGGACAAGGTGACAACAATTGCAATTAAATATAAGTTTAGGCCCCTAAACAGTTTTCGAGGAATTTGCATTTATTAAATCCCAAGTACAACACATGAATATGCTTCTGGGGATTGTAACTACAACCATATTCCTCGTATTTCTTTTAACTAAGATACTTTGTAATAAAGAATTTTAATTAAGACGGCCATGTGCATCACTCTATGCAGAGGCCAGGGCTCTCCTCTTTCCGAAAAAAAAAACATATGACCAAATTTTGGAGAACTTTAACATGAGATACGATCCAACAGTTTTTTTTTTTGCCTTGCGTGGACAGTGTCTCGCTGCAAAATTACAATGCGGCTTGAATGCACTACTTTTAGTATTTGTGATATGTTCGTGAGTGGTTGGAAATAGATCAACTTGTTGGTACGTTTTACTGCTGAATATCCGAAAAACATATCATCGTAAGAATGTAGAATGAGTCATGCATGCTAAGATGTGCACTAAATTAGAAAGAAGGTTAAGTAACACTTACTGCAAAATCCTGTAGGGCAGGTGCAGCTTCAAGGATAAACAGTGTCCAGCTCAGATCACACTCACTGAAGATACCGAGAAGAAACACAGTGGTCAGGTTTCTGAATATAGGAGTGAGCTGCTTCGGGTGTTCTTGCTGAATCCAAATCTGCAGCAAGAACATAAATGCACAGCTTAAGTTGGTAGAGAAGATGAATTATAATATGCAGATGCAGAAGATACATATTTAAGTGGTGAGAAGAAATTAAGTTTACCATTTGGCCCTCAAAACACAGAGTCAGTGTCGACAGGTTCCTGGCACTCCTTGAGAGGCACTCGCTCAGCGCGAATGGCTCTTGCCATACCTTGGCTTTAGAAGAGAGCATTACACCTCGAAGCTCAGGAACGTAGCCGAAGCGCACCGGAGGGTTCTCCATGTGCCAACGATAGCACACTACTTGCCTAAGCTTCGGGACAGAAACGAGCTCGATCCGCGTGCACAAAAGGCCGATGAACTCGATCTCCTGGAGCTCAGAGCACGGCACATCGATCTTGAGCGTGGAGTCCAGATCAAGCATTCTGCAGAATCTCAAGCTGAGGTGCCTGAGCCTACCGCAAGTGCTAATGAGGTCAGTGATATCAGAATGTCCAAAAGCATGATATTCGAGCCTAAGCCTGGTGAGCCATGAGAAGGCGACTGGGTAGGCGCGGGAGAAGGCCATGAACTCTTGCCCATTCTCAATCTCGCTGCCCGGCGGGTCGGTGGGCGGCGGGGATATGAAGAACTCAAGGCATTCGGTGTTGCCCAAGCTCACAATGTCCTCGATGAGGCGGCCTATGGAGTTCAGGTGAGGGGAAGACGTGTAGAAGCTGAGGACGAGCACCTTGAGGGCACCACTGTCGCACACGCCCTCGGCGGGAGGAACCCGAGCGAGCAAGGCCCGCGCCGCGCCCGTGAACGCGTCCATGACCTCGAGCGGCGTGGCGCCGCCGAAGTGAGCGACGTCGAGGTGCACACGCGAGAGGTGGCTGGGGAGGTGCCGCCACCGCGTCGAGAGCGCGCCGGCGCGGACCGCCTGGCGCAGGTCGAGGCGCTCGAGGATGTCGAGGAGGAGGTGGTCGGGGAGCGCGCTGATCCCGTCCTCGCCGCCGTTGCCGACGTTGCGCTTGGGCGGCGGCGACTCCATGGTCCCTACTGACTGACGGAAACCCTAGCTAGGACCAATCGAGCCGGGCCGATATGCGCCCCAGGCGGCGGCCACCTGCTCGAGGTCGCGGCTCCTCCGGTGCTCCGCTCCCCCGCCTCCTGCCCGTGGCCGTCGAATCGATCTGGAAGGGACGGTGACCGCCGCCTCCGCTCGATCCGACTCCTCGATTCCCCTCCGGCGCGCCGCTGAAATCGATTCCCGTCAGCTTGGATTCGGTGGTTGATTCGACGGTGGATGCATTGGATTTGAGCTCTACTTCTAGTGATAGTGAGCCTGGATCGTCTCTCTCGCCGCCGGCGGCTGGATGGAGAGACACGCGAGGATGCGGATGAGGCTCTCACAAAATGTGCTTTGTTTTTCTTCTCATGGGAAGGGATGAATAAATTCCATTCATTTATTTTCAGAAGGTATCACCACCACACTATGCGGTTTTGCATCTTTGTACATGGATATACAAAATATTTCAAAAAAATTATGTATTTTTCACGCCAAACAAAACTAATATGATTTTCTGGGTACAAATTATGACGGTGTGAAAAAAGAGGGATATGTGCTGATTTCCCCGGCGGCAAGCCTGGTTATCTATAAAAAAAAGCAACCAACGGTGCTGATTTTCCTAACACACGTGAAATAATTATTTTTACTAAATAAAAACATTTCTGAATTAAAAACTTACTTATATTTTTATGCTATAATTTATATGTACTATTTTTTGAGCTTTTGAGAAGGCACTCCATATCTCTTGCTAGATCCGGTGCAAAGTCCACAAATATGCCTTTTCGGCCCTAGGCTCAAGTTGAAATTGAGATTTTGAAATTTCCAAAATAAAATTGAAGTGTGAATATTTAAAAAATATTTGACGAGTGCACATGGATGGGGGCGTGCTACGCGTCAGCCGTCGGATTTATTATAAAGATCCGTTGCCTCACGAACCGTCCGATCTAGATTGCTTAACATACGACCTTTTTTTGCAACAAAAGTATTGTTTCAGAAACAATGTTGACTCTTGCAACAAGAGCTTTGTTTCAGAAACACATCACTGACTATTGCAACAAGAGCTTTGTTTCAGAAACACATCAATGACTATTGCAACAAGAGCTTTGTTTCAGAAACATCGATGAGGTTACAGAAAGCATCTCTGCATAGGATTCTTCTTTGCAACAAAAGCTTCGTTTCAGAAACATCCCTTAACTATTGCAACAAGATTTTTGTTTCGGAAACATGGCACACAGGGCTAGGACGAATCCAACAGGGAGGGCTCCCCCCGATGACAGCACCGACAGAGAGGTTGTGCGATGCGCCGCTCGCCACTGCAACGATGCCCAGGCAACGCGGATCTCAGGGCAGATGTGAGCGGCGGGGCGACCGCTGCCCGGCCAACGGCAAGCGAGGCGGCGAAGAAAAAATAGGAGGGATGGAAGTAGGCAGCGAAGGCCTCCCTCACTGGCGAACGATGGCTACCGAAGCGGGATGTCGGCGAGCACCGGCGCGAACATGATGCGGGTGAGCGTCTCCCTTGCGGCGCTGATTTGAGACAAAAAAGGACTGAGAGAGACGAGGATAAGGTAGGAGATGGAGCCACGAGGGCTGTTGTTGGAGAAGACGTGTGGTGGTGGGTCCACTAGGGACACTGGCGTACAACTGAGGCGACGGATGCCCGCGTGATTATCAACCGACAGAAGGTCACATGGATGTGGTATGTATTCATATTTTTATATGTGGAGAAATACATAAGGCTTTTGCAAAAAAAATACATAAGACACCTTGACGCTTTCTATAACTTGGGGAACACCTTCTCACCAACGAACACATCATCAAGCTCCCCGTCTCTAAGCTTCATATTCTTCATTGATGTTTCGAAATGGATCGAATCCTTGTCCTTCGTACTACCTAGCTAGAAGTAGTGGCGGAAACCAGGGGTTCCAGCAGGGGCCTGCCACCCCTCCACCTAAAGTAGAGATGAAACAATGCAGAATTAGAGATTTTTTTGAGAATGACGGGAGGCATTGTGCCCCACCGGATGTTATATTACTCGAAGGACTTGGCAGTCATATAGTGTTTTTCATCGAAAAGATAAAAAACAACACAATAAGAAGCGAAAAAGAGAAAAACCCGCCAAGAGGCAGTCTAGAGGGCTGAAAGAAAGAAGAGACGGGTGGCCAGAAGCCGATCCCGACACGGAGCGTCGTAGCGCCTTCTCCAAATCAGGATGTTGGCGGCGGCCCTCGTGAGGATGTCACAGGCGGAGCAGTGGATGTTGTTGAAAGTGGCGTTGTTCCTGGCCTTCCAGATCTGCCAGAGAAGCACGAAGAGCCCAACCTTCCACAACGCATCCCCGACGAAGGACGGCAAGGGAGAGGCGAGGATCTCATCCATCGAGTGGAAGGGACCCAGGCCAAGGCGAGTCCAGGTAGAAACCGCATGCCCACAGGCGGCGAAGATGTGAGAAGTGGACTCCTCGGTGGGGTAGGAGGCACACGTGCTGGAGGGGGCGCAACTCTTCGCGTGCAGGTTTTTTCGGGTACTGAGGCAGTCCCGAACCAGAAGGCACACGAAGATCTTGAACTTCCGCGGGAGACGCGAACTCCAGATGTCGACAGAAGACTGGCATAGCACCCCGTGGGTGGACAGAACCCGGAACGCGGCGCGCGAGCTGAACTCCACGTCCTCCCCCCAGGCCATGAACCGACGATCTGGTGCGTCCACAAGCTCTGTTGGAAATATGCCCTAGAGGCAATAATAAAATGGTTATTATTATATTTCCTCGTTCATGATAATTGTTCTCGGTGTCAAAACCGGCGGATCTCGGGTAGGGGGTCCCGAACTGTGCGTCTAGGCGGATGGTAACAGGAGACGAGGGACACGATGTTTTACCCAGGTTCGGGCCCTCTTGATGGAGGTAAAACCCTACGTCCTGCTTGATTAATATTGATGATATGGTTAGTACAAGAGTGGATCTACCACGAGATCAAAGAGGCTAAACCCTAGAAGCTAGCCTATGGTATGATTGTTGTAATGGAGGTTATGTCCTACGGACTAAAGTCCTCCGGTTTATATAGACACCGGAGAGGGCTAGGGTTATACAGAGTCGGTTACAATGGTAGGAGATCTACATATCCGTATCGCCAAGCTTGCCTTCCACGACAAGGAAAGTCCCATCCGGACACGGGACGGAGTCTTCAATCTTGTATCTTCGTAGTCTTGGAGTTCGGCGGACGATGATAGTCCGGCTGTCCGGACACCCCCTAGTCCAGGACTCCCTCAGTAGCCCCTGAACCTGGCTTCAATGACGATGAGTCCGGCGCGCATAATGTTCGGCATTGCAAGGCAGGTTCCTCCTCCGAATAATCCAAAGAAGATTGCGAACACCAGGATAGTGTCCGGCTCTGCAAAATAAATTCCACATTCCACCGTAGAGAGAATAAAATGTACACAAGTTCAATTTGCTGACGTATTTTGCGGCATGACGTCACACCACTACCAAGCCTTTACTTGAATCATTTTTTATTATACCGCCTCAGCGCGTTTAGCGAAGCGGTTTCCTTGGCACGTCTTGTCGAAGCAGAGATCGTGTTCCCCTTATTCCGGGATTCTCATCAATACGGACGTGGGTAACCCAACCGCGCCATTGATGGTGGCGCTTGGGAGAAGCGAGTTTTACCAGGCTAGTGGGGCACGAATAGTCTTCGCCCGCCTATATATAAGGGATAAGGATTCACCTTTTCACCTACGCCTTCTTCCTCCTTTGCTTATCCATCTCCGCGCACTCGAGCTCCAACGCCCAAGTTTGCGCATCTCGTCTCGACCTTCTCCGACCATGTCCGGAGCGGGAGGCAAATGGCTGGCCTCCACCGTTAAGGAGGAGCACATCACAAGGCTGCGCAGCGCCGGGTACCTTTCCGGCGACGTCGCGCATCGGCTGCCCGATGAGGGGCAACTCATCCCCACCCCGGGCCCCATGAGAGGGTCGTTTTCCTTCCCCACTTCCTCCGCGGACTGGGCTTTCCACTTCACCGCTTTGTCCGGGGGCTCATGTTCTACTACGGCCTGGATTTCCATGATCTGGCGCCGAACTTCATCCTCAACATCTCGGCATTTATCGTCATGTGCGAGGCCTTCCTCTGCATCCAGTCCCACTTCGGCTTATGGCTCAAGACCTTCAATGTCAAGCCGAAGGTGGTGAAGGGCACTCAAGCGGAGTGCGGAGGCGCCATGTTGGCCAAGATGCCCAATGTCCTTTGGTTCGAAGGGGCCTTCGTGGAATCCGTCAAGGGGTGGAAGTCGGGGTGGTTCTATATCACCGAGCCGCGCGACCCTACGTGGGCGGCGGCCCCCGAGTTCAGATCTGGAATCCCTACGCAGCTCACCTCCTGGAAAGAGAAGGGCTTGCTGTGGGGTAATTCGAAGGAGCTGACGGGACTCCAAGCCTGTATCCAAAAGCTGGTGAACAAGAAGCTCAGGCTGGTTAACATGGTCCAGGTCATGCTCGTTCGCCGGATTCTCCCATGCCAAGAACGGGCATTCAATCTGTGGGAGTTCAATCCAGAACAGCACCAGGCGTTGAGCGGGCTCTTCAACACGACGTACGAAGGCGCCTGGAGGGTGCTGTTTAAGGGCGCCGAAGCACCCGCATCCGCGACGGAAGATCGCGGATTTCACTCGCAGCATCCAGCTGACGAGGTAAGTGATTCTACCCCTTTACGGGACACTTGCTCTTAATAGTTCGACCCTAAGCGGGTTTTAATCTCCCTTTTCCTTTGACAGGACTGGATGAAGAAGGCCGAGCAGCTCATCTGCCCAGCTCCCATGCCAGAAGACCCAGTGGACGCCCGTCTAGCGGGGTTGCTGGTTCCGGTACCGCACGTGGTGCTGGAGAAGAAGGCCAAGAATGTGGCCACGGGAACTCGAAAGAGTTCCCGTTTTCAGGTGTCAGATGATTCCAAGGTGGACTCCTCCCCCGAAGATGAGGAGGAGGAAGAAGACTCTCTCCCAGAGGGGGGAGAGAGGAAGAGGAAGGCTTCCCCAACAGGGGAGGCCGAAGGGTCCAAGAGGGGAAGAACTATTCCCCCGGACAGCTCCGCCAACACCAACGTTGGCGGTGAAGAGTGGCCCTCAAGGCCCAGGCCTCAGGCGAGATCGTAAGTATCCGGATCCCTGAATGATCTGCAATTTCTTTTGTGTCACATAGTGTCCTTCTAATGCCGCATACTATCTGCAGTCCGGCCGATGATGATCTCCCCGCTTCATCGAGCGGGTCGTTGGCTCCGTCGGATGTGGATTCCATCCCGACTGCCTCCACCCCTCGCGCCGATGAGGACGCCGAGGTGGGATCCCGGAAGGGGACCCATCAGGAGGAGGCTCCGGAGGCGCCGCAAGGCAGCCTTCCGGACTTCGCGCCGGACTCTACGCCAAAACCTGCAGTGGTTCCAGAGTCCGGTAGACGACCCCTTCGTAAGAAGGGCATGACCGTGACACCGGCGGCCTCCGTCCAACCGGAGGCGCCGGACAACTTGCTGGAGGTGCTCAAAGGCGCTTCCATCGAGGAAGAACACCGCACTATTGTGACACTCTAAAATTTTTATTTGGTTTTTATCAAAATTTTGTGGTTTTTGAGGAAAGGCCTTGTTTTAAAAAAATTTCTTTTTCAGAAAAACCTTCCACTTAAAAACTTCCTTTGCCTTGGCAAGGATTTTATTTTTTCAAACTTTGGTGGTTGATCTTTTGAAAACTTCTTCTCTGTTGGTTCCCTCTCAAAATTTATTTTTGGGAGTTTAAATTATTTTTTCTTTTAAAATAAAGCTCTATGAAAATTTGGGATTTCCATATCTTGGAACCATCCTTGACTTGGCATTCTTGCCCATGTGATAAAACCTCTCCAAAAACCTCCCCTACACCTTGTGATCAACCCAAGTTCTCTGTCCCAACTAATCCAAACAAGTTTTGGATTTTATTCTAATTATTTTCCCTCTCAAATCAATTCTGAAAATTATTTGGAGCCTTAGTGATTTTCAAAGCAAGTACTCTTTTTCATTTGAGTTTTGACCTCACACCAACTCCCCTGGATAGTCCTTTGTACCCACAACTCAGAACCATCTTGATCCACTCCTTCTCTTTTCAAATTTTTCAAAATTCAGTCTCTGCAAGTTTGGACCAGATTTGCCAAATTTGATGAAATTCATATCTACACTCCCCCAAAAATTCCACCAAAATTCAGGCAACCTACTTGAGCAATGAGAAGCCACTCCACCAAGTATCAGCTCATGGAAAAATCCCTACATGCCTGGAGCATTCTGTCGAACACCTGAGCTACACTGTTCCTTTGCAAATTCAGTAAGTTCAGTCTTCAGTGTCGTCTTCGTCCGTCAGTTTCAGTCACGCGGCCACAGTTCCCTTGGCACGTTCCTCGCCGCCTCTTCCTCTTGTCCGAAGCTTCACACGCGTGCGTGGAGCCTTCCTGGCGTCGGTAGCGCGCTGGCCCGCCCTCGCCGGCGTCTTCTGCAGCGTTGGGACCTCCCGTGGCGGCCGACAGGAGACACACCACGGCAGAATGCCATTCAGCGCTGCCCAAAGCCCCCTGGCTCTCCGCGTGGCCTCATGCACGCCAGCGCACGCCCGTGGCACAGCCACTGTGGCCGGCAAGCACGGGACGCGCTCTCCGCCGCCGACGGGCCCGCGCCATCCCCGTTCCGTCGAGCTCGCCCTTAACACCCAAACCCCGGCCAGTTTAGCACCAAAACGGACCCATTGAACCTCCGTGATGATGCTCGACCCCCTAACCACCCCGACCGAGCACTGCGCCACCGTAATCACTCGCCGGTGATCCCTGTTCACGGCAACCGCCTCGGACTGCCTATAAAAAGGGCCCCCGAGCTCACCCTCGTGCACGCCGCATCCCCACACCTCACCAACGCCACGCCAGGCCACTAGGGGGACCCCGAGGAGGTCTTCCCCCTCAACTCCGGCCGCCCCGATCCGCCTCGGCCGCCACCTCGATTCGCTCCGGTGAGGCCGTCTCCGGCGCCCAAACCCCGTTCATTACCCTCTCTAGCTACCAGGAGCATAACCCCCTCTTCAATTTAACCCTTGCAGCCCTCTCCGACGAGCCCCTCGACCACCCGAGCCGCCGTCCGCCGGAGCAAAGCTCGCCGTCGACGTGGTGCTCGCCGACCGCCTCCACCACCATCAACCGACGCGGAAGGGTGCCCTGAGCACGGAGGTACCCTCCGATCCCTCTGCCTCGCCGTGGATCGCCGCCGGCGACCACCGCGGCTCTCGGGAACCGGCGAACTCTGCCGCCCCGTTTGAACATTTGAACCTGACGAGTGGGACCCCACCGTCAGCCTCTCTGCCTTTTCTATCGAACCGTTTTCTGGAAGCGCCTTCGGGCAAATACGTCTTTCCTCTGGGCTGGCGTAGTCGCTACCGAAGAGCTTTCTGTTTTTATAAGCTAGCCCCTGGAAATCTTCTGTTTCATTACAGATGAGTCCCTGGACAAAAATCCTTATAACTTTTCAACATAAAAGTATTTTTGATTGATTCTTCTTCTGTTCTCTTTATAATTTTGTCTAGTTTTTTATCAGATTTATTTGAAAATTATTTGAAGTACTTTCTGTGCACTCCTTGGTACTTACGATAGTGCATATATTTTCTTTATACCGTAGATACCGAAGGAGGTGACGGAGCCGTGAACTTCACCGAGCTAGGCTCCGACTACTCTGAACCAGGCAAGCATGTTTGAACTTTTGATATGATGAGTGTCTTGGCATGTTCTGCATTTAGCTAGTTTCATGGCATGTTGATGAGCATACCGATGAACGTCATTTTATGCAATGTTGAGGTAAGTGAGTTCGATGATCCATAAGTGGATGAATGTGAGTAAGAATGGCCATGTGTTGGCATGAGGATGGGTAAGATGGCAGTGTTGTAGCATGCCAGGCTTATGCCAGACTACGTGACTTCAATGTCAGCTCGTATCACACCAGTTCCTTTCATTCCACCTTCCCTGTACTACCACACGTTTTCCGCAAGGAATATGGTTTAGTAAGTTGTAAACCGCTTTCCTGGTACACACCAAAAAGAGAGGCCGGGATGATGGTTCCATGGCCCTGGATTAAAGCCAGTCATCCGGTCAGGGGGCATGGGTGTTTCCGGTTGGGACCGAGAGGGGGGCACCCCTTAGAGCGCGCGTATATAAATTTGATCCCATGCTATTCGAGATTGTGATCTCCCCGTCTCAAAAGTTTTTCTTGGACGATGTCTAGGGTGATTCCTAGCATCGGGAGGTATGATGGGTGTGTACTGGTTAGTTGTGTTTTCTTCTGAAATACCATAAACGGAACTAGTCCTTCGTGACTACGGAACTCCGTTGGCTGTGGGAATAATTTTGTACAAACTCTGCAGAGTCATATATCCCTCCAAATCATCTATTCCATGTCCAAATTCGTATTATCTTGTCCTAACAATGACAGTGTTGATGACAGAGACTCCGGTGTTTCGCATGAGTGATAATTCTGGTTAAATGATATTCCTGTGGATGGACTAACCCATTTATTCTTATGAATTAAAAGTTTATTATGATTATTATTTATCTGTCCATAAAAGCCCTTTCTGTGATGTCGCCCCGACGTCCGACTGTGGCATTTCTTTTCAAGCCCTTTCTGTGATGTCGCCCCGACGTCCGACTGTGGCATTTCTTTTCAAGCCCTTTCTGTGATGTCGCCCCGACGTCCGACTGTGGCATTTCTTTTCAAGCCCTTTCTGTGACGTCGCCCCGACGTCCGACTGAGGTATTTCTTTTTAAGCCCTTTATGTGGTGTCGCTAAGACGCCCGACTATGGCATATTTTTCTTTATATTTATTTGTTCACCTTTCCAGGCGTCGCTTCAGACACCCGATCGGAAATTATTTATGTTCTGTTGGGATTTCAGGCGGACTACCGCCGTTTCCCTTTTACTTACCTTGTTATGATAATTTTGAATGTACATTGGTGAATTTATTCATGTCGCATCCATGCATGCATTTGTTATATTTTACGTCCGAACTGTCTTGCGAGTACTTTCAAAGTACTCACTGGCTTGTTGATTTGGCCAGATGCTGACGAAGGCGATTTCCTGGATGAAGAGTTCGATAGCGAGTCCGACACTTAGAGGAGTCCCAGTCAGTCTCGTGCGACCCTGGATTTGGTCACTGTTTTATATCTGCTTCCGCTACCAAATAAATTCATCGAGCCTCACCTCGACGCTCGATGAGATGATAGACATAGAGTCTTGTATTTCTCTCCCCGCTGTGTTTTTCCACCACCGCCATATCCTCGAGTCAGTAGAATGCCTCCACACCACTGTGTCATGTCCGCCATTATGTATAATCATTGGCGTGCTTGTAATAATTTGGTTGAGCAACCGTAGTTCAACCCTGTAATATATTTTATGCTACTGGCTTATTGAATCAAGAAATTGTCTACCAGTGAGGAGAATTTCTCTCATTCTGGACTCAAAAGATTGGTTTCTCAATAAATATTTTTATTGGAAAACCGGTCGTGACAAGCTTGGTATCAGAGCCAGGCTGACTGTAGGAAGCCACTAGGTGCGATCGCTAATTAGTTATTAGCATGATAGAGCTAATTTATATTTTTGCAATTGTAGTCATTTTCTGTCAGTCAGCATAAATTTATGATCTGACCATGCAGAACTTTTGCCCACTTTTGTAGATGGCCGACAATAGCTGCGAGTCTCAGACCTTCGCCAACGTGCCCGATGGGTTCGTCAAGCTTCTTTCTTTCATCGTTAGGGTCGCGATGGGGCCATCCGTACGCCCAGTCTTCACACTCTGCCAGCACCGAGTCAACGACAGTCTGACCATGCACCAGGCCGCGGTGCAGTTCAAGGGAGGGCGTGGTGAGTTACGCCACTTCCGGTTCGTGGGAAGAGCAATGCCTACGGAGAGGCATGCTATGCAGATGGCAGCCCGCGAGGCGATAGCTCGTCTCAGGGATGTCCTTCCCGTGATGAAGACTCGTCGTTACCGTTATCTTCCGTGCCATGTGCCTTACACCTGTCACTACGCATACTCCTGCCCCAGAGGAGAGCGAGACGAGGCTTTTGAGATGCTCATTGAGTATCTCCGGGCCTTGGAGGCAGCCTTCGACAACCTGGTGGACGACTTCGTAGCTACCCGCATGGACTCAGTCCATGGCTGTGCCTCCAACAGAAGGGAGCTCCTACCAATCGCACCGCCACTGACTTTTGTCTCGTCATCAGCATCTTTTACGCCTGCTCGTCGCCTGCCTTCTACCGAAGTATTCAACCAAGTCATTGCGCCCACTCCAGCGCGCACTGCACCAACCTTCGCGCCCACTCCTGTACGTGTTGCTCCGCCCCTGGCAACCGCTCCGTCCGCTCTGCGCAACACTACACGTATGGAGCCCATTAGCGAGGAGGAAGTCGAGTCCCCAACCTCGCTACGCCTCGCCCTCGGCAGGGCAAAGGAGGTCGTCAACATCTCCGCCTGAGTACGCTTAGCTGCCGTGTATTGTACCGCTTTGTAAGATATGTACATAGGTTGTGAGAAGTAGCCTGTTTGCGCATCATGTAGGATCTGGAGAAGTGCACTAGCCTAAATAACATGTCAGGATTATGTACGCATATCCTGAGTGATGTATTGTATAATTACCGCCCGCGTGTAAGATATGTAATGAGCAGTCCTTCTCCGTGCGCAAGTCGATTTGTTTTTCTTAAGTAAGCTTGGGTATTTAATTTTATTTGCCAGCTTTATGCATTTATGGTTTTGTTTTGCGACTCTTTCCGCTTTTCTTATGAGTTTTACAAAAATATATCCCCAGAGTGAAAAATGTCTCGTCCTTGGACACGTTCCATGCCAACTCCACCAGAGGAAATTTATGATGCTCAACCCAACAACGAGTTCACTCAGGGACAGTCAAGCCAACAGGGCAGTGAATCGGCACTTTCACAAATGTGCCACCTTTATGAGCAGAGTCAGCAACAACATCGGGAGATGATGAACCAAGTCATCAACATGGGAAATCACCATGGACAGTATCAACAGCATTCCAAGTTATC
Organism: Triticum dicoccoides; assembly: GCF_002162155.2. Lineage (NCBI taxonomy): Eukaryota > Viridiplantae > Streptophyta > Magnoliopsida > Poales > Poaceae > Triticum > Triticum dicoccoides. The sequence continues at coordinate 803,243,481 of NC_041383.1, forward strand.
CAAACTACAGAAGACACGTCCCCAAACATTTTCTCACACTGACAAGCCTCTTGAAGCCGAGGACTGGCTTCGAGATATGGAGAGGAAATTAATTATTGCAAAATGTTCAGATCTCGAGAAAGTACTATATGCTCCACACTATCTCACAGGAGCAGCCGCATCGTGGTGGGAGAATTTTCTGCACATGCATCCCAACGAAAATAACATAACCTGGGATGATTTCAAGGAAGGTTTCCGTGGTGCACATATTCCTAAGAGTATTATGAAAATCAAGAAGAGAGAATTCGATGACCTCAAACAAAGGAACATGACAGTGTCAGATTACAACAGTCAATTTACCCTATTATCCCGCTACGCCAATGAGGAACGTATGACTGAAATCAAGAAGATGGAGAAATTCCTTGACGGTCTGGCGCCCGCGCTTAAATGCCAACTGGTCGTGCACACATTTCCTTATTTTAAAACACTGGTGGACAAAGCCATTACTCTGGAAAATGAGAGACACAGTCTGGAAGATATCCGCAAGCGAAAAAGGGACCAGACTAATCACGCTCGCAATCACCGAAGCAAGACAGATTTTCAAAAGGGTGGGACACACAAATTCTCATCCAATGCCTCACGCCCAATCAAGAATTTTCATGCAAGGGACAAGGAATTCACCTATCGTCCCGGCGTTACTTGTTACGCTTGTGGAGAAGAAGGGCACTATGCCAAACAGTGCCCCAAGCCAAGGAGTTCAACCCCAAAGCCGAACAATGGCGGCAATAATTCAGCACCCAAGCGAAACAATTTCAATCCCAACAATAACCACAGGAAGGGTCATCTGAACCACGTAACCAAAGAGGAGGCACAAAATGCTCCGGATATCGTACTCGGTATGTTTCCTGTCAACACAATAACTGCAATGGTTTTGTTTGATTCTGGAGCTTCTCACTCTTTCATTTTGAAAAGTTTTGCTTTGCAAAATAATTTTTCGATACTTCCTTTGGAGAAATCCATGATCATCAAGTCCCCTGGGATTCAGCAAGTTTCTCAGAATTACTGTAAGAATGTGGTCATTGAGTTCGAAGGATTGGAGTTTCACGCAAATCTCATTGTATTGGAAAATAAAGGACTGGATGTCATCCTAGGGATGGATTGGCTAACCACCAATAAAGGTTTTATCGACTGTTTCAACAGGACCGTGATTCTCACACACCACCAAGGGAAGACAATAAGAGTATCAGCCAAGGAAGGAAAAAGACCCCGGCAACCGAGATTAAATAAGGTGGACGTTTCTGAGCTAAACAAGGTTCCAGTAGTGTGTGAATTTCCAGATGTATTCCCTGAAGAGCTGCCAGGCATGCCACCAGACCGAGAAATAGAATTCCGCATTGAGCTAGCGCCAGGAACCGCCCCCATATACAAGAAACCATACAGAATGGCACCATCCGAGTTGGTCGAGTTGAAGAAGCAAATAAAGGAATTACTGGAAAAAGGATACATTCGAGCCAGCTCCTCACCTTGGGGGTCACCAATTTTATTCGCCAAAAAGAAGGATGGAACACTAAGATTGTGTATTGACTATTGAGCACTTAACATGGTCACAGTAAAAAACAAATACCCGATGCCAAGAATAAATGATTTATTTGATCAGCTCGCTCAGGCCAAGGTATTCTCAAAAATTGACTTAAGGTCAGGATACCATCAATTGAAGGTGCGAACGGAAGATATCCCCAAAACAGCCTTCACCTCCAGATATGGACTGTACGAGTTCACAGTGATGCCATTTGGATTAACTAACGCCCCAGCATATTTTGTTCACCTCATGAACAAAGTATTTATGAAGTTTATGGACAAGTTCATCGTGGTATTCATCGACGATATTCTGGTATACTCCAAGACACTAGAAGAGCACGCAGAACATCTCAGGATTGTGCTAGGAGAGCTAAGAAAACACCAATTGTATGCCAAGTTCAGCAAGTGCGGATTTTGGCTAAGACAAGTAGGTTTTCTAGGCCACGTGCTGACTCAAGACGGTATTGCAGTGGACCCAGAGAAAGTTAAGGCCGTACTTGACTGGAAATCACCAGCCAGCGTAATGGACATACGGAGTTTCTTGGGAATGGCAGGATATTACCGCAGATTTATTGAAGGATTTTCCACCATAGCCAAGCCTATGACACAGTTGCTCAAGAAAGATAAGAAGTTTGAGTGGACAGAAGCCTGCGAGAAAAGTTTCCAAGAGCTAAAGCGGAAATTAACAATAGCACCGGTATTAATTGTACCCGACATACACAAGAATTTTGAAGTATATTGTGACGCGTCCAGAAAGGGTCTCGGATGCGTGTTGGTGCAAGAAGGCAAGGTTGTCGCCTACGCTTCAAGGCAACTTCGCAAGCATGAGGAAAATTATCCCACTCATGACTTAGAAATGGCAGCAGTTATTCATGCACTCAAGGAATGGAGGCATTTCTTACTTGGGAATCGATGTGAAATATATACGGACCACAAAAGTCTCAAATATATTTTTACGCAGCCAGAACTAAATTTACGGCAACGACGCTGGTTGGAATTGGTAAAGGATTATGATGTTGGGATCCATTACCATCCAGGGAAAGCAAATGTAGTGGCCGATGCCCTGAGTCGGAACCCCAGCTCCGACGGAAACTATCTGCACAGCTTGAGGGCGAATTCCATCAAGAATTTGCCAAGCTCAACTTGATAATGGTAGCAGAAGGCACCATATCAAACTTGGTAATACAACCCAACCTTGTGAAGAAAATTAAAGAAGCTCAGCCCGGTCACCCCAGCATTGAAGGAATTAAAAGAAAGTTGAGTATGGGCAAAGCCTCGGAATTCGTCATCGACAATGAAGGAATATTATGGTACGGAGAAAGGCTATGCGTGCCAAACATAGAAGACCTTAAACAGCAAGTTTTAGCTGAAGCACACACCACTCCATATTCGATCCACCCTGGAGGAACCAAAATGTATAAGGATATTCAGGAAAGATTTTGGTGGCACGGTATGAAGAGGGACATAGCCGCCTTCATTGCATGTTGCGACTCATGTCAACGCATAAAAGCTGAACATCAGAGACCAGCCGGACTACTGCAACCAAACAAAATACCTGAGTGGAAATGGGATGAAATAGGGATGGATTTTATTGTCGGACTACCTCGGTCACGACACGGGAATGATGCCATATGGGTCATCACTGACAGGTTGACCAAAGTGGCACACTTTATTCCAGTGAAGACAACCTACACCACTCAGAGGCTTGCCAGGATTTATCTTTCCCGCATAGTTTGTCTGCACGGTGTCCCGAAGACTATAATATCCGACAGAGGCACTCAGTTCGTCTCAAGATTTTGGGAGCATTTACAACAGGCTCTGGGAACCCAACTAGCCTTCAGTACCGCATACCATCCACAGACTGATGGACAAACAAAACGCGTAAACCAGATTTTAGAAGACATGCTGAGAGCATGTGTCCTCACATATGGAACCAGTTGGGAAGAAAGCCTGCCATACGCCGAGTTCGCATATAACAATAGCTACCAGGCCAGCCTACAAATGGCACCATTTGAGGCCTTATGCGGACGGAGATGTCGTACCCCATTAAATTGGTCAGAGAACGGAGACAGCCGCATCTTCGGACCAGACATGCTCAGAGAAGCCGAGGAAAAGGTCAAGCTAATCAGAGACCGACTTAAGACCGCTCAAAGTCGACAGAAGAGTTATTATGATCAGAAACATCGTAGGGTCAGCTTCGAACCCGGTGAGTTCGTATACCTGAGAGTATCCCCTATGAGAGGATTGCAACAATTCAGGATAAAAGGGAAGTTAGCACCAAGATTCATTGGACCATTTTGCATAGTGGCACGAAGAGGCACTGTAGCCTACCAGCTAGACTTACCCGAGGAATTATCCGATGTCCACGACGTGTTCCACGTCTCTCAATTAAGGAAGTATGTAAGCAACCCAGAGAACCAAGTATCCCATGAAAACATTGATGTGCAGCCAGACCTCACTTATCGAGAACGTCCCGTAAGAATATTAGAGGAATCTGAAAGGAGGACCCGACAGAAGACCATCAAGTTTTTCAAAGTCCAGTGGAGCAATCACACCGACAGTGAAGCAACTTGGGAAAGCGAGGATTTTCTTCGGACTGAGCATCCACACCTATTTAAGGATCAGCTGAAATCTCGGGGACGAGATTTTTCCTAAGGGGGTAGGTGTTGTGACACTCTAAAATTTTTATTTGGTTTTTATCAAAATTTTGTGGTTTTTGAGGAAAGGCCTTGTTTTAAATTTTTTTCTTTTTCAGAAAAACCTTCCACTTAAAAACTTCCTTTGCCTTGGCAAGGATTTTATTTTTTCAAACTTTGGTGGTTGATCTTTTGAAAACTTCTTCTCTGTTGGTTCCCTCTCAAAATTTATTTTTGGGAGTTTAAATTATTTTTTCTTTTAAAATAAAGCTCTATGAAAATTTGGGATTTCCATATCTTGGAACCATCCTTGACTTGGCATTCTTGCCCATGTGATAAAACCTCTCCAAAAACCTCCCCTACACCTTGTGATCAACCCAAGTTCTCTGTCCCAACTAATCCAAACAAGTTTTGGATTTTATTCTAATTATTTTCCCTCTCAAATCAATTCTGAAAATTATTTGGAGCCTTAGTGATTTTCAAAGCAAGTACTCTTTTTCATTTGAGTTTTGACCTCACACCAACTCCCCTAGATAGTCCTTTGTACCCACAACTCAGAACCATCTTGATCCACTCCTTCTCTTTTCAAATTTTTCAAAATTCAGTCTCTGCAAGTTTGGACTAGATTTGCCAAATTTGATGAAATTCATATCTACACTCCCCCAAAAATTCCACCAAAATTCAGGCAACCTATTTGAGCAATGAGAAGCCACTCCACCAAGTATCAGCTCATGGAAAAATCCCTACATGCCTGGAGCATTCTATCGAACACCTGAGCTACACTGTTCCTTTGCAAATTCAGTAAGTTCAGTCTTCAGTGTCGTCTTCGTCCGTCAGTTTCAGTCACGCGGCCACAGTGCCCTTGGCACGTTCCTCGCCGCCTCTTCCTCTTGTCCGAAGCTTCACACGCGTGCGTGGAGCCTTCCTGGCGTCGGTAGCGCGCTGGCCCGCCCTCGCCGGCGTCTTCTGCAGTGTCGGGACCTCCCGTGGCGGCCGACAGGAGACACACCACGGCAGAACGCCGTTCAGCGCCGCCCAAAGCCCCCTGGCTCTCCGCGTGGCCTCATGCACGCCAGCGCACGCCCGTGGCACAGCCACCGTGGCTGGCAAGCACGGGACGCGCTCTCCGCCGCCGACGGGCCCGCGCCATCCCCGTTCCGTCGAGCTCACCCTTAACACCCAAACCCCGGCCAGTTTAGCACCAAAACGGACCCATTGAACCTCCGTGATGACGCTCGACCCCCTAACCACCCCGACCGAGCACTGCGCCACCGTAATCACTCGCCGGTGATCCCCGTTCACGGCAACCGCCTCGGACTGCCTATAAAAAGGGCCCCCGAGCTCACCCTCGTGCACGCCGCATCCCCACACCTCACCAACGCCACGCCAGGCCACTAGGGGGACCTCAAGGAGGTCTTCCCCCTCAACTCCGGCCGCCCCGATCCACCTCGGCCGCCACCTCGATTCGCTCCGGTGAGGCCGTCTCCGGCGCCCAAACCCCGTTCATTACCCTCTCTAGCTACCAGGAGCATAACCCCCTCTTCAATTTAACCCTTGCAGCCCTCTCCGACGAGCCCCTCGACCACCCGAGCCGCCGTTCGCCGGAGCAAAGCTCGCCGTCGACGTGGTGCTCGCCGACCGCCTCCACCACCATCAACCGACGCGGAAGGGTGCCCTGGGCACGGAGGTACCCTCCGATCCCTCTGCCTCGCCGTGGATCACCGCCGGCGACCACCGCGGCTCTCGGGCACCGGCGAACTCTGCCGCCCCGTTTGAACATTTGAACCTGACGAGTGGGACACCACCGTCAGCCTCTCTGCCTTTTCTATCGAACCGTTTTCTGGAAGCGCCTTCGGGCAAATACATCTTTCCTCTGGGCTAGCGTAGTCGCTACCAAAGCGCTTTCTGTTTTTATAAGCTAGCCCCTGGAAATCTTCTGTTTCATTACAGATGAGTCCCTGGACAAAAATCCTTATAACTTTTAAACAGAAAAGTATTTTTTACTGATTCTTCTTCTGTTCTCTTTAAAATTTTGTCTAGTTTTTATCAGATTTATTTGAAAATTATTTGAAGTACTTTCTGTGCACTCCTTGGTACTTACGATAGCGCATATATTTTCTTTATACCGTAGATACCGAAGGAGGTGACGGAGCCGTGAACTTCACCGAGCTAGGCTCCGACTACTCTGAACCAGGCAAGCATGTTTGAACTTTTGATATGATGAGTGTCTTGGCATGTTCTGCATTTAGCTAGTTTCATGGCATGTTGATGAGCATACCGATGAACGTCATTTTATGCAATGTTGAGGCAAGTGAGTTCGATGATCCATAAGTGGATGAATGTGAGTAAGAATGGCCATGTGTTGGCATGAGGATGGGTAACATGGCAGTGTTGTAGCATGCCAGGCTTATGGCAGACTACGTGACTTCAATGTAAGCTCGTATCACACCAGTTCCTTTCATTCCACCTTCCCTGTACTACCACATGTTTTCCGCAAGGAATATGGTTTAGTAAGTTGTAAACCGCTTTCCTGGTACACACCAAAAAGAGAGGCCGGGATGATGGTTCCATGGCCCTGGATTAAAGCCAGTCATCCGGTCAGGGGGCATGGGTGTTTCCGGTTGGGACCGAGAGGGGGCACCCCTTAGAGCGCGCGTATATAAATTTGATCCCATGCTATTCGAGATTGTGATCTCCCCGTCTCAAAAGTTTTTCTTGGACGATGTCTAGGGTGATTCCTAGCATCGAGAGGTATGATGGGTGTGTACTGGTTAGTTGTGTTTTCTTCTGAAATGCCGTAAACGGAACTAGTCCTTCGTGACTACGAAACTCCGTTGGCTGTGGGAATAATTTTGTACAAACTCTGCAGAGTCATATATCCCTCCAAATCATCTATTCCATGTCCAAATTCGTATTATCTTGTCCTAACAATGACAGTGTTGATGACAGAGACTCCGGTGTTTCGCATGAGTGATAATTCTGGTTAAATGATATTCCTGTGGATGGACTAACCCATTTATTCTTATGAATTAAAAGTTTATTATGATTATTATTTATCTGTCCAAAAGCCCTTTCTGTGATGTCGCCCCGACGTCCGACTGTGGCATTTCTTTTCAAGCCCTTTCTGTGATGTCGCCCCGACGTCCGACTGTGGCATTTCTTTTCAAGCCCTTTCTGTGATGTCGCCCCGACGTCCGACTGTGGCATTACTTTTCAAGCCCTTTCTGTGACGTCGCCCCGACGTCCGACTGAGGTATTTCTTTTTAAGCCCTTTATGTGGTGTCGCTAAGACGCCCGACTGTGGCATCTTTTTCTTTATATTTATTTGTTCACCTTTCGAGGCGTCGCTTCAGACACCCGATCGGAAATTATTTATGTTCTGTTGGGATTTCAGGCGGACTACCGCCGTTTCCCTTTTACTTACCTTGTTATGATAATTTTGAATGTACATTGGTGAATTTATTCATGTCGCATCCATGCATGCATTTGTTATATCTTACGTCCGAACTGTCTTGCGAGTACTTTCAAAGTACTCACTGGCTTGTTGATTTGGCCAGATGCTGACGAAGGCGATTTCCTGGATGAAGAGTTCGATAGCGAGTCCGACACTTAGAGGAGTCCCAGTCAGTCTCGTGCGACCCTGGATTTGGTCACTGTTTTATATCTGCTTCCGCTACCAAATAAATTCATCGAGCCTCACCTCGACGCTCGATGAGATGATAGACATAGAGTCTTGTATTTCTCTCCCCGCTGTGTTTTTCCACCACCGCCATATCCTCGAGTCAGTAGAATGCCTCCACACCACTGTGTCATGTCCGCCATTATGTATAATTATTGGCGTGCTTGTAATAATTTGGTTGAGCAACCGTAGTTCAACCCTGTAATATATTTTATGCTACTGGCTTATTGTATCAAGAAATTGTCTAGCAGTGAGGAGAATTTCTCTCATTCTGGACTCAAAAGATTGGTTTCTCAATAAATATTTTTATTGGAAAACCGGTCGTGACAACTATCATGAGTGCGGTGATCTAGAAGGTTCAGCTCACCAAGAGCGGGCTGACCGAGGCCTGCAGCAGCCTTCTAACAGGCTTTGAGGTAAGAAGTTAAAATTATGTAATGTAATACAGCATAGACAGTAGCCCCTGATGCTCGGTTCGGTGTTCAGAAAGAAAAAGCCGGACTGAGGATCTAAAAAGATATACGCAGGGTTGCTAAAAAAGTATGTCAATATGGGTTTGCAGGCTGCGCTGCTGACCTCTGCCGCACTGACTGCGGAGGTCGGTGCGTTGAAGCAGGATCTCGAGTGGTCCGAGCAAGAGCTCAGCCGTGCCAAGAGGCAGCTCGAGGACAAAGAAGGTGAGTAACACCACTTTGAAAAGTTACCTTACAGAAAAGGATTTAGGTTGCAATAAGAAAATAACAAGGATAACATGGGTACTGCAGGGGCCACAAACGAGGTGGCAGCCCTGAAGGAGGCTGTGTCCGCGGCCGAACGCAATGCGGCCGCGGATCGGGCAGAGCGAGAAAAGCAGGAGGCACGGGTGGCGGAGGTGCGGCAAGAGCTCTAGGCTCTCATGGAGAAGCATGAGAGTTTGGAGCGCGACTCAAAGACTCAAGAGTGCCAAGTCCGCCAAGGCCGAGGCCCGTAAGGCCCTTCAGGAAATTGAGGATATGAAGAAAATAGTGGCGGGTAAGGCATTTTTCATGCAAAGCAAGCATGTTAATGTAAACTACCTGACACTTACCCGAATTCGGAGCTCTCCAGGGGCGTTTGCAGATCTGCCTCGCAGTGTATCCGATGCTGCCGCATTCTACCATGGCGAGGAGGGGAGCTCGACGGAGAAGGTCTTCTGGTCTCACTACGTTGAGGCCGGCCATCCGGTGCCCCCTAGCGACCAGCTGAAGCAGCTGGTCGAACTCCACAAGGTAGCTGAGGAGGCCATGAAGGGCCTTATAGTCCGGCTGTGGCTTGGACAGGCCATGCCTGGGAGCTACTTCGGCCTCGTGCGCCGGCTGGTGGATGCGTGCCCCTGGGTGGATGTCATCAAGCGCTCCGCCTGTATTGAAGGTGCTCGTCGGGCCCTTGCCCGCGCAAAGGTGCACTGGGGCAGGCTGGATGCGGAGAGGCTTCTTACTGACCCGCCGCCAGCGGGCAAGGAGTATCGTACGCCCGAAATGTACTATAAGACAGTCCTGAAGGGTGCCCGCAATATTGCGGATGAGTGCCCCAGAGATGTAATTATTGAGTGAACTCGTTATGTATTATCCTGTGTGCTGAAAACTTTGTTCATATGCGCTACGCAACGCTTGTTTAATTTAAAATATTACCTTCTGTGCGGCCGTTTGTAAAATCTGAGAGATGGCAAGTCGTTGGCTTCAGCCCCCAAGCCACGAGTGCTGGGGTGTTCGGGATAAACTTGAGCACTCTTATTCCCATTTTTGGGTCCATCTAGGGAGGCGCTCAACACAACGAACAAGGCGACCAGACTTATAATGCTTGAACACTCTCACTTAGCCATAGAATTCTATAATTTTAAATTTTGGCGAAGCCCCTAGTATTCGGAAGACCGAACTCGGGGCGCTATCCACGCCTTCGTTGGACATTATCCGGTACTTCGCTCGAAGCGGCATAGGTCTTTAGGGACCCGAAAAGACCTCTCGAACAGCGACCAGTCTCTCGCCTTATCATGCCAGTCAGTTTTAGCTTTCTCCACTGAGGCGCTCGCCCAGCTCAACCGGGGCGCAATCGCAGTGGTTCTCCCAGTGCCACCTTAGCGGACAGAACGGAACGTAAGGCACCAAAACGTGGGAGCCGGGCAAACCCAACTATTGACCCAAGACATGATTTGGAGCCGATTCATATAATGCTATAAGTTCGGGGTGCCGCACTTGTGAAAGTGTTCGGACTTATCACACCATAATGCGGGGAACATAAGCCCCTGGTGTATTCGGCTGTACCAAAATATATGGGTGTGAGATGTCATTAATGAACATATGTGTAAAGTAATGCAATAACAGGCAAAAAATGCTGCATTATTTATTCAAGGAATTATGCTATAAGTGCGGAAGGATACAAATAGTGCAGTAAGCAAGGGATTGGACTAAATAAGCATGTCCCCCTCCAGGGGTGGGCTGCGGACTGGTGTATATAATCGAATTTAATGCTCGTAATGGAGACCACCTGAGTGTTAACCGCAGCCTTCTTTCTTCCCTGGCCGTTGCATCGTGAGTTCGGCGGTTCCACCGCCGGACAGGGCTTCTGGTAAATGGAGTCCTGTATATAAAAAGAAAAATAAAAAGAGCGACACACTTGGGAGCCCCTAGTGTGGTCGAGCCGCACTCTGGGTCTGTTGTGGTCGTGCCCCTCCCCTTAAGCCCCATGGTATCTCCAGAGCGTAATGATGTACACGGAGGGTTGGTCTTGCAATTATGCAAGGGCTGGGGTTGGGGCCGTATTGCTACGCGTGCTCGGATCGTGCCAGGTGGTCTTGGTTGATGTTGCTTCGGGCGCGTTTGGCCGTGTCCGGCCGTTTAACGGCCGGACTCGAGAATTGCCTTAAAAGGCTGCTCTCTACTTCTGCCGCGAGAGCCGCTGTGTGTTCCTCCGTTTGGAGGGAGCGTTCCGTATTTCCGTTGACCGACATGATTCCACGAGGGCCTGGCATCTTGAGCTTGAGGTATGCGTAATGCGGCACCGTGTTGAACTTTGCAAATACGGTTCGTCCGAGCAGGGCGTGATAGCCACTGCGGAATGGGACTATGTCGAAGATTAACTCCTCGCTCTGGAAATTGTCCGGGGATCCGAAGACCACTTCCAGTGTGACTGAGCCTGTACAATTAGCCTCAACACCTGGTATGACGCCTTTGAAGGTCGTCTTTGTAGGTTTAATCCTTGAGGGGTCTATGCCCATCTTGCGCACTCTATCCTGATAAAGCAGGTTCAGGCTACTGCCACCATCCATCAGGACTCTCGTGAGGTGAAATCCATCGACGATTGGGTCTAAAACCAATGCGGCGAATCCGCCATGGCGGATACTGGTCGGATGGTCTCTTCGATCGAAAGTGATCGGGCAAGAGGACCATGGATTGAACTTCGGGGCGACTGGCTCCATCGCATATACGTCCCTTAGTGCACGCTTCCGCTCCCTCTTAGGTATATGGGTTGCGTATATCATATTCACCGTCCGCACTTGTGGGGGGAAACCCTTCTGTCCTCTATTGTTCGGTGGTCGGGTCTCTTCCTCGTCGTCACTGTGCAGCCCCTTGTCATTGTTTTTGACAATTAACTTGCCTGCCTGCTTGAATACCCAACAATCTCTGTTGGTGTGATTAGCTGGCTTTTCGGGGGTGCCATGTATCTGGCATAAGCGGTCGAGTATTCGGTCCAAATTGGACGGACCCGGAGTGGTTCTTTTGAATGGCTTCTTCCGCTGACCGGGTTTAGAGCCTCAGAATCCGGCGTTGACTGCCGTATCCTCCTTGTCGTCGCCGTTAATGCGGCGTTTATTTTTGCTTCGACGCGACCTGCCATTGTGGTCCTTGGTATCCGGACTGCCAGAATTTTTACTGAGGTTGTTGTTGCGGGCTAGCCAGCTGTCCTCTCCCGCACAGAAGCGGGTCATTAGAGATGTGAGGGCTGCCATGGATTTCGGCTTTTCCTGTCCTAGGTGCCGGGCTAGCCACTCGTCGCGGATGTTATGTTTGAAGGCTGCTAGGGCCTCTGCATCCGGACAGTCGACGATTTGATTTTTCTTTGTTAAGAACCGTGTCCAGAACTGTCTGGCCGATTCGTCTGGCTGCTGAATTATGTGGCTTAGGTCATCAGCGTCTGGTGGTCGCACATATGTGCCCTGGAAGTTGTCGAGGAATGCGGCTTCCAGGTCTTCCCAACACCCAATTGACTCTGCGGGCAAGCTGTTAAGCCAATGCCGAGCTGGTCCTTTAAGCTTGAGTGGGAGATACTTGATGGCATGGAGATCGTCGCCGCGGGCCATATGGATGTGAAGGAGATAATTCTCGATCCAAACCGCGTGGTCTGTTGTGCCATCGTAGGATTCAATGTTTACGGGGTTAAACCCTTCAGGGATTTGATGATCCATTACTTCGTCAGTGAAGCATAGCGGGTGTGCGGCGCCTCTATATTGAGCAATATCACGACGTAGCTCGAGTGAGCGTTGTCTGCTGTGTTCGGCCCGACCGGAGTTATTGTATCCGGCGCGACGGTATTCGTCGTGGGTCGTGGGGCGCCCACGTGATCCATAGATGGATCTGGATTGCCTTGCTTTGTCCTCCAATATATCTCGCTCCGGCGCGTTCCCTCTTGGCTTCGTACTTTTGGAGCGATGCCGGGGTACGGTCTTGGTAGAGGGCCTAGATGCCTCTCTGTCGCGACCACAGGGTGGTCGGTCGGTTGTATTGTGCGCTGGTGATGAAGGTATGTATGCTTCCTCCTTTAATCGGGGGAGCAACTTGCGTTTTGGGTAGCTTTTGGAGGGGCGTTCGAGTTCGTACTCTTCGGCCGCGAGGACCTCGGTCCATCGATCGGCCAGTAGGTCCTGATCAGCTTGAAGCTGCTGCTGCTTTTTCTTTAGGCTATTTGCCGTGGGAATAAGCCTGCGTTTAAAACGCTCCTGTTCGACGGGATCCTCGGGCACGACGAATTCGTCGTCGTTGAGGCTTGCCTTGTCTTTGGAGGGAGGTATGTAATTATCATCCTCGACCTCTTCATCTGCCGCTCTCTCGTGAGGGCTTGCTTCTGCATCCTCCTGCGCTGAATCTTGCTGGAGGGGATTGTCTTCGGCACTTTCTGGGGTATTATTATCTCCTGTGCCTGAATCTCCATTCTTGCTGTGGCGGGATTTAGAGCGGCGCCGCTGACGTTGGCGCTTGGGCTGTTTCTTTAAGGAATCTACCTCCGCTGCTTCTTCGCCGTCCCCCTCTTTTGGGGTGTCCACCATGTATATGTCATGTGACAAGGTGGTCTTCCAGTGCCCTGTAGGCGCTGGTTCTTGTTCCTCTCCGGCATCGTCGTCCATATCGTCGATGTCTTCGGAGTCGTAGTCTAGCATGTCTGTTAGATCGTCGACAGTGGCTACAAAGTGGGTGGTGGGTGGGCCTTGAATTTCTTCGTCGTCCGTATCCCAACCGTCCTGGCCATAGTCCGGCCAGGTCTCTCCGGATAGCGAGAGATGTTTTAGCGAATTTAGTATGTCGCCAAAGGGCGAGTGTTGGAAGATGTCCGCGGCGGTGAACTCCATGACCGGCGCCCAATCAGATTCGATTGGCAGGGGCGCGGGAGGTTCGGAGTCCGGCAGGGAGTCCGGCACCTCGGAGTCACGAGCTTCGCAAGGGACAAGGTTAGTGTTCGGCTCCATCGCCGTGGAAGTTGCAGCCCCCGAGGCGGTGTCCAGCCACCCGTCCTCGATCTGGGCGATCGGCTCCGGACTAAGGGCCGGAGCGGACTCGTGTGCGGCCACCAAGGCACTGTCCGGCGGCAGAGCTAGATCATGCCCATCGTGACAGTGCGGCACGCTCGGCTGTGTGTCGAGCCCGTCGAAGATCAAGTCCCCGTGGATGTCGGCCGTGAAGTTTAGGCTTCTGAACCTGACCTGACGGCCAGGGGCGTAGCTTTCGATCTGCTCCAGATGGCCAAGTGAATTAGCCCGCAGCGCGAAGCCGCCGAATACGAAGATCTGTCCGGGGAGAAAAGTCTCACCCTGGACAGCGTTGTTGTTGATTGAAGAAGCAATCGAGCCTATCGGTGACGACACAGAGGAACTCTCAATGAAAGCACCAATGTCGGTGTCAAAATCGGTGGATCTCGGGTAGGGGGTCCCAAACTGTGCGTCTAGGCGGATGGTAACAGGAGACGAGGGACACGATGATTTAAACAGGTTCGGGCCCTCTGGATGGAGGTAAAACCCTACGTCCTGCTTGATTAATATTGATGATATGGGTAGTACAAGAGTGGATCTACCACGAGATCAAAGAGGCTAAACCCTAGAAGCTAGCCTATGGTATGATTGTTGTAATGGAGGTTATGTCCTACGGACTAAAGCCCTCCGGTTTATATAGACACCAGAGAGGGCTAGGGTTACACAGAGTCGGTTACAATGGTAGGAGATCTACATATTCGTATCGCCAAGCTTGCCTTCCACGCCAAGGAAAGTCCCATCCGGACACGGGACGAAGTCTTCAATCTTGTATCTTCGTAGTCTTGGAGTCCGGCGGACGATGATAGTCTGGCTGTCCGGACACCCCCTAGTCCAGGACTCCCTCAATTGTCTTTTATTCATGCTATAATTGTGCTATCCAGAAATCGTAATACATGTGTGAATACATAGACCACAACATGTCCCTAGTGAGCCTCTAGTTGACTAGCTCGTTCATCAATAGATGGTCACGGTTTCTTGACCATGGACATTGGATGTCATTGATAACGGGATCACATCATTGGGAGAATGATGTGATGGACAAGACCCAATCCTAAGCATAGCACAAGATCGTGTAGTTCGTTTGCTAGAGCTTTTCCAATGTCAAGTATCATTTCCTTAGACCATGAGATCGTGTAACTCCTGGATGCCGTAGGAGTGCTTTGGGTGTACCAAACGTCACAACGTAATTGGGTGGCTATAAAGGTATACTACAGGTATCTCCGAAAGTGTCTGTTGGGTTGACACGGATCGAGACTGGGATTTGTCACTCCGTATGACGGAGAGGTATCTCTGGGCCCACTCGGTAATGCATCATCATAATGAGCTCAAAGTGACTAAGTGGTTGGTCACGGGATCATGCATTACGGTACGAGTAAAGTGACTTGCCGGTAACGAGATTGAACGAGGTATTGCGATACCGACGATCGAATCTCGGGCAAGTAACGTACCGATTGACAAAGGGAATTGTATACCGGATTACTTGAATCCTCGACATCGTGGTTCATTCGATGAGATCATCGTGGAACATGTGGGAGCCAACATGGGTATCCAGATCTCGCTGTTGGTTATTGGCCGGAGAGTCATCTCGGTCATGTCTGCATGTCTCCCGAACCCGTAGTACACACTTAAGGTTCGGTGACGCTAGGGTTGTAGAGATACTAGTATGCGGTAACCCGAAAGTTGTTAGGAGTCCCGGATGAGATCTCGGACGTCACGAGGAGTTCCGGAATGGTCCGGAGGTGAAGAATTATATATAGGAAGTCCAGTTTCGGCCATCGGGAAAGTTTCGGGGTCACCGGTATTGTACCGGGACCACCGGAAGGGTCCCGAGGGTCCACTGGGTGGGGCCACCTGTCCCGGAGGGCCCCATGGGCTGAAGTGGGAAGGGGAACCAGCCCCTGGTGGGCTGGTCCGCCCCCCTTGGGCCACCCTGCGCCTAGGGTTGGAAACCCTAGGGCTGGGGGCGCCCCACTTGGCTTGGGGGGCAAGCCACCCTCTTGGCCGCCGCCCCCCTTGAGATCCAATCTCTAGGGGGACGGCGCCCCCTCCCCCCAGGGCCCCTATATAAAGAGGGGGGAGGGAGGGCTGCGCACCCCTGCTCCTAGCGCCTCCCTCTCCCTCCGCAACACCTCTCCCTCTCGCAGAGCTTGGCGAAGCCCTGCCGAGATCGCTGCTACTTCCACCACCACGCCTCGTGCTGCTGGATCTCCATCAACCTCTCCCTCCCCCTTGCTGGATCAGGAAGGAGGAGACGTCTTCCCCAACCGTACATGTGTTGAACGCGGAGGTGCCGTCCATTCGGCACTAGGATCATCGGTGATTTGGATCACGACGAGTACGACTCCCTCAACCCCGTTCTCTTGAACGCTTCCGCGCGATATACAAGGGTATGTAGATGCACTTCTCTATCTCGTTGCTAGATGACTCCATAGATTGATCTTGGTGAAGCGTAGAATTTTTTTATTTTCTGCAACGTTCTCCAACAGTGGTATCAGAGCTAGGTCTATGCGTAGTTTCTATGCACGAGTAGAACACAAACTTGTTGTGGGCATAGATGTTGTCAATTTTCTTGCCACTACTAGTCTTATCCTGTTTCGGCGGCATCGTGGGATGAAGCGGCCCGGACCGACTTTACACGTACGCTTACGTGAGACAGGTTCCACCGACTGACATGCACTAGTTGCATAAGGTGGCTAGCTGGTGTCTGTCTCTCCTACTTTAGTCGAATCGGATTCGATGAAAAGGGTCCTTATGAAGGGTAAATAGAAATTGGCATATCACGTTGTGGTTTTACGTAGGTAAGAAACGTTCTTGCTAGAAACCTATAGAAGCCACGTGAAAACATGCAACAACAATTAGAGGACGTCTAACTTGTTTTTGCAGCATATGCCTTGTGATGTGATATGGCCAAAAAGGATGCGATGAATGAAATATACGTGATGTATGAGATTGATCATGTTCTTGTAATAGGAATCACGACTTGCATGTCGATGAGTATGACAACCTGATACGTCTCCAACATATCTATAATTTTTGATTGCTCCATGCTACTTTATCTACTATTTTGGACTATATTGGGCTTTATTTTCCACTTTTATATTATTTTTGGGGCTAACCTATTAACCGGAGGCCCAGCCCAGAATTGTTGTTTTTTGCCTTTTCAGTATTTCGAAGAAACAGAATATCCAACGGAGTCCAAACAGAATGAAACCTTCGGGAACGTGATTTACTCATCAGATAAGACCCAGGAGACTTGGACCCTTCGTCAAGAAATCCACGAGGTGGTCACGAGGGTCGAGGGCGCGCCCTCCCCCTAGGCGCGCCCCCTACCTCATGGGCCCCTCGGAGCTCCACCGACGTACTCCTTCCTCCTATATATACCTACGTATCCCCGTATGATCAGACGGGAGCCAAAAACCTAATTCCACCGCCGCAACCTTCTGTATCCACGAGATCCCATCTTGGCGCCTGTTCCGGAGCTCCGCCGGAGGGGGCATCCACCATGGAGGGCTTATACATCAACACCATAGCCCCTCCGATGAAGTGTGAGTAGTTTACTTCAGACCTTCGGGTCCATAGCTAGTAGCTAGATGGCTTCTTCTCTCTTTTTGGATCTCAATACAATGTTCTCCCCCTCTCTTGTGGAGATCTATTCGATGTAATCTTCTTTTTGCGGTGTGTTTGTTGAGACCGATGAATTGTGGGTTTATGATCCAGTATTATCTATGGAAAATATTTGATTCTTCTCTGAATTCTTTTATGTATGATTGAGTTATCTTTGCAAGTCTCTTCGAATTATCCGTTTGTTTTGGCCAACTAGATTGGTAGTTCTTGCAATGGGAGAAGTGCATGGCTTTGGGTTCAATCTTGCAGTGTCCTTACTCAGTGACAGAAAGAGTTGCAAGGCACGTATTGTATTGTTGCCATCGAGGATAACAAGATGGGGTTTTTATCATATTGCATGAATTTATCCCTCTACATCATGTCATCTTGCTTAAGGCGTTACTCTGTTTTAACTTAATACTCTAGATGCATGCTGGATAGCGGTCGATGAGTGGAGTAATAGTAGTAGATACAGAATCGTTTCGATCTACTTGTTTTGGACGTGATGCCTATATACATGATCATTGCCTAGATATACTCATAACTATGCTCAATTCTGTCAATTGCTCAACAGTAATTTGTTCACCCACCATAGAATACTTATGCTCTTGAGAGAAGCCACTAGTGAAACCTATGGCCCCCGGGTCTATTCTCATCATATCAATCTATATCACTTTATTTACTTGCTTTGTTTTTACTTTGCCTTTACTTTTTACTTTGCATCTATCTATCAAAAATACAAAAAATATTATCTCTATCAGATCTCACTCTCGTAAGTGCTCGTGAAGGGATTGACAACCCCTAAGCGTTGATTGCGAGTTGCTATCGTGTTGTGCAGGTACGAGGGACTTGCGCGTGACCTCCTACTGGATTGATACCTTGGTTCTCAAAAACTGAGGGAAATACTTACGCTACTGTGCTGCATCATCCTCTCCTCTTCGGGGAAAACCAACGCAAGCTCGAGACGTAGCAAGAAGAATTTCTGGCGCCGTTGCCGGGGAGGCTTACGCAAAAGTCAACATACCAAGTACCCATCACAATCCTATCTCTCGCATTACATTATTTGCCATTTGCCTCTCGTTTTCCTCTCCCCCACTTCACCCTTGCCGTTTTATTCGCCCTCTCTTTCCCAATCTCCTCCTCTCTTTCCCGTTTGCCTTTTTCCCTTTGCCTTTCTGTTTGCTTGTGTGTTGGATTACTTGTTGCCATGGCGCAAGATAATATCAAATTGTGTGATTTCTCGAATACCAATAATAATGATTTCCTTAGTACTCCAATTGCTCCTTGAGGGAGTCCTGGACTAGGGGGTGTCCGGATAGCCGAACTATCATCATTGGCCGGACTCCAAGACTATGAAGATACAAGATTGAAGACCTCGTCCCGTGTCCGGATGGGACTTTCCTTGGCGTGGAAGGCAAGCTTGGCGATACGGATATGTAGATCTCCTACCATTGTAACCGACTCTGTGTAACCTTAGCCCTCTCCGGTGTCTATATAAACCGGAGGGTTTTAGTCTGTAGGACGAACAACAATCATACCATAGGCTAGCTTCTAGGGTTTAGCCTCCTTGATCTCGTGGTAGATCTACTCTTGTACTACCCATATCATCAGTATTAATTAATCAAGCAGGAGTAGGGTTTTACCTCCACCGAGAGGGCCCGAACCTGGGTAAAAACATCGTGCCCCTTGTCTCCTGTTACCATCCGCCTAGACGCACAGTTCGGGACCCCCTACCCGAGATCCGCCGGTTTTGACACCGACATTGGTGCTTTCATTGAGAGTTCTCTGTGTCGTCGCCCATAGGCCCGATGGCTCCTTCGATCATCAACAACGACGCGGTCCGGGGCGAAACTTTTCTCCCCGGATAGATCTTCGTATTCAGCGGCTTCGCACTGCGGGCCAATTCACTTGGCCATCTGGAGCAGATCGAAAGCTACGCCCCTGGCCATCAGGTTAGATTTGGAAGTTTAAACTATACGGCCGACATCCGCGGAGACTTGATCTTCGACGGATTCGAGCCACAGCCGAGCGTGCCGCACTATCACAATGGGAATGATTTAGCTCTGCTGCCGGCCAGTGCCCTGGAGGCCGCACAAGAATCCGCTCCGACCCTTAACTCGGAGCCGACTGCGCCGATCGAGGATGGGTGGCTAGACACCTCCTCGGGGGCTGCTACCTCTACGGTGATGGAGCCGAATACCGACCCTGTCCCTCGTGATGCTCGTGACTCCAAGGTGCCGGACTCTTCTCCGGACCCCGAACCATCCGCGCTCCTGCCAATCGAACCCGATTGGGCGTCGATCATGGAGTTCACCGCTGCGGACATCTTTCAGCACTCGCCTTTCGGCGACATCCTGAATTCGCTAAAGTGTCTCTCTTTATCAGGAGAGCCTTGGCCGGATTATGGCCAGGATGGTTGGGATGCGGACAACGAAGAAATTCAAAGCCCACCCACCACCCACACTACTAGAATCTGGCACTTTGCCATCTGCCATGGCAGATGGCAAAGGCATGGTCGGCGGATGGCAAAGGCTTTGCCATCTGCCAGCAGATGGCAAATAGGTCGTCCAAAACCCTAACGGTCTGGCCGGATGGGGCGGAGGCGGAGAGAAAGGAGACCGGCGGATGGCAGGAGATGCAGGCCGACCGGGGAGATGGGGGCGGGTGCCGGGGGTGCTGCAGGGGAGATGTGGAGAGGGGGGAGGCGTTGCTGGCCGGAGAAGGAAGGGAGGGGGAGGGGCGAGGCCGGGGCTCACCTGCGCCGCCGCGTGCCGCCGCTTCTCCACCTCGTCCCGCGCGAGCCCTTTTCGCTTCTGGGGCGGTGGAGGAGTAGGCGCTGGCCGCCATCTCTGCCTGGCCCCTACCTCGCCGGACAGGCGGTGGAGGAGTAGGCGCCCGGGCAGGTCTTGCGGCTCGGGACGGGCAACGTCGGGGAGGTGCTGTGGCTCTGTGTGATGGGGACGACGGCGTGAAGGCGCCGCAGACAGAGGGGATCGAGGCGGAGTGAGGCGGCGAGCGGGGAGGAGGCCGTTGCGCCTTGAGTGCGGCCGCGGCGGCGGACGTGGCGGCGACGAGCGTGCGCGAGCTGGAGAGGGATGGGATAGGGTTTGGGTGGTTAGGCTGCCCGGGGAGTGGGGGTTCTTTTTCTTTCTTTCTCTTTTTTTTGTTTGGATAAATGGGATGGATGGATGGATGCCATGTCATCAATCCATGACACAAACATTTCAACCAATGAGAAGAAAAATAACCCCACAATTTTTTTTACCTGGAAAAAATTTACCCCATCTCTTTGGCAGATGGCAAAGAGGTAGGGCTGGTACGCCGTTACACTTTTGACGGGCACAGGATTTGCCAACCTCTTTGCCATCTGCTGGCAGATGGCAAAGATTATTTGCCATCCACTAGCAGATGGCAAAGAATTGGATGATGGCAACCATGTTCTTTGTCGTCTGTCAGTTCTTTGCCATCTGTTTTTTATGAGCAGATGGCAAAGATGTTCTTTGCCATCAGCTGGCAGATGGCAAAGAGCTGGCTGATGGCAAATTCCCTGTTTCCAGTAGTGCCACTTCGTAGCCACTGTCGATGACTTAACCGACATGCTAGATTTCAACTCCGAAGACATCGATGGTATGGACGACGATGCCGGAGACAACCAAGAACCAGCGCCCATAGGGCACTGGAAAGCCACCTCGTCATACGACTTATATATGGTGGACATCCCAAAGGATGGGAATGGCGATGAAACAGCGGAGGATGACCCCTCCAAGAAACAGCCTAAGCGCCGGCGTTAGCGGCGCCGCTCCAAATCCCGCCACAGCAGGAATGGAGATTCCGGCACCGGAGATAATAACACCTCGGACAGTGCCGAAGACAACCCCCTCCAGCAAGATTCAGCACAGGAGGATGGAGAGGCCAGCCCTTGTGAGAGAGCGGCAGACAAAGAGGTAGAGGACGATAATTACATGCCTCCCTCCGGAGACGAGGCAAGCCTCGATGACGACAAATTTGTCGTGCCTGAGGATCCTGTCGAACAAGAGCGTTTTAAACGCAGGCTTATGGCCACGGCAAGCAGCCTAAAGAAAAAGCAGCAACAGCTTAGAGTTGACCAAGATTTGCTAGCCGACAGACAGACTGAAGTTCTTGCGGCCGAAGAGTATGAACTCGAACGCCCCTCCAAAAGCTACCCCAAACGCAAGCTGCTGCCCCCATTAGAGGAGGAAGCACATAAACCTACATCACCAGCGCACAATACGGCCGACCGGCCACCTCGTGGCCGCGACAAAGAGGCCTCTAGGCCCTCCACTAAAGCCGGCGTCGCTCGAAAAGTACAAAGTCACGGGGGAACGCGCCAGACTTGCGGGACATATTGTAGGATAAGGCAAGACAATCAAGATCGATCTACGGATCGCGTGGGTGCCCCACGATACGCGGCGACAACCGTCACGCTGGATACAGCAATTCCGGCCGGGCCGAACACAGTAGACAAAGCTCACTTGAGCTCCGTCATGATATAGCCCAATATAGAGGCGCCGCACACCCACTATGCTTCACAGATGAAGTAATGGATCATCAAATCCCCGAAGGTTTCAAACCCGTAAACATTGAATCCTACGATGGCACAACAGATCCTGCGGTTTGGATCGAAGACTATCTTCTTCACATCCACATGGCCCGCGGTGATGATCTTCACGCCATCAAATACCTGCCACTAAAGCTTAAAGGACCAGCTCGGCATTGGCTCAACAACTTGCCAGCGGAATCAATTGGGTGTTGGGAAGACCTGGAAGCCGCATTCCTTGATAACTTCCAAGGCACATATGTGCGACCACCAGATGCCGATGACCTAAGCCACATAATTCAGCAGCCAGACGAATTGGCCCGACAATTCTGGACACGGTTCTTAACCAAGAAAAATCAAATCGTCGACTGTCCCGATGCAGAGGCCCTTGCAGCTTCAAACATAACATCCGCGACGAGTGGCTTGCCCGGCACCTAGGACAGGAAAAGCCGAAATCCATGGCAGCCCTCACATCACTCATGACACGCTTCTGTGCGGGAGAGGACAGCTGGCTAGCCCGCAGTAACAACCTCACCAAAAATTCTGGTAGTCCGGATACCAAGGACAGCAATGGCAGGTCGCGTCGCAATAAGCACAAGCGCCGCATTAACGGCGATAATACTGAAGATACGGCAGTCAACGCTGGATTCAGAGGCTCTAAACCCGGTCAGCGGAAAAAGCCATTCAAAAGAAGTACTCCAGGCCCGTCCAATTTGGACCGGATACCCGATCGCTCGTGCCAGATACACGGCACCCCCGAAAAGCTAGCTAATCACACCAACAGGGATTGTTGGGTGTTCAAGCAGGCAGGCAAGTTAATTGCCGAAAACAATGACAAGGGGCGGCATAGCGATGACGAGGAAGAGACCCGGCCGCCAAACAATAGAGGACAGAAGGGTTTCCCCCCACAAGTATGGACGATGAACATGATATACTCAACCCACATACCCAAAAGGGAGCGGAAGCATGCGCTCAGGGACGTATACGCGATGGAGCCAGTCGCCCCAAAGTTCAATCCGTGGTCCTCCTGCCCGATCACTTTTGATCGAAGGGACCATCCCACTAGCATCCGCCATGGCGGATTCACCGCATTGGTTTTGGACCCAATCGTCGACGGATTTCACCTCACTAGAGTCCTGATGGACGGCGGCAGCAGCCTGAGCCTGCTTTATCAGGATACTGTGTGCAAGATGGGAATAGACCCCTCAAGGATTAAACCCACAAAGACGACCTTCAAAGGCGTCATACCAGGTGTAGAGGCCAATTGTACAGGCTCAGTTACACTTGAAGTGGTCTTCAGATCCCCGGATAACTTCCGAAGCGAGGAGGTAATCTTCGACATAGTTCCGTTCCGCAGCGGCTATCATGCACTGCTCGGACGAACCGCGTTTGCAAAGTTCAATGCGGTGCCGCACTACGCATACCTCAAGCTCAAGATGCCAGGCCCTCGAGGAGTCATCACGGTCAACGAAAACACCTAACGCTCTCTCCGAACGGAGGAGCATACAGCAGCTCTCGTGGCGGAAGTACAGAGTAGCCTCTTAAGGCAATTCTCGAGTCCGGCTGTTAAGCAACCGGACACCGTCAAGCGCGCCCGGAGTAACCTACAACAAGACCACCTGGCACACGTCCCGAGCACGCGTAGCAATGCAGCCCCAACCCCAGCCCTCGCAAAACCGCGAGACCAGTACCACGCGTACATCACAACGCTCTGAAGATACCATGGGCATAGGGGGAGGGGCACGACCACGGTAGGCCCAGAGTGCGGCTCAACCACACTAGGGGCTCCCAAATGTGTCATCCTTTTTTTCTTTTTTCTTCTTATCCTCAGGATTCCGTTTCCCAGAAGCCCTGTCCGGCTGTAGACCTGCCGAACTCAAGATGCAACAGCCAAGGAAGCAGAAAAGCTACGACGAGTATCCAGGTGGTCTCCATTACGAGCATTATACCTGTTTTATACACCATTCCGCAGCCTACCCCTGGAGGGGGACATGTTAAATAGTCCCAACCCTTGCTTATCGCACTATTTGTATCGTTCTGCATTCATTGCAGTATTTTTTTGAATAAACAATGCATCGCTTTTTGCCTATCATTGCATTCCTTTATATATATATGTTCACCTGTGACATGTTGCATCCGTATGCTTTGGTACGGCCAAATACACCAGGGGCTTAAGTTCCCCAAATTATGGTGTGACAAGTCCGAACATTTTCACAAGTGCGGCACCCCGAACTTATAGCATTATATGCATCGGCTCCGAATCATGTCTTGGGTCAATAGTTGGGTTTGCCCAGCTCCCATGTTTTGGTACCTTACGTTCCGTTATATCGGCTAAGGTAGCGCTGGGAGAACCACTGCAATTGTGCCCCAGTTGAGCTGGGCTGAGCACCTCAGTGGAGAAAGCTAAAACTGACTGTCATGATGGGGCGAGAGCCGGTCGCTGTTCGAGAGGTTTTTTCGAGTCCCTAAAGACTTATGCCGCTTAGAGCGAGGAACCGGCTTTGTCCGGCCCAGGCGTGGATAGCGCCCCGAATTCGGCCTTCCGAACACTAGGGGCTTTGCCGAAATTTAAAATTATAGAATTCTATGGCTAAGTTAGAGTGTTCAAGCATTATAAGTCCGGTTGCCTCGTTCGTTGTGTTGAGCGCCTTCCTAGAAGGACCCAAAAATGGGAACAAGAGCGCTCAAGTTTATCCCGAACACCCTAGCACTCGTGGCATGGGGGCCGAAGCCAAGGACTTGCCATCTCTCAGATTTGATAAACGGCCACACAGAAGGTAATATTTTAAATTAACAAGCGTTGCTTAGCGCATATGAACAAAGTTTTCAGCGCACAGGATAACAAGATGCGAGTCTACTCAAAAATTACATCTTTGGAGCATTCACCCGCAATAATGCGGGCACCCTTCAGGACACCCTTATAATACATCTCGGGCGTGCGATACTCCTTTCCCGACGGTGGCGCGTCCGTCACAAGCTTCTCGACGTCCATCTTGCCCCAGTGCACCTTAGCGCGGGCAAGGGCCCGACGGGCACCTTCAATGCAGGCGGAGTGCTTGATGACGTCAACCCACGGACAGGCGTCCACCAGCCGCCGCACCAGACCGAAGTAGCTCCCAGGCATGGCTTCTTTGGGCCACAGCCGAACTATGAGGCCCTTCATGGCCTGTTCGGCCACCTTGTGGAGCTCGACCAGCTGTTTCAGCTGGTCGCTTAGGGGCACCGGATGTCCGGCCTCAGCATACTGAGACCAGAACACCTTTTCCGTCGAGCTCCCCTCCTCGGCTCTATAGAATGCGGTAGCATCGGACACGCTACGGGGCAGATCTGCGAACACTCCTGGAGAGCTCCGAATTCGGGTAAGTAAGAAGTAATTCACTTTTACATGCTTGCTTTGCATGAAGAATGCCTTACCCGCCGCTATCTTCTTTACTGCCTCGATTTCTTGGAGGGCCTTTTGGGCTTCGGCCTTAGCGGCTTTGGCACTCTCAAGAGCCGAAGCAAGCTCGGAGTCTCGAGTCTTCGAGTCACGCTCCAAACTCTCGTGTTTTTCCACGAGAGCCTGGAGATCTTGCCGCACCTCCGC
The DNA here is from genome assembly GCF_002162155.2 of Triticum dicoccoides. Lineage (NCBI taxonomy): Eukaryota > Viridiplantae > Streptophyta > Magnoliopsida > Poales > Poaceae > Triticum > Triticum dicoccoides. The sequence goes on from NC_041383.1 coordinate 803,268,855, forward strand.
CACCTGCGCCTCCTGCTTCTCTCGCTCGGTGCGTTCTGCGGCCGCATTGCGTTCGGCCGCGGACACCGCCTCCTTCAGGGTCGCCACCTCGTTCGTAGCCCCTGGAGTACCCACGTTAGTCCTGTCATTTTTTCTTTTTGCAACCAAATCCTTTTCTATAAGGTACAACTTTAATAAGGTGTTACTTACCTTCCTTGTCCTCGAGCTGCTTCTTGGCACGGCCGAGCTCGATCTCGTACCGCTCGAGGCTCTGCTTCAAGGAATTGACCTCCGCAGTCAGTGCGGCAGAGGTCAGCACCGCAGCCTGCATTCCCATATTGACATATTTTGTGTTAGATTCCTGCATATATCTTTTCTGATCCTCAGTTCGGCTTTTCTTTCCGAACACCGAACTGAGCATCAGGGGCTACTGTCTATGCGGTACTATTTTTACACATCCTAATCACATACCTCAAAGCCTGTTAGAAGGCTGGTGCAGGTTTCGGTCAGCCCGCTCTTGGCGAGCTGAACCTTCTGAATCACTGCACTCATGACAGTGCGGTGCTCCTCGTCGATGGAAGCGCCGTTGAGCGCCTCCAGCAAGTTATTCGGCACCTCCAGTTGGACGGAGGCCACCAGCATCGCTGTCTTGCCCTCCTCACGAAGGGGCTGCCCGCTGGACTCCCGAACCACCAAAGGTTCCGGTGCGGAGTCCGGTCCAAAGTCCGGGAGGTTGCCCTGCGGCACCTCCGGGGCCTCCTCCTCCTAGCTGGTCCCCTTCTAGGACCCCACCTCGGCGTCGTCTGCGTCACGGGGGGAGGAGGCGGTCGGAAGTGAAGCGCTATTCACATCCGACGAACCCAGGGACCCGCTCGATGAAGCGGGGAGATCGTCCTTGGGCAGACTACATGGTTGTATTCGGTGTTAGAAGACGCTATGCGACGAAAGAAAAACATGAGTTATTCTAGAATCCGGACACTTACGATCTCGCTAGGGGCTTGGCCCTCGAGGGCCACTCCTCTTCGCCGTCGTCGGCGTTGGTGGAACAGTCCGGGGGAAGGGTCCTTCCTTTCTTGGACCCTTCGGCCTCCCCCGTTGGGGAAGCCTTCCTCTTCTTCTCTCCCCCCGCTGGGGGAGAGGTCTCTTTTTTCTCCTCCTCGTCTTCGTGGGAGGAGTCTGCCTCGCAGTCATCGAACGATGAGTCCGATAACACCTGGCGCAGGGAACTCCTCCGGGTTCCCGTGACCTTCTTCTTGGCCTTCTTCTCCGGCACCACGTAAGGCGCCGGGACCAGCAGCCCAGTCAAACGGGCATCCGCTGGGTCTTCTGGAAGGGGATCCGGATAGTTAACCTGTCCGGACGTCTTCTGCCAGGCCTGTTAAAGGTAATGGGAGTTTAGATCCCACATAGAGTCAAACTATGGAAAGCAAGTGTCCCATAAAGGATAATATAGCTTACCTCGCCAGCCTAACGCTGCGAGCTGAATCCGCGATCTTCGGTAGCGGATGCGGGAGCCTCGGCGCCCTTGAACAACACCCTCCAGGCCTCTTCGTACATAGTGTCGAAGAGCCTGCTCAAAGTCTGGTGCTGTGCCGGATCGAACTCCCACAAGTTGAAGTCCCGCTGTTGGCATGGGAGAATCCGGCGGATGAGCATGACCTGGACTACGTTGACAAGCTTGAGCTTCTTGTTCACCAGGGTTTGGAGACAGGATTGGAGTCCGATCAGCTCCTCTGAATCGCCCCACAACAGGCCCTTCTCTTTCCAGGAGGTGAGCCATGTGGGGATGCCAGATCTGAATTCGGGGGCCGCTGCCCATTCAGGGTCACGCAGCTCGGTGATGTAGAACCACCCCGATTGCCACCCTTTGATGGTTTCCACGAAGGCGCCCTCGAGCCAGGTGACGTTGGGCATCTTGCCCACCATGGCGCCTCCGCACTCCGCTTGGCGGCCACCCACTACCTTCAGCTTGACATTAAAAGTCTTTAGCCATAAGCCGAAGTGGGGCTGGATGCAGAGTAAAGCCTCGCACATGACGATAAACGCCGAGATGTTGATGATAAAATTCGGGGCCAGATCATGGAAATCCAGGCCATAGTAGAACATGAGCCCCCGGGCAAAGGGGTGGAGCGGGAAGCCCAGTCTGTGGAGGAAATGGGGAAGGAATACAACCCTCTCATGGGGCCTGGGGGTGGGGATGAGCTGCCCTCATCGGGGAGCCGGTGCGCGATATCGCCGGACAAGTATCCGGCCTTGCGCAACTTTTTGATGTGTCCCTCCGTGACGGAGGAGGCCATCCACTTGCCTGCCGCTCCAGACATGGTTGGAGAAGGTTGAGGTGAGATGTGCGGGCTTGGGCGCTGGAGCTCGAGTGCGCGGAGATGGATAAGCAAAGGAGGAAGAAGGCGTAGGTAAAAAGGTGGATCCTTATCCCCTTATATATGGGCGGACAAAACTATGCGTCCCCACCAGCCCGGTAAAACTCGCTTACCTCCCAAGCGCCGCAATCAATGGCGCGGTTGGGTTACCCACGTCCGTATTGATGAGAATCCCGGAATAACGGGACACGATCTCTGCTTTGACAAGACGTGCCAAGGAAACCGCTTCGCTAAACGTGCTGAGGTGGAATAATAAAAACGATTCGAGTAAAGGCTTGGCCGTGGTGTGACGTCATGCCGCGAAATACGTCAGCAGATTGAACTTGTGTGAATATTATTCTCTCTATGGAGGAATGTGGAATTTATTTTGCAGATCCGGACACTATCCTGGTGTTCAAAATTTTCTATGAATTATTCGGAGGAGGAACCCGCCTTGCAATGCCGAAGACAATATGCGCGCCGGACTCGTCGTCATTGAAGCCTGGTTCATGGGCTACTGAGGGAGTCCTGGACTAGGGGGTGTCCGGATAGCCGAACTATCATCATTGGCCGGACTCCAAGACTATGACCTCGTCCCGTGTTCGGATGGGACTTACCTTGGCGTGGAAGGCAAGCTTGGCGATACGGATATGTAGATCTCCTACCATTGTAACCGACTCTGTGTAACCCTAGACCTCTCCGGTGTCTATATAAACCGGAGGGTTTTAGTCTATAGGACGAACAACAATCATACCATAGGCTAGCTTCTAGGGTTTAGCCTCCTTGATCTCGTGGTAGATCTACTCTTGTACTACCCATATCATCAATATTAATCAAGCAGGAGTAGGGTTTTACCTCCACCGAGAGGGCCCGAACCTGGGTAAAAACATCGTGCCCCTGGTCTCCTGTTACCATCCGCCTAGACGCACAGTTCGGGACCCCCTACCCGAGATCCGCCGGTTTTGACACCGACACTCCTCTTAATAATGACGAGTCTTGTGAAATCAATACCGCTTTGCTGAATCTTGTTATGAAAGATCAATTCGCCGGCCTTCCTAGTGAAGATGTCGCTACTCATCTAAACAATTTTGTTGATTTGTGTGATATGCAAAAGAAAAAATATACGGATAACAATATTGTCAAATTGAAGTTATTTCCGTTTTCACTTAGAGACTAAAGTTTGGTTTTCGTCTTTGCCTAAAAATAGTACTGATTCTTGGAACAAGTGCAAAGATGCTTTTATCTCTAAGTATTTTCCTCCTGCTAAGATTACCACTCTTAGGAATGATATCATGAATTTTAAACAACTTGATGATGAGCATGTTGCCCAATCTTGGGAAAGAATGAAATTAATGCTTCGCAATTGCCCTACTCATGGTTTGAATTTATGGATGATCATACAAAAAATTTTATGCCGGATTGAATTTTGCTTCTAGAAATCTTTTAGATTCACTCGCGGGAGGCACTTTTATGGAAATTACGTTAGGGGATGCTACCAAATTGCTTGATAATATTATGGCTAATTATTCTCAATGGCACACCGAAAGATCTTCTAATAAAAAAGTGCATGCTATAGAAGAAGTCAATATTTTGAGTGAAAAGATGGATAAACTTATGAAGATGTTTGCTCCTAAAAATACTCCTCTTGATCCTAATGATATGCCTTTATCTACTTTGCTTGAGAATAATAATGAATCTATGAATGTGAATTTTGTTGGTAGGAATAGTTTTGGAAACAATGCTTATAGAGGGAATTTTAATCCTAGGCCTTATCCTAGCAATCCTTCTAACAATTATGGAAATTCCTACAACAACTCTTATGGAAATTTTAATAAGATGCCCTCTGAATTTGAGAGTAGTGTTAAAGAGTTTATGAATTCACAAAAGAATTTTAATGCTTTGCTTGAAGAGAAATTGCTTAAAGTTGATGATTTGGCTAGGAACGTTGATAGAATTTCTCTTGAAATTGATTCTTTAAAGCTTAGATCTATTCCTCCTAAGCATGATATCAATGAGGCTCTCAAAGCCATGAGAATTTCCATTGATGAGTGCAAAGAAAGAACTGCTAGGATGCGTGCTTCCAAAGATGCCTTTATTAAAGCGTGTTCTTCTAATCCCTATGAAAATCAAGATGAAGATCTAAAAGTTATTGATGTGTCACCTATCAAATCTTTGTTTTGCAATATGAATCTTGATGAATCTGAATATCATCTTCCTTTACCTAGAAGGCGTTCTAAGAATTCGGAGTTTCTAGATCTTGATGATGAAATTGATGAAAGTGGGATTGAAATAAATAAAAACCGTGATGTTGCTAAACCCACTATTTTGAATCTCAAGGAATTTAATTATGAAAATTTCTCTTTGATTGGTTGTATTTCCTTGTTAAAATCCGTGCTAGAATCTCCTCATGCTTATAGTCAAAATAAGGCCTTTACCGAACACATTGTTGATGCTTTAATGCAATATTATGAAGAAAAACTTGAGTTGAAAGTTTCTATCCCTAGAAAACTCTATGATGAGTGGGAACCTACTATTAAAATTAAAATTAAAGACTTTGAGTTTCATGCTTTATATGATTTGGGTGCTAGTGTCTCTACTATTCCCAAAACTTTATGTGATTTGCTAGATTTCCGTGATTTTGATGATTGCTCTCTAAACTTGCATCTTGCGGATTCCACTATTAAAAAGCCTATGGGAAGAATTAATGATTTTCTTATTGTTGCAAATAGGAATTACGTGCCCGTAGATTTTATCGTTCTTGATATAGATTGGAATCCTTCATGTCCTATTATTCTTGGTAGACCTTTCCTTAGAACGATTGGTGCAATTATTGATATGAAGGAAGGGAATATTAGATTCCAATTTCCCTTAAAGAAGGGTATGGAACACTTCCCTAGAAAGAAAATAAAATTACCATATGAATCTATCATGAGAGCCACTTATGGATTGCCTACCAAAGATAGCAATACCCAGATCTATCCTTGCTTTTATGCCTAGCTAGGGGCGTTAAACGATAGCGCTTGTTGGGAGGCAACCCAATTTTATTTTCTGTTTTTTGTTTTTTCTTATGTTTAGCAATAAATAATCCATCTACCTTCTGTTTGGATGTGGTTTTATGTTTAATTAGTGTTTGTGCCAAGTAGGACCTATAGGATAACCTACGATGATAGTTGATTTGATTCTGCTGAAAAACAGAAACTTTAGCGCTCCCGAGATTAGCTGTCATTTTTTACTGTAGAGTGATTTTGCGTTGATTCTTTTTGCTGCTGATCAACAAACAAATTGTCCAGGACTTCCTATTTTGGTAGAAGTTTTAGAGTTCCAGAAGTTTGCGTTAGTTACAGATTACTACAGACTGTTCTGTTTTTGACAGATTCTGTTTTTCGTGTGTTGTTTGCTTATTTTGATGAATCTATGGCTAGTAAATTAGTTTATAAACCATAGAGAAGTTGGAATACAGTAGGTTTAACACCAATATAAATAAAGAATGAGTTCATTACAGTACCTTGAAGTAGTCTTTTGTTTTCTTTCTCTAACGGAGCTCACGAGATTTCTATTGAGTTTTGTGTTGTGAAGTTTTCAAGTTTTGGGTGAATTCTTTTGATGGATTATGGAACAAGGAGTGGCAAGAGCCTAAGCTTCGGGATGCCCATGGAACCCCCAAGATAATACAAGGACACCAAAAAGTCAAAGCTTGGGGATGCCCCGGAAGGCATCCCCTCTTTCGTCCACTTCCATCGGTAATTTACTTGGAGCTATATTTTTATTCACCAACATGATATGTGTTTTGCTTGGAGCGTCTTGTATTATTTGTGTCTTTGCTTGTTAGTCTACCACAATCATCCTTTCTGTACACACCTTTTGAGAGAGTCATACATGAATTGAAATTTGTTAGAATACTCTATGTGCTTCACTTATATCTTTTGAGCTTGATAGTTTTGCTCATAGTGCTTCACTTATATCTTTTGAGCGTGATAATTTTTGCTCTAGTGCTTCACTTAGATCTTTTAGAGCACGGTGGTGGATTTGTTTTAAAGAAACTTGATCTCTCATGCTTCACTTAGATTATTTTGAGAGTCTTTAATAGCATGGTAATTTGCTTAATGTTAATATACTTGGTGTTCAAGATATGTGAAACTTTCTTTTGAGTGCGTTGAATACTAAGATAAGTTTGATGCTTGATAATTGTTTTGAGATATGAAGGTGATAATATTAGAGTCATGCTAGTTGAGTAGTTGTGAATTTAAGGAATACTTGTGTTGAAGTTGGTCATTCCCGTAGCATGCACGTATGGTGAACCGTTATGTGATGAACTCGGAGCATGATTTATTTATTGATTGTCTTCCTTATGAGTGGCGGTCGGGGACGAGCGATGGTCTTTTCCTACCAATCTATCCCCCTAGGAGCATGCGCGTAATACTTTGCTTTGATAACATCTAGATTTTTGCAATAAGTATATGAGTTCTTTATGACTAATGTTGAGTCCATGGATTATACGCACTTTTTCCCATCCTTCCACCATTGCTAGCCTCTCTAATACCGCGCACCTTTCGCCGGTATCATACACCCACCATAAACCTTCCTCAAAACAGCCACCATACCTACCTATCATGGCATTTCCATAGCCATTCCGAGATATATTGCCATGCAACTTTCCACGATTCTGTTTATTATGAAACGCTCCATCATTGTCATATTGCTAGCATGATCATGTAGTTGACATCGTATTTGTGGCAAAAGCCACCTTTCATAATTCTTCCATAAATGTCACTCATGTTTCATTGCATATCCCGGTACACCGCCGGAGGCATTCATATAGAGTCATATTTTGTTCTAAGTATCGAGTTGTAATTGTTGAGTTGTAAGGAAAAATAAAAGTGTGATGATCATCATTATTAGAGCATTGTCCCAAGTGAGGAAAGGATGATGGAGTCTATGATTCCCCCACAAGTCGGGATGAGACTCCGGATGAAAATAAAAAAAGAGGCCATAAAAAAAAGGCCCAAATAAAAATAAAAAAATGAGAGAAAAAGAGAGAAGGGACAATGCTACTATCCTTTTACCACACTTGTGCTTGAAAGTAGCACCATGATCTTCATGATAGAGAGTATCTCATTTCGTCACTTTCATATACTAGTGGGAATTTTTCATTATAGAACTTGGCTTGTATATTCCAATGATGGGCTTCCTCAAAATGCCCTAGGTCTTCGTCAGCAAGCGAGTTGGATGCACACCCACTTAGTTTCTTTTGTTGAGCTTTCATATACTTATAGCTCTAGTGCATCCGTTGCATGGCAATCCCTACTCACTCACATTGATATCTATCGATGGGCATCTTCATAGCCCGTTGATACGCCTAGTTGATGTGAGACTATCTTCCCTCTTTTTGTCTTCTCCACAACCACCGTTCTATTTCACATATAGTGCTATATCCATGGCTCCACGCTCATGTATTGCGTGAAGATTGAAAAAGTTTTGAAAATGTTAAAGTATGAAACAATTTCTTGGCTTGTCATCAGGGTTGTGCATGATTTAAATACTTTGTGTGGGGAAGATGGAGCATAGCCAGACTATATGATTTTGTAGGGATAACTTTCTTTGGCCATGTTATTTTGAGAAGACATAATTGCTTTGTTAGTATGCTTGAAGTGTTATTATTTTTATGTCAATATGAACTTTTGTCTTGAGTCTTTCGGATCTGAATATTCATACCATGATTAAGAAGATTTACGTTGAAATTATGCCAAAGTATCACTCCGCATCAAAAATTCTTTTTTATCATTTACCTGCTCGAGGACAAGCAGGAATTAAGCTTGGGGATGCTTGATACGTCTCCAACGTATCTATAATTTTTGATTGCTCCTTGCTACTTTATCTACTGTTTTGGACTATATTGGGCTTTATTTTCCACTTTTATATTATTTTTGGGACTAACCTATTAACCGGAGGCCCAGCCCAGAATTGCTGTTTTTGCCTTTTTTCATTATTTCGAAGAAACATAATATCAAACGGAGTCCCAACGGAATGAAACCTTCGGGAACGTGATTTACTCATCAGATAAGACCTAGGAGACTTGGACCCTCCGTCAAGAAAGCCACGAGGCGGTCACGAGGGTGGAGGGCGCGCCCTCCCCCCTGGGCGCGCCCCCCTACCTCGTGGGCCCCTCGGACCTCCACCGACGTACTCCTTCCTCCTATATATACCTACGTATCCCCGTATGATCAGACGGGAGCCAAAAACCTAATTCCACCGCCGCAACCTTGTGTATCCACGAGATCCCATCTTGGGGCCTGTTCCGGAGCTCCGTCGGAGGGGGCATCCACAACGGAGGGCTTCTACATCAACACCATAGCCCCTCCTATGAAGTGTGCGTAGTTTAGTTCAGACCTTCGGGTCCATAGCTAGTATCTAGATGGCTTCTTCTCTCTTTTTGGATCTCAATACAATGTTCTCCCCTCTTTTGTGGAGATCTATTCGATGTAATCTTCTTTTTGCGGTGTGTTTGTTGAGACCGATGAATTGTGGGTTTATGATCCAGTATTATCTATGGAAAATATTTGATTCTTCTCTGAATTCTTTTATGTATGATTGAGTTATCTTTGCAAGTCTCTTCGAATTATCCGTTTGGTTTGGCCAACTAGATTGGTAGTTCTTGCAACGGGAGAAGTGCATGGCTTTGGGTTCAATCTTGCGTTGTCCTTACTCAGTGACAGAAAGAGTTGCAAGGAACGCATTGTATTGTTTCCATTGAGGATAACAAGATGGGGTTTTTATCATATTGCATGAATTTATCCCTCTACATCATGTCATCTTGCTTAAGGCGTTACTCTGTTTTAACTTAATACTCTATATGCATGCTGGATAGCGGTCGATGAGTGGAGTAATAGTAGTAGATACAGAATCGTTTCGATCTACTTGTTTTGGACGTGATGCCTATATACATGATCATTGCCTAGATATACTCATAACGATGCTCAATTCTGTCAATTGCTCAACAGTAATTTGTTCACCCACCATAGAATACTTATGCTCTTGAGAGAAGCCACAAGTGAAACCTATGGCCCCCGGGTCTATTCTCATCATATCAATCTATATCACTTTATTTACTTGCTTTGTTTTTACTTTGCCTTTACTTTTTACTTTGCATCTATCTATCAAAAATACCAAAAATATTATCTCTATCAGATCTCACTCTCGTAAGTGACCGTGAAGGGATTGACAACCCCTAAGCGTTGGTTGCGAGTTGCTATCGTGTTGTGCAGGTACGAGGGACTTGCGTGTGACCTCCTACTGGATTGATACCTTGGTTCTCAAAAACTGAGGGAAATACTTACGGTACTATGCCGCATCATCCTCTCCTCTTCGGGGAAAACCAACGCAAGCTCGAGATGTAGCACAACCGGCTGGAGCCATAGGAGTTGTCTTTATTTTTTGTATAACCTGCGTGTCATTGAATAACGCCATGTAAATTACTTCACTTTATTGCTAAACACGTTAGCCATAGAAGTAGAAGTAATCGTTGGCGTGACAACTTCATGAAGACACGATGATGGAGATCATGGTGTCATGCCGGTGACGAAGATGATCATGGCGCCTCGAAGATGGAGATCAAAGGAGCAATATGATATTTGCCATATCATGTCACTATTCGATTGCATGTGATGTTTATCATGTTTTGCTTCTTATTTTCTTAGTACGACGGTAGTAAATAAGATGATCCCTTATAATAATTTCAAGAAAGTGTTCCCCCTAACTGTGCACCGTTGCGAAAGTTCGTTGTTTCGAAGCACCACGTGATGATCGAGTGTGATAGATTCTAACGTTCACATACAACGGGTGTAAGACAGATTTACACATGCAAAACACTTAGGTTGACTTGACGAGCCTAGCATGTACAGACATGGCCTCAGAACACAAGAGACCGAAAGGTCGAACATGAGTTGTATGGAAGATACAATCAACATGGAGATGTTCACCGATGATGACTAGTCTGTCTCACGTGATGATCGGACACGGTCTAGTTGAGTCGGATCATGTATCACTTAGATGACTAGAGGGATGTCTAATCTGAGTGGGAGTTCATTAAATAATTTGATTAGATGAACTTAATTATCATGAACTTAGTCTAAAAACCTTTGCAAAATGTCTTGTAGATCAAATGGCCAACGCTCATGACAACCTCAACTTCAACGCGTTCCTAGAGAAAACCAAGCTGAAAGATGATGGCAGCAACTATTCGGACGGGGTCCGGAACCTGAGGATCATCCTCATAGCTGCCAAGAAAGCATATGTCCTAGAAGGACCGCTAGGTAAAGCACCCATCCCAGAGAACCAAGACGTTATGAACGCTTGGCAGTCACATGCTGATGATTACTCCCTCATTCAGTGCGGCATGCTTTACAGTTTAGAACCGGGGCTCCAAAAGCGTTTTGAGCAACACGGAGCATATGAGATGTTCGAAGAGCTGAAAATGTTTTTCCAAGCTCATGCCCGGGTCGAGAGATATGAAGTCTCCGACAAGTTCTACAGTTGTAAGATGGAGGAAAATATTTCTGTTAGTGAGCACATACTCAAAATGTCTGGGTTGCACAACCGCTTGTCCCAGCTGGACATTAACCTCCCGGACGAGGCGGTCATTGACAGAATCCTTCAGTCGCTCCCACCTAGCTACAAGAACTTTGTGATGAACTACAATATGCAGGGGATGGTGAAAACTATTCCTGAAGTATTTTCAATGCTGTAATCAGCAGAGGTGGAAATCAAAAAGGAACATCAAGTGTTGATGGTCAATAAAACCACTAGTTTCAAGTAAGTCAAGGGTAGGAAGGACTTCAAGAAGGACGGCAAGGGAGTTGCCGCGCCCGGTAAGCCAGCTGCCAGGAAGAAGCCAAAGAATGGACCCAAGCCTGAGACTGAGTGCTTTTATTGCAAGGGAAAGGGACACTGGAAGCGGAACTGCCCCAAATACTTAGCGGACAAGAAGGCCGGCAACACTAAAGGTATATGTGATATACATGTAATTGATGTGTACCTTACCGGTACTCGTAGTAGCTCCTGGGTATTTGATACCGGTGCGGTTGCTCATATTTGTAACTCAAAACAGAAGCTGCGGAATAAGCGAAGACTGGCAAAGGACGAGGTGACGATGCGCGTCGGGAATGGTTCCAAGGTCGATGTGATCGCCGTCGGCATGCTACCTCTACATTTACCTACGGGATTAGTTTTAAACCTCAATAATTGTTATTTAGTGCCAGCTTTGAGCATGAAAATTGTATCAGGATCTCGTTTAATGCGAGATGGCTACTCATTTAAATCTGAGAATAATGGTTGTTCTATTTATATGAGAGATATGTTTTATGGTCATGCCCCGCTGGTCAATGGCTTATTCTTAATGAATCTCGAACGTGATGTTACACATATTCATAGTGTGAATACCAAAAGATGTAAAGTTGATAACGATAGTCCCACATACTTGTGGCACTGCCGCCTTGTTCACATTGGTGTCAAACGCATGAAGAAGCTCCATGCTGATGGACTTTTGGAGTCTCTTGATTACGAATCATTTGACACATGCGAACCATGCCTTATGGGCAAAATGACCAAGACTCTGTTGTCCGGAACAATGGAGCGAGCAACCAACTTATTGGAAATCATACATACTGATGTGTGCGGTCCAATGAGCGTTGAGGCTCGCGGAGGATATCGTTATGTTCTCACTCTCACTGACGACTTGAGTAGATATGGGTATGTCTACTTGATGAAACACAAGTCTGAGACCTTTGAAAAGTTCAAGGAATTTCAGAATGAGGTAGAGAATCAACATGACCGTAAGATAAACTTCTTACGATCAGATCGTGGGGGAGAATATTTAGTCACGAATTTGGTACGCACTTAAGGAATGTGGAATCGTTTCACAACTCACGCCGCCTGGAACACCTCAGCGTAACAGTGTTCCGAACGTCGTAATCGCACTCTATTGGATATGGTGCGATCTATGATGTCACTCACCGATTTACCGCTATCATTTTGGGGATACGCTCTAGAGACAGCTACATTCACTTTAAATAGGGCACCGTCTAAATCCGTTGAGACGACACCGTATGAATTATGGTTTGGGAAGAAACCAAAGCTCGAACCCAAGTCGGAAAATGCGTCTTCATAGGATACCCTAAGGAAACCATTGGGTATACCTTCTACCTTAGATCCGAAGGCAAGATCTTTGTTGCCAAGAACGGGTCCTTTCTGGAGAAAGAGTTTCTCTCGAAAGAAGTAAGTGGGAGGAAAGTGGAACTTGATGAAGTACTACCTCTTGAACCGGAAAGTAGCGCAGCTCAGGAAAATGTTCCTGTGGTGCCTACACCGACCAGAGAGGAAATTAATGATGATGATCAAGGTACTTCGGATCAAGTTACTACTGAACTTCGTAGGTCCACGAGTACACGTTCCACACCAGAGTGGTATGGCAACCCTGTCCTGGAAATCATGTTGTTAGACAACGGTGAACCTTCGAACTATGAAGAAGCAATGGCGGGCCCAGATTCCAACAAATGGCTTGAAGCCATGCAATTCGAGATAGGATCCATGTATGAAAACAAAGTATGGACTTTTACAGACTTGCCCGATGATCGGCGAGCGATAGAAAACAAATGGATCTTTAAGAAGAAGACGGACGCGGATGGTAATGTTACCATCTATAAAGCTCGACTTGTCGCTAAGGGTTATCGACAAGTTCAAGGGGTTGACTACGATGAGACTTTCTATCCCGTAGCGAAGCTGAAATCCGCCCGAATCATGTTAGCAATTGCCGCATACTATGATTATGAGATATGGCAAATGGACGTCAAAACGACATTCCTTAACGGCCATCTTAAGGAAGAACTGTATATGATGTAGCCAGAGGGTTTTGTCGATCCTAAGAATGCTAACAAGGTATGCAAGCTCCAGCGCTCCATCTATGGGCTGGTGCAAGCATCTCAGAGTTGGAACATTCGCTTTAATGAAATGATCAAAGCGTTTGGGTTTATGCAGACTTATGGAGAATCCTGCGTTTACAAGAAAGTGAGTGGGAGCTCTCTAGCATTTCTCATATTATATGTGGATGACATACTTTTGATGGGAGATGATATAGAACTTTTGGACAGCATTAAGGCCTACTTGAATAAGTGTTTTTCAATGAAGGACCTTGGAGAAGCTGCTTACATATTAGGCATCAAGATCTCTAGATATAGATTGAGACGCCTCATAGGTCTTTCACAAAGCACATACCTTCATAAGATATTGAAGAAGTTCAATATGGATCAGTCCAAGAAGGGGTTCTTGCCTGTGTTGCAAGGTGTGAAATTGAGCTCGGCTCAATGTCCGACCACGGCAGAAGATAGAGAAAAGATGAGTGTCGTCCCCTATGCCTCGGCCATAGGGTCTATCATGTATGCCATGCTGTGTACCAGACCTGATGTAAACCTTGCCATAAGTTTGGTAGGAAGGTACCAAAGTAATCCCGGCATGGAACACTGGACAGCGGTCAAGAATATCCTGAAGTACCTGAAAAGGACTAAGGATATGTTTCTCGTATATGGAGGTGACGAAGAGCTCGTCGTAAAGGGTTACGTCGATGCTAGCTTCGACACAGATCTGGATGACTCTAAGTCACAAACCGGATACGTGTATATTTTGAATGGTGGGGTAGCAAGCTGGTGCAGTTGCAAGCAAAGCGTCGTGGCGGGATCTACATGTGAAGCGGAGTACATGGCAGCCTCGGAGGCAGCGCATGAAGCAATCTGGGTGAAGGAGTTCATCACCGACCTAGGAGTCATACCCAATGTGTCGGGGCCGATCACACTCTTCTGTGACAACACTGGAGCTATTTCCCTTGCCAAGGAGCCCAGGTTTCACAAGAAGACCAGGCACATCAAGCGTCGCTTCAACTCCATTCGTGAAAATGTTCAAGATGGAGACATAGATATTTGCAAAGTGCATACGGATCTGAATGTCGCAGATCCGTTGACTAAACCTCTTCCGCGAGCAAAACATGATCAACACCAGAACTCTATGGGTGTTCGATTCATCACAATGTAACTAGATTATTGACTAGTGCAAGTGGGAGACTGTTGGAAATATGCCCTAGAGGCAATAATAAAATGGTTATTATTATATTTCCTCGTTCATGATAATTGTCTTTTATTCATGCTATAATTGTGTTATCCAGAAATCGTAATACATGTGTGAATACATAGACCACAACATGTCCCTAGTGAGCCTCTAGTTGACTAGCTCGTTCATCAATAGATGGTCACGGTCTCCTGACCATGGACATTGGATGTCATTGATAACGGGATCACATCATTGGGAGAATGATGTGATGGACAAGACCCAATCCTAAGCATAGCACAAGATCGTGTAGTTCGTTTGCTAGAGCTTTTCCAATGTCAAGTATCATTTCCTTAGACCATGAGATCGTGTAACTCCCGGATGCCGTAGGAGTGCTTTGGGTGTACCAAACTTCACAATGTAATTGGGTGGCTATAAAGGTATACTACAGGTATCTCCGAAAGTGTCTGTTGGGTTGACACGGATCGAGATTGGGATTTGTCACTCCGTATGACGGAGAGGTATCTCTGGGCCCACTCGGTAAGGCATCATCATAATGAGCTCAAAGTGACTAAGTGGTTGGTCACGGGATCATGCATTACGGTACGAGTAAAGTGACTTGCCGGTAACGAGATTGAACGAGGTATTGGGATACCGACGATCGAATCTCGGGCAAGTAACGTACTGATTGACAAAGGGAATTGAATACGGGATTACTTGAATCCTGAGATCGTGGTTCATTCGATGAGATCATCGTGGAACATGTGGGAGCCAACATGGGTATCCAGATCCCGCTGTTGGTTATTGGCCGGAGAGTCATCCCGGTCACGTCTGCATGTTTCCCGGGTCTACACACTTAAGGTTCGGTGACGCTAGGGTTGTAGAGATACTAGTATGCGGTAACCCGAAAGTTGTTTGGAGTCCCGGATGAGATCCCGGACATCACGAGGAGTTCCGGAATGGTCCGGAGGTGAAGAATTATATATAGGAAGTCCAGTTTCGGCCATCGGGAAAGTTTCAGGGTCATCGGTATTGTACCGGGACCACCGGAAGGGTCCCGGGGGCCCACTAGGTGGGGCCACCTATCCCGGAGGGCCGCATGGGCTGAATTGGGAAGGGGAACCAGCCCCTGGTGGGCTGGTGCGCCCCCTTGGGCCCTCCTGCGCCTAGGGTTGGAAACCTTAGGGGTGGGGGCGCCCCACTTGGCTTGGGGGGCAAGCCACCCCCTTGGCCGCCCCCCCCCCCTTGAGATCCAATCTCTAGGGGGCCGGCGCCCCCCCAGGGCTCCTATATAAAGAGGGGGGAGGGAGGGCTGCACACCCCTGCTCCTGGCGCCTCCCTCTCCCTCCGCAACACCTCTCCCTCTCGTAGAGCTTGGCGAAGCCCTGCCGAGATCGCTGCTACTTCCACCACCACGCCGTCGTGCTGCTGGGATCTCCATCAACCTATCCCTCCCCCTTGCTGGATCAGGAAGGAGGAGACGTCTTCCCCTACCATACGTGTGTTGAACGCGGAGGTGTCGTCCGTTCGGCACTAGGATCATCGGTGATTTGTATCACGACGAGTACGACTGCCTCAACCCCGTTCTCTTGAACGCTTCCGCGCGATCTACAAGGGTATGTAGATGCACTCCTCTATCTCGTTGCTAGATGACTCCATAGATTGATCTTGGTGAAGCGTAGAAATTTTTTATTTTCTGCAACGTTCTCCAACAAGCTCAAGGTCGAAGATGATCGCCTGCACAGCCGCTAGCTGGGAAGCGGCAACGGAGGAGAGACACCTCTGAAGGTGCAGCCCGTCGGCGCACATGGCGGCCATCGAGGCATTCGGACGCGTCGAGTGAGACGTACTCGAAGCTGAGAGCGCAACTGGACCGTCAACGGTCGCGCCAGAAGGAGGTGGCGCGCCCGTCGCGGAGATCTACGCGGGTGATAGACCTGTACGTCGGAAGGCCGTGGAGGATGATGGCCCCAAGGAAGGAAGGAGCTGAGCAGGGGTCGCCAACATCCTCCCCGGAGGTGCTAAGAAACCACCGTTTCCACGGTGGGCAGTCGGGTTGATGAAGCTTGTGGACGAAGTTGAGGAGCAAACAGATGTTCTGCAGACGGAAATCCCGGATCCCGAAGCCGCCCTCTTGCACATCTGCACACACTTTATGCCAAGCAAATTAGACAACACGTACCGGAGCAAGTATCCTTGCCGGTCCAAAAAAAGGCATGACGTCTATAATCAATCAGCTCAATCACACCGTGGGGAAGCAAGTACGAGCACATGTAGTAGGTGGAGAGGTTGTTGAGAACAGCATTGCAGACGACCATCCTACCCCCAGATGACAGGAGGAGGGCACTCCGCCGCACGCCAACCCGAGAGGTAACGGTCAAAGGAGAGGATAGTAGAGATTTTTTTTACTACTAAACATCTACTCCCTCCGTCCGAAAATACTTGTCGCACAAATGAATAAAAATGGATGCATCTAAAACTAAAATATGACTAGATACATCCATTTCTCCGACAAGTATTTCCGGACGGAGGGAGTACTTTCTAAAGGTTTGGCCCTCCTCAACTTACCTTAATAGCACTTGGCTCGAAAATCCATTTTTTTCTCTAGGGAGCGCATGCTCCTGCATGCCAAAAATAGATTTTACAAATGTCAATTTTTTTTTGAAAATAGTAGATCTGTTCATTGTCACACCCAAACAGTACATGCAAATTTCAGGGGAAAAGCTTAAGCATTTTGACCTGTGCAAAACAAAAAGAACAAGTCAAACGTCAAATGTTACACTCCATTTTGTTTTTTCACCGACAAAGCACAGTTATCCCATATGGAATGAAAATTCTCAAGTACACCTGCTACACTAATATGAACATCTACAAGAGGTGTGAGGAGCGTTTGCTCCAGTGTTTGTGCAATCTGAAGCAACTTGAAGCTCTTTATATCTCCGCTCCAGATTATTCACTGGATTTCATGT
Organism: Triticum dicoccoides; assembly: GCF_002162155.2. NCBI lineage: Eukaryota > Viridiplantae > Streptophyta > Magnoliopsida > Poales > Poaceae > Triticum > Triticum dicoccoides. The sequence goes on from NC_041383.1 coordinate 803,286,247, forward strand.
TGCGGGTCGACTTGGCTCCTTCGCACCTCCGAAGATTTACCGTATGTGCTCGCCGGAATGAAGAAAAATGCATCCCTCACTGCATTTGTACAGTGGTTGGCGTTTAGCCCATTCTCCACACTACCAAAGTGGATCAACTCATCGCTTTCACACCTCTCCAACCTATCCATTGTGGTGAAGATACTGCTCCAAGAGGAAATCTTGAGTCTCAGGTGCTTGCCTGTCCTTTGTTCTCTTTCTTTGCAAGTGAAGTGATAGAAGCCCCAACAAAGGAAATGTTGGAGATCACAGAGAGAACTGGCGGTCATGCGATAGCATTATGTTGCCTTGTAAACTTCAGGTTCATGAGTCGTGCAATGGGCCTGGTGTTCAGACCAGGAGCTATGAAGGGGCTGCAGAGGCTTTCTCTTACTTTTGATGTTGCGGAGACAAAGGATGTTTATGTTGATTTCAACTTGGGCTTGGAGAATCTTACCTCCCTTCAAGCTTTGGACGTTGAACTAGACTGTCGCTGTGCAACAACTTCAGAGGTGCAGGCAGCGGAGGATGCAACCTACTTGAATGCCAGACATCCCACCTTTCATGTGAGCAGACATTTTACAGAAGACATGCGATGTGATCAAGTGGAGGAGATCCCTGAGCTGGAAACAATGAGGATAGAGGATGTATAATTTACTCTTGATTCCATCAGTTCATTTATTTTTTCAATCATTATATTATTATTTCTTATCTTGTTGATTGTTGATCTGTTGGTCAGGCTGGGCTTGCAAGGATTGGGCCATGCGGTGAAGGAGGGGGGAGGGCCTGTGATATCATGGTGATACCCCAGCGTCTAGAAAGCGTGACAATTTACAGCGGCTCTTTGGTAGAATCACTTGTATTTTCATACAGAGACCATGATGGGAAGCGTCACACTGCAGGTCCATGGGGCAGCCATCCTGGAGAGAACAATGATGTTGTGAGTGTGAATCTTAGACCTAATCTCATGTGTGTTGTTTTGTTTTGTTTGTTATTAGTAGTCCCTGTAGCCCATCAACAATCTCCTTATATATTGCTACCTTGTTTGTTAACCCATTAATTATTTTCCTGCAGATCCACCTTGAGCCTTCAGAGTTTCTCAAGGAAGTCTCTGGAACGGTGGGTTCTTACGGTGCACTAACCAATGTTATAACGTCCCTTACATTGGTCACGAGTGCTCGCACCTATGGACCTTTTGGAAAAGGAGATGGGGTTCCGTTTAGCTTGGCAGCAGCGAGCAATAGCAGCATCGTTGGCTTCTTTGGGCGTTCAGGGTGGTATCTTGACGCCATCGGTGTCTACACTCGCCCACTCTGACTATGATTGACTGAAGCCAGTGTGAGTACTTACCTGCTCTTTATTTCTCACATCCTTCTGCTTAGTAATTTTGATTTGGTTGCTGTGTTCTATCTTGCCGTGCTGATTCGTGGAAATTAGTGGTAAGCAACAGTGTGTTTCGTGTAAATCTGGAGCGCTTGTTATTTGGAGGCTGTGGGCTTCATCTTGAACTCGAAGTTGTTGCTGTTGTTATTTGGTCTTGGACCAGTATGTTAGAGTATTTTTGAAACACACAACGATATGGGGATTGAAAAACATGGCCTGGAACAGGCATCTAATGTACTGTTCCATTTTCTTGTGCTATCACAGAAATGGTGGATACTACTAGTGGCGACAAGCGGTGAGGTTTCAGTGTTCCACAGGCAAAGGAATGTTCTCAGAAGATGGCTTCGCTATCATCGAGTCAAATCAGTACTCCCTCTGTAAAGAAATATAAGAGCATTTACGGAGGGAGTCCTATATATCCAGGAGTTTCGGTACTATGTTCAACTTCTAATTAGACAAGAAGGCTTGGTTGTGAACTTTCCAAATGCCACAAGTTATCTCGCCCTGTAGTTCGAGACAGGGTGTTGAGAAGTCAAGATAGGAATGGGCCGGGTCGGCCCGCTGGGTCACTGACCCGACCCAAAATGTCGAGGCCAATGGGCCAGGCGGGGTTGGCCTTGAATCATATACGGGTCAGTGGAGCTGGCACCGTGTGACCCGATGGATCGCACGGGTCGACCCATCCAGATGGTCGCTTTGCCCTAGTCCACCTCTGCCGCTGCCCCCGGCGATCTCTGCCGGCCGCCCCCGACAATCTCTGCCGCCCCCGACAATCTCTGCCGCCCCCGACCACCTCTGCCTCCGCCAGCGTTCCTACCACTCACGGTGTGCCTCTCGTTCGTCTTCTCTGTCGCCGTCGAGTTCGCCGTCCTGCGGCCCCGGTCGCTGTCGAACTCGCCATTCCGGCCGCCGTCTTTTCCTCTTCTCCAACTTGTCCAGCTCGAAGGTGAGACTCCCGCCGGCCTCCTCCCCTTCCCAGCGCAGCTGCAATTCAAGCACTGGTCTTGTTTTGGTTCTTGGTCAGTGTTGTCTGCAATAGCTTCAGTGTTGATTCTGCAGTAGATTCAGTGTTGGTTCTACAGTATCATGTACAATGAATCTGCATTTGTTCTACAGTATTGGTCCGTGTAAATGATGATCAGCAGCATCCACTTCATGGTACTACTTGTCTACTACTGCATAACTTATTTCCCAACTTGAAAAGAAAGGGGAAGAGGTAGTAGTAAAAGTAAAGTCATCCAGGCAGTGTAGATGAACAAGTACATAAAGAACTAAATCATATTTATACTGGATCATTTTGCCCAGGGCAAGCAACAGATTTGGGGATCATGGTACTACTTGTCTACTGATTTGTAAATTTCTTCCCCCGAATCCTATTAAGTGTTTGGATTCACAAACCAAATTCTGTTAAGTTAATATAGAAAATTTGTTGGTTGTCCTGCACTAGTACAAGTAAATGAAATTTGGGTATTACATTTGCTGTTGATTTTGAAAGTTATTGCTCTCTAATGTTCATATATTTTCCTCTGATCAGAAAAATGGAAGAGGAAGAAGGGGACCATGAGGCATACCAAAGTGGTGGTTCATCGTTGATATCCGGCGCGACATTGAGGAGGGCTCAACCACCCCCAGGGGTGTCTCCTTCTTCGATAAACATTTGTAGAGCTTATCATGGTGAGTATTGTTAATCTTTCTTTTTCTAGGGATGCAAACTAATGGTTGCTAAAATAAAAAAATACTCGTAACTGTAATGTTAACACTTGTGTCCTTTGCTCAGCAGGACGTTCACAAGACACTCGTATGGTTGATTTTGAAGAAGATGAGGCTGATGAAGAAGATGTTGACTATGAAGAAGAAGAGGAAGGAGAAGAAAATGAGGATGATGATGATGAAGAAGAAGAAGATGATGATGATGATGAAGAAGAACAAGAGGGAGATAATGTGGATGAAGAGGGAGAGGTTGAGATCATTGACATGGGAAAATTTTCTGAACCGGGAAGAAAGTTTTTGTCTAAAGTGTGGAAAGAATATGAGCCAATCCGTGTTGATGGCATAGTTGTAGCTGCTGAGTGCAAACACTGTGCAAGGAATATTTGTGCTGAGCGTAAACATGGAACAAGTTCATTGCGCAAACATTTGAAGAGATGCAGGGAAAGGAAGAAGGTTCTTAGAGTTTCTGGACAACTGAGTGCTTCTATCATGAGTCCTGATGGAGTTGCAATGGGGCTTTGGACCTTTAATCAGGCATTAGCACGCCGAGAGCTGATGAGGATGATAGTGTTGCATGAATTGGCATTCTCATTGGTGGAGTATGATGGATTTAGAAGATTTGTCTCTAGTCTAAATCCCAGCTTCAAGATGATATGTAGAAAAACAATGAAGGAGGACTGCATGAAAGCATTCAAGGAAGGGAAGAGAATTCTGCAAAGGATGTTCCAAAACTCCAAATCCAAGATTTCTTTGACCACGGACCTGTGGACATCAAATCAGATAGTGGGGTACATTTGCATCACAACTCACTGAAGGAAATATGCCCTAGAGGCAATAATAAAGTTATTATTTATTTCCTCATATCATGATAAATGTTTATTATTCATGCTAGAATTGTATTAACCGGAAACATGATACATGTGTGAATACATAGACAAACATATAGTCACTAGTATGCCTCTACTTGACTAGCTCATTAATCAAAGATGGTTATGTTTCCTAACCATAGACATGTGTTGTCATTTGATTAATGGGATCACATCATTAGGAGAATGATGTTATTGACATGACCCATTCCGTTAGCCTAGCACTTGATCGTTTAGTATATTGCTATTGCTTTCTTCATGACTTATACATGTTCCTGTAACTATGAGATTATGCAACTCCCGTTTACCGGAGGAACACTTTGGGTACCACCAAACGTCACAACGTAACTAGGTGATTATAAAGGAGTACTACAGGTGTCTCCGAAGGTACATGTTGAGTTGGCGTATTTTGAGATTAGGTTTTGTCACTCCGATTGTCGGAGAGGTATCTCTCGGCCCTCTCGTTAATGCACATCACTATAAGCCTTGCAAGCAATGTGACCAATGAGTTGGTTACAGGATGATGCATTACGTAACGAGTAAAGAGACTTGCCGGTAACGAGATTGAACTAGGTATTGGATACCGACGATCAAATCTCAGGCAAGTAACATACCGATGACAAAGGGAACAACGTATGTTGTTATGCGGTTTGACCGATAAAGATCTTCGTAGAATATGTAGGAACCAATATGGGCATCCAGGTCCCGCTATTGGTTATTGACCGAGAATGGTTTTAGGTCATGTCTACATAGTTCTCGAACCCGTAGGGTCCGCACGCTTAACGTTTCGATGACAGTTTTATTATGAGTTTATAAGTTTTGATGTACCGAAGTTTCTTCGGAGTCCCGGATGTGATTACGGACATGACGAGGAGTCTCGGAATGGTCGAGACATAAAGATTGATATATTGGAAGCCTATGTTTGGACATCGGAATGGTTCCGGGTGAAATCGGCATTTTACCGGAGTACCGGGAGGTTACCGGAACCCCCCCGGGGGTTAATGGGCCTACATGGGCCAAGAGGGAGAAGAGGGAAGGAGCCAGGAGGGGGCCGCACGCCCCTCCCCCTCCTAGTACGAATAGGACAAGGGAAGGGGGGCGGCGCCCCCCCTTTCCTTCCCCTCTTCCTCCTCTTTCCCCCTTTCTCCTACTCCTACTTGGAAAGAGGGAGTCCTACTCCCGGTGGGAGTAGGACTCCCCCCCTTGGCGCACCCTCTAGGCCGGCCTCCTCCTCCCCCTTGGCTCCTTTATATATGGGGGCGGGGGGCACCCCATAGACACACAAGTTGATCTACGGATCATTCCTTAGCCGTGTGCGGTGCCCCCTTCCACCATATTCCACCTCAGTCATATCGTCGCGGAGTTTAGGCGAAGCCCTACGCCGGTAGAACATCATCATCGTCACCACGCCGTCGTGCTGACGAAACTCATCTCCGGAGCCTTTGCTGGATCGGAGGGCCGGAGATCGTCATCGAGCTGAACGTGTGCTGAACTCGGAGGGGCCCCGTACGTTCGGTGCTTGGATCGGTCGGATCGTGAAGACGTACGACTACATCAACCGCGTTGTGCTAACGCTTCCGCTTACGGTCTACGAGGGTACGTGGACGAACACTCTCCCCTCTCGTTGCTATATCATCACCATGATCTTGCGTGTGCGTAGGAAATTTTTTGAAATTACTACGTTCCCCAACACTCACTTCATTGATGAGGAGTGGAAGCAGCAGAAGAGGATAGTTAAATTTGCCGCTATGGAGACGCCGCACACAGGAGCTGCAATGTTCAACATCATGGTGAATTTCATAAGAGAGTGGAACATTGAAGATAATCTCTTTGCTGTGACGCTAGACAATGCATCGAATAATGGTGCAATGATGAAGCTATTGAAGGCACATCTCCTGCTTAAGAAGATGTTACCTGGTGGTGGCAAGTTGTTTCACCAACGTTGTGCCACCCATGTCATAAATCTGATATGTCAAGCAGGATTGAACTTCCTTGGTCCAGTGATCAACATGATACGTGAAACTGTGAAATACATTCGAAGCTCACCAAGTCGAAAGGAAAAATTCCAAGAAATCGTTGAGCAACATGGTGTATCATGTGGGAGAACCCCAAATCTTGATGTTCCAACTCGCTGGAACTCAACCTACATGATGATTGATATAGCAAAAGAGTATCGCGGAGTGTTTGACTCTTTGGCCATTCAAGATAAACAATATACCTTCAAGCCATCTTTTGAGGATTGGGAAAATGCCGAATATGTTTGCAGGCTACTGAAGGTATTTTATGAAGCCACTAATGTGATATTCGGCACAAAATATCCAACTGCTAACTTGTATTTCCATGAAATGTGGAAAGTGAAGCTGACCTTAGAGCAACAACATTATGAAGAGGATTCTGAGAAGGGCACAACGGTCAAATATATGAAGAGAAAATTCAGAAGATATTGGAAGATGACATGGTTGAGCCTTTGTATTCCAGTGATTTTGGACCCACAATTCAAATTAAAATATATTGAGTTCTGATTTGGCCTAGAGTTTGGGAACGAAGTTGCAGCAATGATTGCTAAAATAAAAAATGTGTTCCAAGGGTTGTTTAATGAATACCTCCAATTGAATGACAATGGATCAGATCCCATGTCACAAGGAGGTGATGATGACATGGTTGTAAGTGGTGAAGATCCTATGGCTGATTAGGACCAACATGTCACCCTCACTGCTCGATCAACAAATTTGGATTCCACCGAACTTGATTCATACTTGTCAAAGGTACCCATCCGTCGAAGTGATCAATTCAATATCCTTGCATGGTGGCAGACGAACTCAGGTGAATACCCAACGCTGAGTCGCATGGCAGCAGATATCTTGGCGGCTCCTGCCTCTGCAGTGGCATCCGAGTCCGCCTTCAGCACAGGGAAGAGAGTCCTATCAGATTTTCGAAGTTGAATGACCGCAACGACACTTGAAGCTCTTGTTTGCTTACAAGATTGGATAAGGGCCAAACGTAAAACCACACGACACAAGTTTCTTCTTTGTTTCTTGTTAATGCTTCAAGTTTACAAGTTTCTTCTTCTTTTTCTGCAGCTAATACTCAACGTAGCTTGGCTTCAGTTCATGACATTATAATGGACTTACAAGGTATGAGAAACCTTCTGATGTATATAGTGCCATGTATATGAAAGTACACTTAAAGTATGAAGTCTGCTTTTTAATGAGGGATTTCATGTCTACAGTTTGTTCCAGGGAACTATTTGCAGGATGCAGCCCAAACATGTAGATGAATATATAGAGTGCTTTACACACAGAACTAGTGCTTTTTGTTTTTGGTTTCCCCAAGTTATACTTGATCTCTAACATATATTTGTTTTTTCTCTCAGATATGAATGTGTACTTCAGATTCATTTTTTTCATCGCCAAACTATATTAAAAATATGCATTGCTAACTAAAGTAACTTGATTAGAATATGTTGCGGAGTGGATGACGAGTAGTGTATAATGGATATTTAGAAGTGTATTTTCTTGCAAACCTGATCATGAATTAGTTTTCTGGAACACGCCTTTGCTACAAAGAATATTCCTCTATTCATAAATATATTATTCAGTATTTTTGAGGGATAAATATACTATTTAGTTGGTGTGCACAGAATCACTCTTGTAACATTTCTTTGTAAATACAGATATCGAGGACTGATGCTTGTTGGAGCAATTGATGTTAAACCTGAAGCAGATGGTGAAGCAAAGATATGTCAGCTTTCTCTATAACCTACTGGATGTGAAAAGTTTAGCATGTTGAACCTCTAATATTTTGATCTTGTCTGAGTCTGTTGGATTGAGGTCATTAGCTTGACGTTCTTTGAAACTTGTAATATTTTGATCTTGTTCGAATCTGTTGGATTGAGGTCTTTTGCTTGATGCTCTTGAAACATGTAATCTCATGATCTCGCCATTTTACTAAATGTGAAAAGGTTAGACCTTTCATTTTACTGTATTGTGTACATGTTTGCTGACATATCTAATCTTTTGGGGACTTATTTGTAATTTGGTGAGGCCACAATTGTTGGACTGTGCAAACATTTGGTTCAAAAAAACTGTAATCCTCTGGGTTGTGTAAACATTTGCTAAATTCTGGGTCGGCCTCATGTACCCAATGGGTCAATGGGGCCACAAAATTTTGATGAAATGGACCGGCCCGTGGCCTCACATATTGACCTTGGGCCACGGGGCCGGGGCCGGGGCCAGGGCCGGGTCGGCCCATTCCCATCTTGATTGAGAATTGTTGGGTTGTGGTTTATGCTGCTTGATGTTGCTACCTTTCGGTAGTGCTTGAAATGTGGGGGATGTGTGAAACGCTAAAACTCTAGTGCAGGCTGGGTGGGACTGGGGTTGTGTAGCCCCAAGTCGGGTGTTGCTTTTGTTTTCATCTTCCGTTTCTATTACGTTGATTGTTTAATTGTACAATTTGCAGTTCCTTTCATAAAAGTCGACGAGAAGGCTGGTTGTTTTTCTTTTAAAAGGTCGAGACAGGGTAGTGTGTCCGGCTTGTTTCCCGCTCCTCCTTGTGTTATCAACTCTGTTTGGGTTGTGAACTTGTGACCAAGTGAAAGGGGGAATAACCAAAGGTGTTTCCAACCTTAAAAGGAACTGTTGCAACATCCTGCTGGTACCCAGATGGTGTTGGAGAACGTAACAGAAATTCAAAATTTTCTACGCATCACCAAGATCAATCTATGGAGAGACTAGCAACGAGAAAGAGGGGAGTGCATCTTCATACCCTTGAAGATCGCGATGCGGAAGCGTTACAAGAACACGATCGGTGGAGTCGTTCACGAAGCGATTCAGATCGCGGCCGAATCCGATCTAAGCACCGAAGAACGGTGCCTCCGCGTTCAACACACGTGCAGCCCGGTGACGTCTCCCGTGCCTTGATCCAGCAAGGAGAGAGGGAGAGGTTGGGGAAGACTCCGTCCAGCATCAGCACAACGGCGTGGTGGTGATGGAGGAGCGTGGCACTCTAGCAGGGCTTCGCCAAGCATTGCGAGAGATGAGGAGGGAGAGGGGTAGGGCTGCGCCAGGAGAGAGGAAAACTCATGTTCTTGGCAGCCCCAAAACCCCCAATATATATAGGGTAAGGGGAGAGGGGGCCGGCCCCCTCCAGATCCCATCTAGAGGGGAGGGGCGACGGCCAGGAGGGGGAGACTTGCCCCCCAAGCAAGGTAGAGGCGCCCCCTCCCCTAGGGTTTTCAACCCTAGGCGCCTTGGGCCCTTGGGGAGGGGCGCACTAACCCTCTAGGGGCTGGTTCCCCCCTTATTCAACCCATCAAGCTCCCCGGGGCAGGTGGCCCCACCCGGTGGACCCGGTACAATACCGCTAACCCCTGAAACTATTCCGGTGACTGAAACTGGACTTCCCATATATAAATCTTTACCTCCGGACCATTCCGGAACTCCTCGTGATGTCCGGGATCTCATCCGGGACTCTGAACAACATTCGGTAACCACATACAAACTTCCTTTATAACCCTAGCATCATCGAACCTTAAGTGTGTAGACCCTACGGGTTCGGGAACGATGCAGACATGACCGAGACACCTCTCCGGCCAATAACCTATAGCAGGATCTGGATACCCATATTGGCTCCCACATGTTCCACGATGATCTCATCGGATGAACCACGATGTCGAGGATTCAGTCAATCCCGTATACAATTCCCTTTGTCTATCGGTATGTTACTTGCCCGAGATTCGATCGTCGGTATCCCAATACCTTGTTCAATCTCGTTACCGGCAAGTCACTTTACTCATTCCATAATGCATGATCCCGTGACTAACTACTTAGTCACATTGAGCTCATTATGATGATGCAATACCGAGTGGGCCCAGAGATACCTCTCCGTCATACGGAGTGACAAATCCCAGTCTCGATTCGTGCCAACCCAACAGACACTTTCAGAGATACCTGTAGTGCACCTTTATAGCCTCCCATTTACGTTGTGACGTTTGGTACACCCAAAGCATTCCTACGGTATTCGGGAGTTGCACAATCTCATGGTCTAAGGAAATGATACTTGACATTAGAAAAGCTTTAGCAAACGAACTACACGATCTTGTGCTATGCTTAGGATTAGGTCTTGTCCATCACATCATTCTCCTAATGATGTGATCCCGTTATCAATGACATCCAATGTCCATGGTCAGGAAACCATGACCATCTATTGATCAACGAGCTAGTCAACTAGAGGCTCACTAGGGACATGTTGTGGTCTATGTATTCACACATGTATTGCGTTTTCCGGTCAATACAATTATAGCATGAACAATAGACAATTATCATGAACAAGGAAATACAATAAGAACCATTTTATTATTGCCTCTAGGGCATATTTCCAACAGTCTCCCACTTGCACTAGAGTCAATAATCTAGTTCACATCACTATGTGATTGTAATGAATCAACACCCATGGGTTATGATCATATCTCGCTTGTGAGAGAGGTTATTAGTCAACGGATCTGAACCTTTCAGATCTGTGTGTGCTTTGCAAATCTCTATGTCATCTCCTAGATGCAGCTACCACGCTCTATTTGGAGCTATTCCAAATAACTGTTCTAATATACGAATCCGGTTTACTACTCAGAATAATCCGGATTACTGTCAAAGTTTGCATCGCCGTAACCGTTTACGGCAAACTCTTTTACCACCTCCATAATCGAGAAAATTCCTTCATCCACTAGTTACTAAGGATAACCTTGACCGCTGTCATGTGATCCATTTCTGGATCACACTTGTACCCCTTGACTGACTCATGGCAATGCACACTTCAGGTGCGGTACACAACATAGCATACTGTAGAGCCTACGTCTAAAGCATAGGGGACGACCTTCGTCATTTCTCTCTTTTCTGCCGTGGTCAGGTCTTGAGTCTTTCTCAATACTCATACCTTATAACACAGCCAATAACTCCTTCTTTGCTGATCTATTTTGAACTCCTTCAAAATCTTGACACGGTATGTATTTATTAGAAAGTACTATTAAGCGTTTTTTGATCTATCTTTATAGATCTTGATGCTCAATGTTCAAGTAGCTTAATCCAGGTTTTCCATTGAAAAACACTTTTCAAATAACCCTATATGCTGTCTAGAAATTCTACATCATTTTTGATCAACAATATGTCAATAACATATACTCATCAGAAATTCTATAGTGTTCCCACTCACTTCTTTGGAAATACAAGTTTCTCATAAACATTGTATAAACCCAAAATCTTTGATCATCTCATCAAAGCGTATATTCCAACTCCGAGATGCTTACTCCAGTCCTTAGAAGGATTGATGGAGCTTTGCATACTTGTTAGCGTCTTTTAGGATTGACAAAACCTTCTGGTTGTATCACATACAACCTCCTCAAGAAAATCATTGAGGAAACAATGTTTTGACATCCTATCTGCAAGATTTCATAAATAATGCAGGAACTGCTAATATAATTTCAACAGACTCTTAGCATCGCTACGAGTGAGAAAGTCTCATCGCAGTCAACTCCTTTGAACTTGTCGGAAAACAGCTTAGCGACAAGTCGAGCTTTCTTAATGGTGACACTTACCATCATTGTCCATCTTCCTTTTAAAATCCATCTGTACCCAACAGCCTTACGACCATCAAGTGGTTCTTCCAAAGTCTGTACTTTGTTTTCATACATGGATCCTCTCTCGGATTTTATGGCCTCGAGCCATTCGTCGGAATCCGAGCCCACCATCGCTTCTCCATAGCTCGTAGGTTCATTGTTGTCTAGCAACATGACCTCCAAGATAGGATTACTGTACCACTCTGAAGTACGCATCCTTGTCACCCTACGAGGTACGGTAGTGACTTGATCCGAAGCTTCATGATCACTATCATAAGCTTCTACTTCAATTGGTGTAGGCGCCACAGGAACAACTTCCTGTGCCCTGCTACACACTAGTTGAAGTGACGGTTCAATAACCTCATCAAGTCTCCACCATCCTCCCACTCAATTCTTTCGAGAGAAACTTTTCCTCGAGAAAGGACCTGATTCTAGAAACAATCCCTTTTGCTTCCGGAACTGAGACTGGAGGTATACCCAACTGTTTTGGGTGTCCTATGAAGATGCATTTATCCGCTTTGGGTTCGAGCTTATCAGCCTGAAACTTTTTCACATAAGCGTCGCAGCCCCAAACTTTTAAGAAATGACAGCTTAGGTTTCTCCAAACCATAGTTCATACGGTGTCGTCTCAACAGAATTGCGTGGTACCCTATTTAAGTGAATGCGGTTGTCTCTAATGCCTAACCTATAAAACGATAATGGTAATTTGATAAGAGACATCATGGTATGCCGCATATCCAGTAGGGTGCATCTATGATGTTCGGACACACCATCACACTATGGCGTTCCAGGCAATATTAGTTGGGAAACAATTTCCATAATGTATTAATTGTATACCAAACACGTAACTCAGATATTCATCTCTATGATCATATCATAGAAATTTTATCCTCTTGTCACGATGATCTTCAACTTCACTCTGAAATTACTTGAACCTTTCAATAATTTAGACTTGTGTTTCATCAAGTAAATATACTTATAATCTACTCAAATCATCTGTGAAGTAAGAACATAACGATATCCACTGCGTGCCTCAGCACTCATTGGACTGCACACATCAAAATGTATTACTTCCAACAAGTTGCTTTCTTGTTCCATCTTACTGAAAACGAGGCCTTTTAGTCATCTTGCAAATGTGGTATGATTTGCATGTCTCAAGTGATTCAAAATCAAGTGAGTCCAAACAATCCATCTGTATGGAGTTTCTTCATGCATATATACCAGTAGACATGGTTCGCATGTCTCAATCTTTTAAAAAATAAGTGAGTCCAAATATCCATCAACATGGAGCTTCTTCATGCATTTTATACCAATATGACTCAAATGGCAGTTCCACAAGTATGTGGTACTATCATTACTATCTTATATATTTTGGCATGAACATGTGTATCACTACGATCGAGATTCAATAAACCATTCATTTTAGGTGCAAGACCATTGAAGGTATTATTCAAATAAATAGAGTAACCATTATTCTCCTTAAATGAATAACCGTATTGCGATAGACATAATCCAATCATGTCTATGCTTAACGCAAACACTAAATAACAATTATTTAGGTTCAACACCGATCCCGATGGTAGAGGGAGCGTGCGATGTTTGATCACATCAACCTTGGAAATACTTCCAGCACATATCGTCACCTCGCGTTTAGCTAGTCTCCGTTTATTCCGCAGCCTTTTATTTCGAGTTACTAACACTTAGCAACTGAACCAGTATCTATTACCATGGTGCTACTAGGAGTACTAGTAAAGTACACATCAATATAATGTATATCCAATATACTTCTGTCGACCTTGCCAGCCTTCTCATCTATCAAGTATCTAGGGTAGTTCTGCTTCAGTGACCGTTCCCCTCATTACAGAAGCACTTAGTCTCGGGTTTGGGTTCAACCTTGGGTTTCTTCACTAGAGCAGCAACTGATTTGCTGTTTCATGAAGTATCCCTTCTTGCCCTTGCCCTTCTTGAAACTAGTGGTTTCACTAACCATCAACGATTGATGCTCCTTCTTGATTTCTACTTTCGCGGTGTCAAACATCACGAATATTTCAAGGATCAACATATCTATCCCTGATATGTTATAGTTCATCACGAAGTTCTAATAGCTTGGTGGCAGTGACTATGGAGAACCATCACTATCTCATCTGGAAGATTAACTCCCACTCGATTCAAGTGATTGTAGTACCTAGACAATCTGAGCACATGCTCAACGATTGAGCTTTTCTCCCTTAGTTTGTAGGCTAAGAAACTCGTCAGAGGTCTTATACCTCTTGACGGGGCACGAGCCTGAAATCCCAATTTCAGCTCTTGGAACATCTCATATGTTCTGCGACATTTAAAAAAATGTCTTCGGTGCCTCAATTCTAAACCATTTAACATTACACACTGAACTATCACGTAGTCATCAAAACGTGTATGTCAGATGTTCGCAACATCCACAAACGACGCTCGAGGTTCAGCACACCGAGCGGTGCATTAAGGCATACGCCTTCTCTGCAGCAATGAGGACAATCCTCAGTATACGGACCCAGTCCGCATAATTGCTACTTCCTCTTTCAACTAAATTTTCTCTAGGAACATATCTTAAAATAGTAGAACTAAAGCGCGAGCTACTACATAATTTGTAAAGACCTTTTGACTATGTTCAGGATAATTAAGTTCATCTAATCAAATTATTTGATGAACTCCCACTCAGATAGACATCCCTCTAGTCATCTAAGTGATACATGATCCGAGTCAACTAGGCCGTGTCCGATCATCACGTGAGATGAACTAGTCATCATCGGTGAACATCTTCATGTTGATCGTATCTATTATACGACTCATGTTCGACCTTTCGGTCTCTTGTGTTCCGAGGCCATGTCTGTACATGCTAGGGTCGTCAAGTCAACCTAAGTGTTTTGCGTGTGTAAATCTGGCTTACACCCATTGTATGTGAACGTTAGAATCTATCGCACCCGATCATCACGTGGTGCTTTGAAGCAACGATCTTTCGCAACGGTACACAGTTAGGGGGAACACTTTCTTGAAATTATTATGAGGGATCATCTTATTTACTACCGTCGTTCTAAGCAAATAAGATGCATAAAGATGATAAACATCACATGCAATCAAAAAGTGACATGATATGGCCAATATCATTTTTCTCCTTTTGATCTCCATCTTCGGGGCTCCATGATCATCATCGTCACCGGCATGACACCATGATCTCCATCATCATGATCTCCATCATTGTGTCTCCATGAAGTTGTCTCGCCAACTATTACTTCTACTACTATGGCTAACGGTTTAGCAATAAAGTAAAGTAATTACATGGCGTTGTTCAATGACACGCAGGTCATACAATAAATTAAGACAACTCCTATGGCTCCTGCCGGTTGCCATACTCATCGACATGCAAGTCGTGATTCCTATTACAAGAACATGATCAATCTCATACATCACATATCATTCATCACATTCTTTTGGCCATATCACATCACATAGCATACCCTGCAAAAACAAGTTAGACGTCCTCTAATTGTTGTTTGCATGTTTTACGTGGTTGCTATGGGTTTCTAGCAAGAACGTTTATTACCTATGCAAAAGCCACAACGTGATATGCCAATTTCTATTTACCCTTCATAAGGACCCTTTTCATCGAATCCGATCCGATTAAAGTGGGAGAGACTGGCACCCGCTGGCCACCTTTATGCAACAAGTGCATGTCAGTCGGTGGAACCTGTCTCACGTAAGTGTATGTGTAAGGTCGGTCCGGGCCGCTTCATCCCACAATACTGTCGAAACAAGTTAGGACTAGTAACGGTAAGCATATTGAACAAAATCAACGCCCACAACAATTTGTGTTCTACTCGTGCATAGAAACTACTCATAGACCTAGCTCATGATGACACTGTTGGAGAACGTAGCAGAAATTCAAAATTCTCTACGCATCACCAAGATCAATCTATGGAGAGACTAGCAACGAGAAAGAGGGGAGTGCATCTTCATACCCTTGAAGATCGCGATGCGGAAGCATTACAATAACGCGGTCTGTGGAGCCGTTCACAAAGCGATTCAGATCGCGGCCGAATCCGATCTAAGCACCGAAGAACGGTGCCTCCGCGTTCAACACACGTGCAGCCCGGTGACGTCTCCCGTGCCTTGATCCAGCAAGGAGAGAGGGGGAGGTTGGGGAAGACTCCGTCCAGCAGCAGCACAACGTCGTGGTGGTGATGGAGGAGCGTGGCACTCTAGCAGGGCTTCGCCAAGCACTGCAAGAGATGAGGAGGGAGAGGGGTAGGGCTGCGCCAGGAGAGAGGAAAACTCATGTTCTTGGCAGCCCCAAAACCCCCACTATATATAGGGGAAGGGGAGAGGGGGCCGGCCCCCTCCAGTTCCCATCTAGAAGGGAGGGGCGGCGGCCAGGAGGGCGAGACTTGCCCCCCAAGCAAGGTGGAGGCGCCCCCTCCCCTAGGGCTTTCAACCCTAGGCACCTTGGGCCCTTGGGGAGGGGCGCACCAGCCCTCTAGGGGCTGGTTCCCCCCTTATTCAGACCATCAAGCCCCCCGGGGCAGGTGGCCCCACCCGGTGGACCTCCGGACACCTTTCGGTGGTCCCGGTACAATACTGATAACCCTCGAAACTATTCCGGTGACTGAAACTGGACTTCCCATATATAAATCTTTACCTCCGAACCATTCCGGAACTCCTCGTGACGTCCGGGATCTCATCCGGGACTCCGGACATCATTCGGTAAACACATACAAACTTCCTTTATAACCCTAGCGTCATCGAACCTTAAGTGTGTAGACCCTACGGGTTCGGGAACCATGCAGACATGACCGAGACACCTCTCTGGCCAATAACCAATAGAGGGATCTGGATACCCATATTGGCTCCCACATTTTCCATGATGATTTCATCGGATGAACCACGATGTCGAGGATTCAGTCAATCCCGTATACAATTCCCTTTGTCTATCGGTATGTTACTTGCCTGAGATTCGATCGTCGGTATCCCAATACCTCGTTCAATCTCATTACCGGCAAGTCACTTTACTCGTTCCGTAATGCATGATCCCATGACTAACTACTTAGTCACATTGGGCTCATTATGATGATGCAATACCGAGTGGGCCCAGAGATACCTCTCCGTCATACGGAGTGACAAATCCCAGTCTCGATTCGTGTCAACCTAACAGACACTTTCGGAGATACCTGTAGTGCACCTTTATAGCCACCCAGTTACGTTGTGACGTTTGGTACACCCAAAGCATTCCTACGGTATCTGGGAGTTGCACAATCTCATGGTCTAAGGAAATGATACTTGACATTAGAAAAGCGTTAGCAAACGAACTACACGATCTTGTGCTATGCTTAGGATTGGGTCTTGTCCATCACATCATTCTCCTAATGATGTGATCCTGTTATCAATGACATCCAATGTCCATGGTCAGGAAACCATGACCATCTATTGATCAACGAGCTAGTCAACTAGAGGCTCACTAGGGACATGTTGTGGTCTATGTATTCACACATGTATTGCGGTTTCCGGTCAATACAATTATAGCATGAACAGTAGACAATTATCATGAACAAGGAAATACTATAATAACCATTTTATTATTGCCTCTAGAGCATATTTCCAAAAGATGGATCTTATGACTTCCATGTAGTAGTACCTGTGTCATGCATGTTTTGCTATTTGGTTCATGTGGGGTGAGAGAACTAGGAAGCTTCCATCTTTACAGTGATCTTCAGATTGCACGAATGAGGCCGATGGCCCAACTGTCATCGGTTGAATTCAGCAAACATTGTGCTTGTCACAAAGGATGGAGCAGACAACAAAGCTTATTTCATTTGAGTTTTTCATCAATTACTAGTAGATTTTTTTTTCAAATATTGTGCTACTTAATGTACTTCACTCCATAACTGCTTGCCGAGAACCCTACAGATACAATATTCATCATCCAGGACAAACCGACTAGGCACAGATTGCTGAGGGTCATCCAAGATTCGAAAGCGGCAAGAGCAACCAGGATCAAAGTGTTGACCATGATTTCGACCTCGGCAACCATGCTACCATAATTCACACTCCTCCAGCTGCAGCAGCAACACGGATAACATCATGTTGGAAGGTCTTGGAGGAAGGTGTGATACATGACTTTCTTACTCTGTTCTGTTTTGGAGCTGGAGGATCTATTTGGTGATTCTGAAGGTGATAGCAAATTGCTGATTTTCCATGCTTTGGAGATTTCTGTATTTTTGTTTGGCTACCTCATCTAGTCTTGATTGAATAGAGTTTCTTAAAACTTATGTGCAACAAAAGTAGGAACAATGATGCTGAAGTGCCTCGCTCGCCTACTGAATAATTATTCGATTCACTTCGTCTTTTGTGAAACACTATGCAGATCGTGTTCTTATACTCCGACCTAACGGATACTTATTTGTCCACTTCTTATTTGAACTGCAGATACAGAAAATAAAGACTTCATGATGTTCCTCTCGTGGGTCATATTGTGGTTAGTGATGCGTAATTGGAGCGAACCAGGCTGGCATTTTTGAATCCGTGTGCAGGTGCGCCAGGTTTGAATTCTTTGGAAAATGGAAGAAGATTGAAACCTGCTCCTGAAGGAGACATTCACATTTGCTGAAGCATTACAAGTCTATAGTGCAAGTCCAACCTTGTCCAGAACTTGGCATTGTTGATGTAGGATCAGATGAGGCGTTGGCTCCTTGAGGCAACAAGCTATTCAGTATGGATACAACATAATAACGGCTAAAGCAAAAGGCTAAAATATCTCTGCTGTTTTTTTTTGGTTTGGTTTATCCTATGAAATTTATCATCGACATTGGTAGACCAGGTAACAAATATGATGGTATATAATTAAACTGTAGATTACTGTCATGCCAAACCTCAAGAAACACAGAGAACGCCTCGAGAAACCAAACAAAACAACATATGTACCTTTGACCGTCTCCATGAGTATGGAATTTCTCAACACATAGCAAAAAGGTGTACAGGAATTTTCTCTACAGTCAAACCTCTGCTTCCATTACTTCAGTCTGATGCTGGTATTGACTAGACAACTTCATCAGGAAGCAAAGGTCCCAAAAATGGCAGGTAAAAAATCAGCAGAAGGTAGGCCCGCAATTACTCGGTAAACTGAAAAAGAAAAACATGCATCCAGATTCGAGTACACACATTTTAATTTAGCTAGAGTGTGATCAAGTATTCCCAGGCTACCAATAACCAGAAATTAGTATTGCGAGGTCTACACTGCAAAAGTATTCTCAGGTTACCAATAACTAGAAATTAGAATTACAACCGACCCACAGTCATTGCTCAAGCTGCTGCAAGCCTGCGAGCATTATGAGACCACTGCACTCCCTGACCATATCCGTCAACAGATAATTATCTTCACGGATGAGGATGATCCATGTGTGAGTTGCTCCTTAATCCGATGCCTGCTAGCTTTTTCCGCCTTGGATCTTTCAAGGTTGTCGGCATCGCAGTACCTGCATGGGCTTTCACCGTACAACTTGATTTTCAACAACCCCACAACTCGTTCCATGACAAGCCTTATATAGTTTGTCACCTTGCCTTCATCCTCGCACCCGAAGATCCGCAGCACCTTCAAGTTCAGGTGCTTCAAATCCTTAGATGGCTCCCACACCACGTTGGTCTTCTCGGCACTGTCCTTGGGCTTCTTGGTACATGAATGTCGAGACAACTTCAAGCAACGATATAGAAAGTAAGCAACACATGTTAATTAAACTGCCACCGACCCATAAGAACAAGATGACAACAATTGTATTAAATAGAAGTTTAGGCCCCTAGGCACTTTTCAAGGAATTTGCATGAGTTAAATATTTAAATCGTAAGTATGGCACATGAATATGCTTCTAAGGTTCCATTGTAGTTACAACCATATTTTCCTCTTATTTCTTTTAACCAAGATTCTTTGTAAAATGAAACATAAGACGGCGATGTGCATCACTCGAAGCAGAGGCTAGGCTCTCCTCCTTTTCAAAAAAAAACATATCACGAATTTTTGGATTACTGTAACATGAGATACGATCCAACAATTTTGTTTGCCTTGCATGGACATTGTGTCACTGCAAAATTACAATGCAGCTTGTATGCACTACATCTAGTATTTATGATAAGTTGGTGACTGGCTGGAAATCAGATCAACTTTTCGGTACATTTTTAATGCTGAATATCCAAAAAACATATCATCGTCAAAATGTAGCACTGGTGGAAAAAGGGCCTTTGGTCGCGGTTCGCAACTGCCATTAGTCGCGGTTGCGCAACCGCGACCGAACGGGCGCGACTAAAGGCCCCCCCCCCTTTAGTCGCGGTTGCTTAAGAACTGCGACTAAAGGCCCGTCCACGTGGGCGCCAGGTGGCCGTCGGGGCGGACGACCTTTAGTCGCGGTTCTTGTGGCTAACCGCGACTAAAGGCCGCCACAGGTTTTTGAAAAAAAAATTGAATTTTTTTTTCAAATTTCTGAATTATTTTAACCTCTAGTCTCTAATCACCACCCCTCATCACTTCTCAATTTATTCTTTTATCACCCCTCATCATTCCAAATCATCTAACTTCCCAACCGGTCACCCATCCCTATCACTACTCCAGCCCAAGCACGCTTAACTTCCGGGTTCTATTCTCCCACGCTCCAAGTCTGCACTTGTTGTTTTCCTGACAATAATAAGATGTCAATCCTATTAACCTTCAGGAATTTTGCTTGAGCATGAAGTGACACATTTCACTGTTTGAGTTTGAAACTATTGTTTTAAAAAACAATAATTATTTAGTAACACTAATATTTCTTGAATAATTAGTTTGACCATTGTTTGACCACAGTTTGACCACAGTTGACCACAGTTTGACCAGATTTGACCAAAATTGAAATAATTAAAATAATTATTTAGTAACACTAATATTCTAGAATAATTAGTTTGACCATTGTTTGACCATAGTTTGCCCACTGTTTGAATATTTTTCAATTTTTTCCACTCTAGATCTTACAAGCCCCGTAACTTTTTTTCTATTAGGTTTTTGAGGATTTTGAAAATGTTTAACGGGGTTCCCCCCGTTAAATTTGGATGTAACTTTTCGAGTAGATGATTTTTCATATAAAAAACTTTTTCATCCGAGTTAGTATGCAAAAGTTATGCCCATTTTTACAAATTTCAGAGAGATTTTGCAAATAAAGTCAAAATTCACATTTGCAAATTTTCCCAACAACTAGACCACATATCACATGAGAAACTTATTTTCTTTTATTTTTTTGACATTTCCATTATTTTCTTTTATTTTTTTTAAAACTGAAAAGGCGATCCCGGGGGGGGTAGAGTTTGAAAATGGGACCTTTAGTACCGGTTCGTGGCACGAACCGGGACTAAAGGTCTCAACCCCATTAGTTCCGGTTCGTGCCACAAACCGGGACTAAAAGGGAGGAGCTTTAGTCGCGGTTGGCCTGGCCAACCGCGACTAAAGGCCTTTGGGCACCTTTAGTCCCGGTTGGCCTGGCCAACCGCGACTAAAGCCCGCGAGCGCCCTGGGCCCAGGCATTTGGTCGCGGTTCATCTGCCGAACCGCGACTAAAGACTTCATTAGTCGCGGTTCCTACAGTTTCGCGACTAATGGGGCTGGACGGAAGCCTCTTTTTCTATCAGTGTAGAATGAGCAGTGTACATGCTAAGATGTGGACTAAATTAGAAAGAAGGTTAAGTAACACTTACTATCATATCATATAGGGCAGGTGTAGCTTCAAGGATAAACAGTGTCCAGCTCAAATCACACTCACTGAAGATACGCAGAAGAAGCACAGAGGTCAGGTTTCTCAATATAGCAATGAGCTGCTTCGGAGGTTCTGGCTGAATCCAAATTTGCAGCAAGAAGATACATGCACAACTGAAACTGGTAGAAGAAGAACGTATGGTATGAAGATGCAGAAGATTTATTTAAGTAGTGCACAGGAATTATGTTTACCATTTGGTACTCAAAACTCAGAGTCAGTATCGACAGGTTCCTGGCACTCCTTGACAGGCACTCGCTCAGCGCGAATGGCTTTTGCCATGCCTTGGCATAAGAAGAGAGGATTACACCGCGAAGCTCAGGAACGTAGCCGAAGCGCACTGGAGGGTTCTCAAAGAGGCAACATTGGCACTCCACTTGCCTAAGCTTCGGGACAGAGACAAGCTCAATCTGCGTGCACAAAAAGCGGATGAAGTAGAGCTCCTGGAGCTCAGAGCACGGCACATCAATCTTGAGTGTGGACAGCGGATCAAGCAGTCTGCAGAATCTCAGGTTGAGGTGCCTGAGCCTACCGCAAGCGCTAATGAGGTCAGTGATGTCTGAATGTCCAAAAGCAAGATTTTGGAGCGTAAGCCTTGTGAGCCACGAGAAGGCGACTGGGTAGGTGTAAGACAATAAGTTTTGGGAACCAGCACAACCCTCTAGGGGTGGCTTATCTCATTATATATAATGGTTCTATTACAATACGTACATAGGTACAGAAGCTATACATAGTCTAACACCCTCCCTCAATCTTAGCCACTTTTTAAAGAACTGAGAAGGGTAAGATTGCGCCTACCAGCCTCAAACTGTGGCAGTGGTAAAGGCTTAGTGAAGATGTCTGCAAGTTGATCCTTAGATGAGATAAACTTGATCTGGAGTTGCTTCTGTGATACACGTCCCGTAAAAAGTGATAATCAACTTCAATGTGTTTCATTCGGGCATGAAATACTGGATTTGCAGAAAGGTATGTAGCACCGATGTTATCACACCAAAGAATAGGAGGCTGTGGTTGAGACAAACCCAACTCCTGAAGCAAAGACTGCACCCAAATAATCTCTGCAGTAGCATTAGCCACAGTCTTGTACTCAGCTTCAGTACTGCTACGTGACACAGTAGCCTGTTTCCGAGCACTCCAGGCGATCAAACAGGGCCAAAGAATACTGCATAACCCCCCGTGGATCGCCTGTCATCTGGGCTACCAGCCCAATCTGCATCAGAGAAGGCCGAAAGGACCCGAGAGGAAGTCGGCCGAATATGCATACCAAATGTCAGGGTGAACTGAACATAACGAAGAATGCGTTTAACAGCAGCCCAATGAGTATCTCTGGGAGCCTGAAGATACTGACAAACCCTGTTAACAGCATAAGAGATATCTGGTCTCGTGATCGTCAAGTACCGAAGTCCACCAACAATGCTCCTGTACTCTGTGGCATCCGCAGGAGACAAAAGCTCACCATCAACAGCTGTTATCTTGTCAGTAGACGACATGGGTGTGGTGGTCGGTTTGCACTTCAGCATGCCTGCTCTTTGTAACAACTCCAAGGAGTACTTCTTCTGCGTAAGGACAAGACCAGTAGCACGAGAAGTGACCTCAACTCCAAGAAAGTAGTGAAGCTTCCCAAGATCTTTGACCGCAAAATCAGCACCAAGAGAGCAGACAAGAGCATCAGCAGCATACTGAGAAGAGCTGACAAGGATAATATCATCGACATATACCAAAAGATACATAGTGACTTCTGGCTTCTGTAGAAGAAATAATGAAGTGTCAGCAGTGGACGGCACAAACCCATGAGCACAAAGGGCAGAGGCAAGGCGGGCATGCCAGGCACGAGGAGCTTGCTTCAAACCATATAGTGCTTTGGAGAGACGACAGATATAGTCAGGACGATCAGGATCAGAGAAACCAGGCGACTGTTTCATATAAACCTCTTCCTCCAAAAAACCATGTAGAAAAGCATTCTGCACATCAAGTTGACGAAGTGACCAACCACGAGAAACAGAAATGGAGAGAAGAAGCCAAATAGTGGTAGGCTTGACCACAGGACTGAAGGTGTCCTCATAGTCAAGACCATGGCGCTGCCGAAAACCGCGAGCAACAAGTCGCGCTTTGTAACGCTCAATAGATCCATCCAAATACTTCTTCACTTTGAATACCCATTTTGAGTCAATAATATTTACCCGTGGTGGTGGAGGAACGAGAGTCCATGTCTTGTTACGAAGGAGAGCATGAAACTCCTGCTCCATAGCCTCTCGCCAATGTGGAATGCGCAGAGCAGCCTGATATGAGCGAGGCTCAGAAGATGGATCCGCAACAGCAGCAGCCAAACAAGCAGCCAACCAAGCAACCGTACCATCCTTACGTTCCTTAGGTTTGAAAATGCCACTGCGACTGCGTGTATGTGGTCGGGACACAGGAACCACCGAGGTCGACGGAGCAGCCTGCAACGGGCTGGAGGACGGCGACGTTGACGAGTCAGCCGGTGACGAGGAGCCAGACACAGTAGCCTCGGGCTCGGTCGGCGAAGAAGGTCGGCCGACCGGCGAAACCGGCAGAGCAGACGAAGCAGCTGGCGACGCCGGCGTCACAGACCGGGCCGATGGCGAGCCCGACATAGTGGGCCGTGGCGCGGCCGATGTCGCGGGCCGATCCGCGGATGAAGGCGACGTGAGGACAGCGTCGCGGACCCGAGCTGCAGGCGAAGACGGCGTGACGGGCCGAGCCGCGGGCGAAGACGGCGTGACAGGCCGAGCCGCTGAAGACTCGGCGGCCGCTGGCGAAGAGGGCCGAGCCGCTGGAGACTCGGCGGTCGCTGGCGTAACGGACCAGCAGTGGAGATGGTCGGCGCGACGGGCTCTTCGGGTGACCATGCATGGGCACGCAAATCGATGCCATGCAACATAGGGCGATCAACGTGCCCATCAGAAGGCGGTGATGATGATGGTGAATCCTCCAAAAGCTCCAAACGAGCCCCACGTCCGTTTCCTGCACCATGGTTAGGTAACAGCAAAGGAGAGTATGCAACATCATCAAATTGGTCAGAAGCAACAGAGGATGAATGCAGAGATGGTGGTTCGACAGTGGACACAGGAAGTTTGGCAAAGGGAAAAACATGCTCATCAAACACGACGTCCCGAGATATATAGACACGATTAGTGGGAACATGAAGACATTTGTAACCTTTATGAAGAGAGCTATAGCCAAGAAAAACACACTTCTTAGAACGAAACTCAAGCTTGCGCTTATTATATGGACGAAGATGCGGCTAACAAGCACACCCAAATACCTTGAAAAAGGTATAATCAGGTTGTTCATTAAGGAGAACCTCAATGGGAGTCTTCATGTTTAAAACACGAGTGGGAGTACGGTTGATGAGAAAGCATGCAGTGGTGAAAGCATCACTCCAAAACCGAAACGGAACAGATGCATGGGCCAAAAGAGTAAGACCAGCTTCAACAATATGACGATGCTTACGTTCGACTGAACCATTCTGCTGATGTGTATGTGGACATGCTAAACGATGAGCTATCCCAAGCGACTGAAAGAAGGAGTTGAGGTTGCGATACTCGCCCCCCCAGTTCGACTGGACATGAACAATTTTGTGCTTGAGAAGACGATCAACATGTTTTTGAAACTGAACAAAAATATCAAACACATCAGATTTGCGTTTAATAAGGTAAAGCCAGGTAAAGCGACTATAAGCATCAACGAAACTGATATAGTAATTATGACCACTGACAGAAGTCTGAGCAGGACCCCATACATCTGAAAACACAAGTTCTAAAGGATGCTTCACCTCACGACTGGACTCCGAAAAAGGAAGTTGATGACTCTTCCCCTGCTGACAAGCATCACACACTGCTACATCTTTATTACTAGACAAACTAGGAAGCTCATGACGACGCAAAATATTACGGACAATAGGTGTGGCCGGGTGACCAAGACGAGCATGCCACTGTGACGGAGAGACCCGAACTCCACTGAAAACACGGGCGACGCCAGGATGCTCCAGACGGTAGAGGCCCTGGCACAACCGCCCACTAAGAAGAATGTCCCTCGTGCCCCGATCCTTAATAAAAAGATCAAAAGGGTGAAATTCACAAAGCACATTATTATCACGTGTGAGTTTAGGAACTGAAAGAAGATTACGGGTCACAGATGGAACTCGAAGAACATTGCGAAGCTGAAGACTCCTATTGGCATGTCTAGTGAGAAGAGATGCTTGACCAATATGAGAGATGTGCATACCTGCTCCATTGGCGGTGTGGATCTTGTCGGAGCCATGATAGGGTTCACGAGTGTGAAGCTTCCCCATCTCGCTGGTCAGATGCTCTGTCGCCCCAGAGTCCATGTACTAGTGTGGATCGATGGAGTAGGACTGAGTGTGTCCCTGTTGCTTCTGCGGCGAGGGACGATCAGCCATGGTGACCTGACGGGCATTGTTGCGTGTATCTTTGTCGTCATTGCCAAGACCAAGGAAGCTTCGCTGGAAGCGCTTATGACACTTGGAGGCCCAGTGCCCATCGCGGCCACAAAGCTGGCACACACGTGGACCACCAGCCCCCGGTAAGGTCGCAGTAGGTGGGGGGGCCGAGGCGGGCGATGGTGGCAGCCCCAAGGGAGACCGGGGTGATGAATAAGAGCGGCCACCCTTGGTGGCGGCGTTGGCCGAGAGGGAGCCAGTGCCCCTGGTGCGGCGAGTCTCGACCCGTTGCTCAGTGAGAAGGAGCCGAGAGAAAACCTCGTGTGCCAGCATGGGTGTCGAGTTGCCCCGCTCGTTGATGATCTCGACTAAGGCATCATACTCCTCATCAAGACCATTGACAATAAACGAGTTGAACTCGGAGTCGGTTAGGGGCTGTCCAATGGAGGCCAATGTGTCGGCGAGGCCCTTGACCTTGTTGTAGAACTCAGTGGCAGTGGAGTCAAGCTTCTGACACTCTCCAAGCTGACGACGGAGTGCAGAGACACGAGCCTGGGACTGCGCTGCAAAGGTGCGCTCAAGGATGGTCCAGGCCTCATGAGACGTCTTCGCGAAGACAACAAGGCCGGCAACTGCCGGCGAGAGCGACCCCTGGATGGAGAAGAGGTTCGCCTGGTCCTGCCCCGTCCAGACGCGATGGGCCGGATTGTAGACCGGACCATGCATGCTGTCTACCAGCGCGGGTGGGCAGGGAAGCGATCCGTCGACGTAGCCTAGCAGGTAGTGACTCCCCAAGAGCGGGAGAACCTGCGCACGCCAGAAGATGTAGTTGTCGGCGGAGAGCTTGATGGTGATGAGATGACCGAAGTGAAACGGCGGCGGCGAAGACGATCCCATCGAGGAGGCTGCCTGGGGTGCAAACACCATGGAGGCAGCCGGAGGCACCGAAGCCGATGCGGGAGGAGGCGGGACCGCAGCCAGGGCGGGCGCCGCAAAGCTCACGGCCGGTGCGGACGCCGCAAGGCCCGCAGCCGGGGCGGACGCCGCCAACCCCGCCAGCGGGGCGGTGTGATCCGCTTGCGGCAGGAGCGGCGGGACGACGCCTGCGGAGTCCGCAGCGGACGGTGGCGCCGCGGTGTGGACCACGAGATCACGCCCGAGCGAGGGCGCCGGCGGCATGGAGAAGACGGAGCCGATGCTCCTTGTCCCGATCGGAGCGGGAACGGAGACGGCATCGAGCGGGAGGTTGAGCAGAGCCGCAAGAGAGGCCGGGAGGAAGCCCGCAGCAGTGGAACCGGTGGTGGCGGCGCTCGATATGGTGGCGGCGCGATCGGTGGCGCGGCGGCGGCGGTGAAGGCGGCGGCGGCTGCGGCGGCGGTGCGGGTATTAGGGTTTAGAAGCGGAAGCGATCGTAACCTAGCGTGATACCATGTAAGACAATAAGTTTTGGGAACCAGCACAACCCTCTAGGGGTGGCTTATCTCATTATATATAATGGTTCTGTTACAATACGTACATAGGTACAAAAGCTATACATAGTCTAACAGTAGGCGAGAGAGAAGGCCATGAGCTCCTGCCGAATCTCAATGTCGCTGCCCAGCGGGTCGGTGAACGGCAGGGATATGCAAAACTCAAGGCATTCGGTGTTGCCCAAGCTCACGATGTCCTCGACGAGGTGGCCTATGGAGCTCAGATGAGGGGGAGACATGTAGAAGCTGAGGACGAGCACCTTGAGGGCAGGAATCTCGCACACGCCCTCGGCGGGAGGAAGCCGAGCGAGCAATGCTTGTGCCGCGCCTATGAACGCGTCCATGACCCCGAGCGTCGTGGCACCGCGGAAGTGACCGGCGTCGAGGTGCACGCGCGAGAGGTGGGTGGGGAGGTGCCGCCACCGCATGGACAGCGCGCCGGCGCGGACCGCCTCACGCAGGTCAAGACGCTTGAGGATGTCGAGGAGGAGGTGGTCGGGGACCGCGCTGATTCCGTCCTCGCCGCCGTGGCCGGCGTTGCGCTTGGGCGGCGGCGACTCCATGGTCCTGACCGACTGACTGAGTCCCATTTTTTGGGGGTGAATAGCTCCCATGCGACGTCGTTGGTGTGAACTGTCTCTCATGCGACGTAGTTGGTTGTAATCGCTCTCATGCGACATCTTCATTGGAAAAAATAGCTCCCATGCGACACTACTGCCTAATCCAAAGACACATGTTTAAAACTCGAATCAGGTGAGCGGGACCCACAGCATGGGACCCACTAACTTATCCAACTCAGCATTGGTCAGGTGAGCGGGACCCATAGCGTGGGACCCACTAACTTATCCAGGTCAGCATTGGTACAAGAGGACACCGAGCCGTGCCCCGAGCCGTGCAGCACCCGAGCCCATCCTCCCCCCTCCCCCTCCCCGACCGTTGTTGTTCTTTTTCTCCGGCGACGACGCGCAGCAACGCCGTTCCGGGCCGCGACCTAGCAATGTCGAGCTCCGCTTCAGCCTCCCGCCGCTCATGGCCGCGCTATGGCGCAGTGCCCATGACAAGATGCCCTGCATGCCCACGTATCGCACCCCTGAAGCGGCTAGTCACAACGACCGACAAGAATGGCAACCTTGGGCGGGAATTCGTGAAATGCGAGAGCAAACCAGAGCAGGGAAAGGTGAGATTTTACTTCTCAATATGCCAATTTTGGTTTTTGTCTCCCAATTTCATATTTGCCCATTTTTCCCCATCGGATTTGGGATTTAGGGTTCATCTTTCCGATTTCAGAAATTGAAGCAATGCACCCATTTTGAGTGGCTAGATGAGTACATAGAGCGGATTCAACTGGAGGGTGCATCAGGGGAGCTCGATTTACTGTTGGAGGCGGAGAAGTTGGGCAAGTTTGGATCGGGCGCATCTGGATCCGGGGCCCCTGGATCTGGCAATTCCATCGGGGGCGCCCGCCCTTCCATTGGTGCTACTGTGGGGGATGCAGGAGTGATGGCAGAGCTGAAGAAGCTGAACAAGCAGATGAAGAAACTCATCAAATTGCAGAAGCAGGGCAATTTGATGGGGCTCATGGCCGCACTTTTTTATGTTTGTGTAATTGGTCTCGCATTTGTTTATGTGATGATAATTAGTCGTAAGTGAATAGATTGGGCATCATTTGTAATCGGGATGATATGTACATTTGAATAAAAGTGTTGCGCTGTATGAATTCAGCATGTCCTCTCCACTCTGTTTCGGCCCCGTTTTTTATTTCTTCAGTTCGTCATCAGTTTCAGTTTCAGTGGTAGAGGGAGAAAAGGAAAAAAAGGTTCGTCCACAGTTGCCCGAAAAGGCCAGGCCCATATAGAAGTTAGGCAGGGCCGAATAGAACATATCCAAGCCCATTGATAAAAGGAGTGCAAAAAAAGTGCACACGGTCATTGACATCGATATATCTTTTCGGCTTTAGATCATTTCACAAATTTTAAGTTTCCTGCAGTCACCTTTTTTGAGATAACTCATCTGATAATTATTTGAGATATTTTTATGCATAAGCTATTTGAGATAATTATTTGAGCAGTCTTTGTGAACCAAAAAAGTTGCAATTGTTTGGTTCTAGTTTATTTCAACCAAGCACCATTTCTTAATATATTCTTTTACTTGTGCTATGGTGTTTTCAAAGTTTTTACTCGTGTGTTTCAACCGAAAAAGGTTGTGCCCAAAAAAGAAGACATCTAGTGTGCCCCTAGTAGCATCTCCTTACAACATAGAGGGGCATCCCCTTACAACCAGGGGCGGATCCATACTTGGTCATGGGTGTACACCCAAATCTTTTGGCTAGACATTTTTATATATGGTGTATACTTTAATACATTCAGTGCCCAAATGACCTTTCTCGCTAATGCCATGTTTGGCAGCAAAAAATGACATAGCAAGCATGATTTAAACATCAAACAACACTTGCGCATGTCATCAGCACCAGATAATTAGCATTTTTCTTGCCCATTGTCTTCAAATGCATTGTATACCAACTGTATGATTAAACAGTACATAATCTTTATTGTCAATTTCTTGGTAACGTACATTTTAGATACCAGATCAATTGTTTTTTAGTACACATGGCCACATAAATAAAATGCAATGGAGAAACTTTAGGACCGAAAAAACATATAGATAGATAGTGGGGCATCGGGTACCGTAGTAGCATAGATAGATAAAACATATAGAGGGGCATCCCCCCACTACATATAGTTCATAAAACATGAAAGTAAAATAATTAAAACTAGATATATAAAAGACACGGGCACACACGCCCGAACCAACACAAACACAAACTAGAGCCCCAAACTAGATAGATAGAAGACTCGCCCCTTGAACAACTCCTTGGCCCCTCCTCCTTGCCACTCCTTGGCCCCTCCTCCTTGGGCCCCTCACTCGTCATCCTCCGGCATCTGGTAGGGGAGGGTGTGCATGCCGTTGGGGTGAGGGAAGATGTGGTGGAAGTTGGTGAAGATGTTGTAGGTCGTGAACGCGATAAACTCGCATCCACACCAGAACACCTGGCCGAGGAGGTGGTGAGCGTCGTAGGGGTTGGTGAAGGTGACGTGGAGGCCGATGACGAGGCCGTTGGCGTTGCCATCGTACTGCTCGTGGAGGTGGAACATGGGCGGAGTGCCCGGAGGGAGGTGGCGGTAGCCGGCTTGGAGGAAGAAGCGAGCCAACTCTCTAGGGCCCCTCCACCTAGAGATGGCCCACACCCTCAGGCTATTCTCGACGACGACTCCGGCCGGGTACTGCCTCTCCGGCACGGTGGGAGGGCGACGGTAGGTAGGGCCGTTGAACTGCATGGTGGCTCGAGTGGTGGATTTGGCTCGAAAAGAAGAAGGGGAGGAGGCTTGAGAGATGAGTGTGAGAGGATGAGAAAATGGTGCCCTTTTATAGCCGCGTTGCAGCTGTGGTCAATGTGTACACGGTGCCTTCTGGATCGTTTTCTCTTCTCCATTCGCACTGGCATAAGTAATTGCGGGCATTAATTCAAAAAACGGCGGCCAGAGCATCCAAAGAGGCACGGGCAGCACAGGCGAGTTGCATCGTTTCGTGCACTTGCATCGACGGTGACGCCGCGTGGGAAACAGGCTCGTTCATCCGCGCGTGACACTGAAAAAGGAGCTGCACCACCGACGTGTCCGTCTCGTTCAAACATGCATTTGTTAAAATAGCTTAGATGCGACGTACCTATACGCTGCGCCCCTGCCGTGCTTTACTGCGTCGATGCGTGCATGCAATGGCGGGCTAGGTGTTCACGAGCAAAGAATAGCTAGGCTGCGACGTTGCATGGCATGCATGGGACAGGGATGGCCCACATGTCATTGACCCTCTCGCATGCAGCCCATCCCCCTCTCGACGGCCGTGCGCACGCACGCCAGGCTCTGCCGGGCCCGATCCGCTCGGCCCAACGGTCACTTAGATGATCCCCCGCTCAACGTTATCTGTTCGTCAGAGAGAAAAAACGGTGGCCAATCAGATTGGAGCCCACGGATCGCCCCCACGGAATCCTTCTAGAAGGCCTATCCGACGGCCGCAGTTTGGCGTTAGGGTTAGATCGACGGTGGACGTTTGGCGCTAGGGTTACATGGGGTTTGGAGGCAGTCAACGGGGTTTTGAAAGGTTTGACCGAACATTCAAATGTGTATAACTAATTCAAAAAAATCTAAAAAATGAAAAACCTGCGCATATAGCCTTTTTATATTACATAGTTATGATATAAAATGATAAACTTGATCTAATGATCTTTGCTTGAAAAAACCTTCACAAATTGGACTATCTCGACTGAGGTTACATGGAGTTCACAGGAGTGAGAAGAGGGTTTGAGGTTTTGAAAATGCAAAAAAATCAAAAACATCACCTTAGCTTCATTTTAGAGTGACTAAGGAGGATCTGAAGTTATTTTTGCATTTAAAATTTTTAAACTTGTTTTATTGCTAACTTTGTATTAAAGGGTGTTTTTTCAAAAATAAATTAAATAATATGAATACTTATTCAAAAAAAGGTGAGACTTCGTATTGATCCTATATAGGTATAATATAAGCTAAGAAAATCTTTTTTGGGTGATTTTGAGAAGGTCGAAAAAAACTTGCTTAGAAATGGGGCCGTTTTCCCTTACTTTGGAGCCTGTTTGGTCAACATTGTCCGTG
Source organism: Triticum dicoccoides (assembly GCF_002162155.2). Lineage (NCBI taxonomy): Eukaryota > Viridiplantae > Streptophyta > Magnoliopsida > Poales > Poaceae > Triticum > Triticum dicoccoides. The sequence goes on from NC_041383.1 coordinate 803,318,195, forward strand.
ACTATGAGTTGGAATTCACAAAAAGGGTTGGATTTATGAACTAAAGTGTATAGTAGTACATAAAACGATGCAACATCACAGAACAAACAAATGAACTCAAAAAATATTGAAGATAGGTTCAATTTTGAATATCGGTTCAAATTTGAATTTTATTTCAAGTCAAATCAACATCATAGCACATAAGTTATCACATGAAAGAACATAAGTTTTCACATCAAATGACAACAAACTTAAGTTTTCACATCAAATTTGAATGTTTTTGACTCTATTTCTTTTGCTTCTTTCTACCACTCGATTTCTTCTGCTTTTTTCCACCGTTTGGTTCCACGGCGCATAGTTTGTTGATGCTGATGCTCTTGCTTTTTGGCCCCCTCAACTTTTGCACCTGACCATGTCTCACTTCTTCAGTTTGCACTTCTGCAGATTGAGTAGATGGCACACATTGTTCAACTACTTCAGTTTGCAACTCAACACTTGGCAGCACAACCTCCAAACATGGCAACACAGTTGTCAAAGCAGATTCGAATGGCAGCACAACAGTTGCTTCATCTGCAACAGTTTCAGATTGCCCTAGCGTCTGCAAAACAGATTCAGTATGCATCACATCGTCCAAAACACAAACACTTAGCTCATGTTCAGCAGTAACATTTTCAGTTAGCTCCATATCTTTGTCCACCAAACATTATCTGCTTAGTGCTCTTCCTTCTATAGCCACTGAGTCTTGCTTTTTTCACTGGCCAACATTGTTCAACAACAAGCGGTGGGGCTTTTTCTGCACGCTTCCTCCTAAAAAATAAAGCATTTGACTTGGTTAGATACTAGAACAAGTAGCAAAATCAAAAACTTGCAAAAACAGTAACATAAACATACTTTGGCCTCTGAGGAGTGTAGATGCACTTGGATGAACCAATTCTATGCCCAAGTACCTCACACAACTTGCACCTATTTTTGTTACCTTTTTGAGCCCTTTTGGGCTTATCATTCTTTTCCTTTTCCTTTTTCCCCTTCTTACTACAACCACCTTTCTCAAACCAAGCTTTGAATCTGCTCTGTTTAGGCCTCCCAGCCTTTCTTCTAGTGACAGGGGGACACAAGGTAAATTCTATTTCCACCTCAGGCCACTGAGATTGGTCAGTCAGTGCAGGAATTGGACTTGCATATGCAGCTTTGAATTTTTGTACTGAATAATACTCATGCAAATATGGGTGCATATTTAACCTGGGTTTAGATGCCAAAAAAAGTATGGAATGCTCACATGGTTTTCCAGTGTGTTGCCACTCTTGGCAAGTGCACTCATGCAACTCAGTATTTACCACATGCCTCTTGCCACTCTTTGTATCTCTAACTTCAGCACCCCACAAGGAAGATTTCTCAACAGATAGATGTGAAAGATTTTTACTCCTGTTGACCACCTGTTGTACCACTGCTGGAAGCTTGTCCCCTTCCAAAATATTAGCAATTTTTCCTCTCAACTCCCACAAACGCATGATCATGATTCTTATTTGGTCCACCATGTCATGCATAGGCAAGTCTTTCAAATGCTTCACTTTGTTGTTAAAACTTTCTGCCAAGTTGTTATTGATATGATCACATTTTATGGCAGTATTAAAACCTGATCTATACCACAACAGAGAATGGTGGGTGTTCAACCATGAAGCAAATTCATTATCACTACATGATGCCAATATCTTACCAAGGTGATAGGAATGTGTCTGTCTGGTGTAGGATCTTGCTGCTGGCCACATGCGCCCAAATTCATCTCCTCTGAATTTTTTTATCAGATTCATCCACATATGTCCAAAGCACCCCCTCTGCTCAGCATGGGGGAAAACACTTTTTACTGCATTTTCCAACCCTTTACATGCATCTATGTGGATGGCCAAAGGAGAAACTGGCCCTATGCATCTTTTCAGTTGCATCATGAACCATATCCATGATGCCTCTGTCTCTGATTGAAACATTCCTATTGCAATTGGGAACATCCAGTTGTGTCCATCTAGAGCATTGCATGCAGCCAACTGACCATTCCACTTTCCAGTCAAAAAAGATGAGTCTATGCTCAAATATGGACGACAACCTGCTTTGAATCCATCTATGCAAGGCTTCAAACACATAAAAAACTTGCTGAATAAAACCTTGCCATCCTCTGTTACCTCTGTATCTATCTCCACTACACTCCCAGGTGACCTCTTCTCCACCTCTGCTTTAAAACTATACAACATCCTAAATGTATTTGCCCAGTCACCATACAATGATTTCATGGCCCTTTGTTTTGCTTTCCACACTGTGGTATATTGCAGCTGGATGGGGTACAACTTCTCCAAGTCAACTTTAAGCCTCTTTGCAGTAGTGTTTGGAGTCTTGGCTAAAATAGGAGTAATCTTCTCTGTAACCCAAAGCTGTGATGTCATCTTTGAAACTCTCTGTGAAGTGGTCATACATGTATGCTGGTGTGGTATTTGATTTACCCTTACTGTACTTCCATCAGGTTGTAGTCTGGCAGACAAGTACCATTTGCAAGGATTGCCACCACCATCATAACCTTTGCACCGAGCATAAAATTTCTTTCGATCAGTCCACATAGTCTTGGTATCAAACTCTTTTTTCACTGCATAGGTCCTGAAAGACATCCTAAACTCCTTCATGCTTGGCCACAACTTTCCCACCTCAATAACTGGGTTCTCTTTGTCATACAAACAAACCAGCTCATTATCATCTGCATCATCCACATCATCTGCAGCCTCTCTCATCAGGTGTTCTTCATCCTCATTTGCATTTCTAGGGCCTGTGTTACCTTCAGCTGGCAAAGAACTGTCATCCTTCTCCTTATCTTTGTCATCAACTTGAATGCCAAACATTTCGGCCATATCAATGTCAGATATTGGTGTAATGACCAAATCTATTTTTTCATTCAACTCTACTACATTCCAGTCAACAACAATCTTCCTAGCACCATGGGTTCCCTCCTCTCCATCTGCATCAATCCCAGTATCTTCAGCTACTATAGTCGGTTCAGTCAACAATGCCAACATCTTCTTTTGTGAAACCCACTCATCATCTTCCATCTGTGCAGCCATCTTTGATGGCACATAACCAACTCTGGAATGAGTTTGCAGATCAATTAGCTCTGCATAAAATGTTACTTGTTTGCTTGCCCATCCTCCTTGCTGATCAATTTCAGCAACCATGGATTCTCCATCTTCAATTCTCACATATTCACCATTATAGTTATCGAAACGTTGCAGAGATACCTCTTGTTCTGGACCCCAAACAATACTCTCCCCAATTCTCTCCACCAAATTGCCCACGGCCTTCTCCTTCATGATCTCCAATTCCTGGGGATCAACATCTGCAAAATCGACATCCAACCTCACGGTGGTATCTCTATCAATGTCTTGGACACTGCCATCACTGAGCTTGGCTTTACAGGGAAAAAATTCCACTATAATTGCGAATGTGGTGGCAGAACCTGAACCTCCCCTGTTTTGTCAATGGCAGGCAGCGGCGGCAGTCACTACCAAATCGAGTTCGATTCTAAATCGCCAAGAAAAGAGGGTGGCATTACCGATTTGAAGCACTGTCTCCTCGGGGCAGCCCGTCTCCTCGCTCCATCTCATCTAGCCCTCGCTCCATCTCCTATCCAATCAAGCAACAGGGGCAGCATGAGGCCACAGATTTATTCAAAATTCAGTGGAATGGGAGTAGTGTTTGGAAAATACTCACTCGCGATAGCCGCTGCAGGGATAGGCGCTCCACCACCGGGCCGCGGAGAAGAAACAACCCCCGGATCCAATGGAGCCCGATTCTAAATCGCCAAGAAACAGAGCGCAGCATGAGGCCACAGATCCCCCAAAATTCTGGGGAGTGGGACTAGGGTTTCGGGCTCACCTCGCAATAGCTCTGCCGCTGCCGAGAAATGCGCTCCACCACCGCGGAGAAGAAACCACTGCCGGAGAAGATGCTTACGGCGGCGCCGCTCGCCCAGTCCAGCACGGGCGAGTCGAGCACGGTCACACAGTCACCGGTCGAGTCATGGACGGTTGACTCTTGACTACGTGGCCATAGGTCGACCCCACCAGTCAGAGCACATAACCCCCAGTGTCCTAACCAAATCTCAGCCTAACGGACAGCCAACTAGCCGCGTAAATGGTGTGTCGCATGGGAGCTATTTTTTCCAACGAAGATGTCGCATGCAAGCTATTACAGCCAACGACGTCGCATGAGAGACAGTTCACACCAACGACGTCGCATGGGAGCTATTCACCCATTTTTTGGGGGCCGGCTGATTTACTGAAACCCTAGCTAGAACCTGACGAGCCGATATAGGCCGCAGGTGGCGGCTTCTCCGGCACTCCGCTCCCCACCTCCTGGCTGTGGCCGTCGATCTGGAAGGGACGGCGAGCTCCGCCTCCGCCGCGCGGGCAGGTCGATGGATCCGCTCCCCACCTCCTGGCCGTGGCCGTCGATCTGGAAGGGACGGCGAGCTCCGCCTCCGCCGCGCGGGCAGGTCGATGGATCCGCTCCCCACCTCCTGGCTGTGGCCGTCGATCTGGAAGGGACGGCGAGCTCCGCCTCCGCCGCGCGGGCAGGTCGATGGATCCGCTCCCCACCTCCTGGCTGTGGCCGTCGATCTGGAAGGGACGGCGAGCTCCGCCTCCGCCGCGCGGGCAGGTCGCTGGATCCGCTCCCCACCTCCTGGCTGTGGCCGTCGATCTGGAAGGGACGGCGAGCTCCGCCTCCGCCGCGCGGGCAGGTCGATGGATCCGCTCCCCAACTCCTTCGCGATTCCCCCTCCGGCGTGCCGCTAAAATTGATAGTCAGCTTGGATTCGGTGGTTGATTTGACGGTGGATGCATTGGATTTGTGGTCTACTGCTGCTAGTGATAGTGGAGTCTGGATGGCGTCGGCGGAACGGAGAGAGACGCGAGGAGGCAGAAGACGCTCTCACAAAGGGTGCTTTTTCTTCTTCTAATAATGGATGGGAGGAGTAAATTTCATTCATTTATTATGAGATGGCATCGCAACCACACTATGCGATTTTGCATCTTGTACATCGATATACTATAATATGATTTTTAGATATACTAATATCTCAAAAAATGTATTTTACATGCAAAAAAAAAACTAACATGATTTTTGGTGCAAATTATGACCATGTGCAGAAAGATGGATGTGTGCTGATTTATCCAGCAGCAAGTCTGGAAAGCTATACAAAAACAAGGAACCAACAATGTTGGTTTTGCTAACACGCGTGGAATAATTATTTTTACCTAATACTTACATATCCGAATAGAAAACTTACTTATATTCTTATATATGCTATATATAATATGTACTCCCTCTCTCTCTCCCATAGTATAAGGCGTGCGTGTATCCCTAGGTCGTCAATCTGACCGACGTAATACAAGTCACATATTACAAAAAATATATCAATATAAACTTTTAATGTTCTATGTTCAAAAGGTATAATTTTTGTGTTATATAGTTTATATTAGGGTGATAAAATTGTCAACCCAGTTATACGCACAGGACTTGTAAACTGAAACGAAAGGAGTACTATTTTTTTAAACTTTTGAGAAGTCACTATATATATATCTCTTGCTAGATCCGGTGCAAAGTCCACAATTATGGATTTTGGGCCCTAGGCTTCAGTGAAGCTGTGATTTTGAAATTTCCAAAATACATTTGAAGTGTCAAATAATTAATTTTTTTTGACACATGCACATGAATGGATGTGGTCTATTTATCAATAGACTTCATACTTTCGACAACTTGAAGAACACCTCATCGCCAATGGACACGTCGTCAAGCTCCCATCTTTATGCTTCGTATTATTCATTGCTGCCTCCAAATCGATCACCTTTTGTACTTCCATTTGCACCGCCGGAGCTCATCGAAGAAGACGGCACCATGATCACAAACTTGGATTTTTGATATGTGTCCTCCTCATGCTCGAACTCACGACGACTCGTCAAGGTTGGGTACAACGTTGTCCCGGTATTCGGTTCATATTCGTGAGTCTTGTTGCGCTTACCTGGACTGCACAGGTGGTAGTAGGACTCGGCAGTTTTACCTTTCTTTTACATTAACTAGTAAACGTATATGTGCAACGCACGTATAAATATACAAAAAAATTCCTTATTATCCGAGTTAATTAGCATGCAATAATTTAATAATGCACTAATACTTTGATGGTATGTGATCAGTGGCCGTACCGTGGAGTTCTTTTTATGTCTTATGTCTCAATATTCAATTTTGCATAGGTACAAGAAATAAGGAGTTAGACTGTGACATTAGAACAATGGTGAGATATATAGCAGCTGAAAATATCAGCATGAAATATCATGCAGCAACCAGCGACAAATATAAGTGTGCACGGAAATGAAACATTATCATTGGAATGACAAGATAGAAATGAAAACATCATCATCACTTGAACTGAAAAATTATAATAAGCATAACTTTGTTGCAGTAGTAACATAGAGTACAAAGAGAACCAAGTTTGCATTCTGATACAATGGATGAGATGGTCTAGACCATATTATCAGTCCAAAGCAAACTGGAATTTTTTGGCAAAAAAATTTAATAGCTAAGCAACCTCTTCATCTGCAGAAGAAGCGTCCCCCGCGTCGCCTGCGTCTGGCGACACGGGGGAAAGACCTCGCCGCCGCTCGAAGGCCACCTCCACCACTGCGCCCCGCTACGCCGTTGCCGGAGGGCCGGCCGGCGAAGCCGCGCCGCGCCCGAGGATGGTGACGGCGGGGCGGCCTCGTCCTCCTCCCCCCGCCAGATCCCCGCCAACCCTCGATCTGGCCGGGGGCTCCTCCACCAATGCCCCCTCCTGCGCCGCTACTAGTGGGCCGGCCGGCGAGGCGTCGCCGTGCCCGGAGCTGGTGCCTGTGAGGTCTCGCCCCGCCCCTGCACCCCCCTCCCCTCATGCGGGAGCGCCACCACCACCACCCCTCGGATCTGATCTGGCGCTCCGTGGTTGCGCACCTCCTCCAACTGCTGCGGTTCGTCTGCCCGTCTGATGCGGCGGCGCGGCCACGCCCATGGCTGGCCTGGCCGGGGTTTGGTCCTGCTCAGACGCTGACCACCCTTCGTCTCTGACGGCGCCTCCTCCGAGCGGCGGTGGCGGCCTCTGCGCATGTTTGGTCATGGTGGTCTCTCTTGGCAGTCGGTCAGAGCTTTGCGGTGGATCCCCGTCGACATCACTCCAGTCCCGGCGGCCACGAACCTGCATTCTCCAGTGTTCATGGCCTGTCGTTGCTATGCTGGTGTGGATTTTCGGCCTCGACGCTCCGGTAGCTGCGTCCCTTCCAGCTACTTTGGCTTGTCGGTGTTCTGGCGGCCATGTCTCTCGCAGTCAGGATCTGTGTCTCCTTCCGGTTCCTAGCTTGCTAGCGGCGTCGGCCACCACCATCCCTCCGCATCAGCTTTCTGCCCGCTGCCTTCCCGACCCCGTCCACCCCACACGCCATGCCGGCTCCAAAGCTCGCGTTTTTCGACGGTGGCAGGTGCAGCCCCACCTTGCCCCCTTCTGTGGCAGCAGTCGTCTGGCGTGCTGACTTCTTGGGATCCTCATCTGGCGGCAATGGGATTGCTCAAACTAAGGCCAGGCAAAATCCTTGCTCGGCTTGCCGATGCTGGCAGCGGCGGCACTTGTGGGTGTCGTTTCCCTTCCTGAAGGCGCTGCCATGGCCTTTATCTGTGCCCCTCTACGAGTATCGGGGGAAACCCCAGATCCGGTTCTCTGGATCGGATAGCGGCGGCGTAACGATGTCGTTCCCCTTCTTGAAGGCGCAATCATGCTAACTCGCGGCGTCCCCGGTGTTGGATTTGAAGATGTTTGACGTCTTGCTAGTCTGGCTTGCCTCACTAGTTCTAGGCTTGGTGGGTTTAATTGTGCCTTTTTCCTATTCGGGTTGAGCATCCCTTGTCTCTCTGCTCTGGGTTCCATGCTCATGCCTTCTCGCGTTCATGTCATGTTTTGTAACCCTTTTCTGTACTCAATTCTCTTTCTTCTATCAATGAAATGATACGCAAACTTTGCGTATTCACGAAAAAAAAAGAATAGCATCTAAATTAGCAGAAGTCTGTAAGAAAGAACATGTTTGTAACTATTGATATCAAATCAAGCAAAGGGTACTCTAGAAAATACATTTTACTGTATAGAATATTATACATATACATGCTTATTTTTGTGAGAAAAATACATAATACATGCTGGACAGGTAAGTACGAGAAGAAAAAAGGGCATCCTATATAGCCACTTGAGCCCGAACGGGAGTATACAGATTGAAGAAAGTAGCATGCAGATTTGGCTGCTTATGTAGATTGATCAGCACACTGTGATACATGTGTACTGCATTGTACTCACCTAATCATGGGAAAATCATCAGATGTGCATACCATCCTTGATTGCCCTGCGGTTTTACATCCCGCAGATTCTCATCCGCGTGATTTTCAATCCTGGTTGTAGACTTGTTTGTAAGGTCCCTAAACTGGGAACAATTCCCTGATCGTGACAGAGAAACACCCGCATAACTATTTTCCATCTGCCTGATGTGTGTACAAAATAAGTGAAATCTCTGCTATTAAAGGGGAATCTGCAGTCGTCGTGATGGTTCGACCTCACCCCTCGCGCGAGATGCACGTCCCCTCGTTCGCTCTCCCCGGCTTCTTTCGATCCCCCGGCTCAATCGAACGTAGCGATAAAAAAGAAAAAGAAACAGCCACGACCCCACGACCACCCCCAACCCATGATCCAATCTCGCGCCGACCCCTCCTTCTCTTCCTCTTGCACCGCCGCGGCCGCCGCACCCCCATGCCACCACGAGCCAGCGCACCTGCAGCCTAGTAACCCTAGCCGCCAAGGCTCTCTCCCCTGGCGTAGG
>NC_041383.1:803327739-803337434 GCF_002162155.2 Triticum dicoccoides
GACCCCTCCTTCTCTTCCTCTTGCACCGCCGCGGCCGCCGCACCCCCATGCCACCACGAGCCAGCGCACCTGCAGCCCAGTAACCCTAGCCGCCGAGGCTCTCTCCCCTGGCGTAGGCCCCCGGCTTCTTTCGATCCCCCGGCTCAATCGAACGTAGCGATAAAAAAGGAAAAAGAAACAACCACGACCCCACGACCACCCCCCAACCCACGATCCAATCTCGCGCCGACCCCTCCTTCTCGGACGGGGCTTGCCTGCGGCCGCTTGGTGCGACCATCCGTGCGACGCAGCCATCGCAGGGCTGTGCGTGCACCCCCTCCCGCTCCAGATTTTCTCATCCAAAAAGAAAAACAAATTCAGACCACAATACTGATTCCCTTTCATAATACTATCATCATTAAAACTGAACACAGAACGAAAGGAAATAATCACAATCACCCGCGAAACAGATGCACGGAATACACGAAAGAGCGCCAAAATGCAAAATATGCTCATAGGAGGTGGCCGGCGGAGTTGACCTACAGTCTTAACGCACACAACAATCCTGGGCGAAGCATAGGGATTCTTCTTTTCTTCTCTTGAATTGTGCAGCAAAGGAATCCGCGCCTCTGATGGCTTCTCCGAGGAGTGGTCCGGCGAACCAGGAGGGTGCCGATCAATCTGACGCATCAAAAGTAATAAATCTCACTCAGTTCTTCAAGGTCAAATTCTCTAATTTCTTTGTTTTGAACCATTGCGGGAACACAACCCTCAATGCAAACAAATATGATTGTCAAAAAGATTGACTTACCATGCACCCTTGTGGAACTTGTACAACAAACCGTGGCCAGAATCTGCAGATCCAAACAGCGACGGAAAATTAGTTTATCTGCATTTAGAAAAACAAAGCAGTACCATGTACAGTACCCCTAATTCACATTTAATTGAATGTGCGGACATTCTTGTAGCATCTCTGATTTCAGTTCCTGGAAAGCATCCACTACAGTTTTTGTATTCAGTGCATATAGTTCCTGGGAAGTATTAACTAAATCGAATCTTAATTGATATATGATCTGCAGGAAACCGCAGTAAATCACACCGATGAAAGGGTACCAAAGCTTGGCATGCAATTTTTATCTGAAGAGGAAGCCTATTTATTTTATAACAACTATGCTAAAGCTATCGGTTTTAGCATCATAAGAAGCAGTGGTCATAAAGTACCAAACTCTTCTACACTGCAGCAACGGACATTTACATGCTCTCGTCAAGGTATGGGTTACTTTTAATTTGTTTTGATTGTAATCACTACTTTATGCTCTAAGACAATTATACTACAACTTATAGGCCATCGCCGGGAAGATAAAAGAAAGGAGACATTCAGTTACAGTAGGCCTGAAACACGATGTGGCTGTGATGCCCGTATGAAGATTAGCCTTAGGAATGGAGTTTATTATGTGTATGAATTCGAGGGGGCACATAATCACAATCTTGCTCATGGAATCATGGCCCAATACCTGAGATCCCAGAGAAAAGTGACAGAAGCACATATAGCAAATGCAGAGATCGCAAAGTTAGTAGGTATTTCAAATAAAGCAACAATCGATTTGATGGCCAAAGAAGCATGTGGGAGTGAAAACCTTGGCTTTATACCTCAAGATATGAAAAACCGTTTGTACTCAAAGAGAACAATAAAAGCGAAGGTAGGTGACACCGGGGGAGTATTAGAATACATAGAGAAAAAGGTCTCGGAAGATGTCAACTTTTTCTATTCAATTCAAGTGGATGAGGATGAATTGATAACTAATATTTTTTGGGCTGACTCCAAAATGGTTTCAGACTATGCGCTATTTCGGCGATGTTATATGCTTTGACACCACATACAGGAAACTAGATGATGGACGTCCATTTGGTTTGATTGTCGGGGTGAATAATCATCAGAAAACTGTTGTCTTTGGAGCTGCACTTTTCTATGATGAAACCGCTGCAAGTTTTGGTTGGCTTTTCAGCACTTTCCTAAAAGTTATGTCAGGAAAACATCACGTACAGTTCTCACCGATGAAGATGCGGCAATGGCAAAGGCAATTCGCGAAGTCTTTCCTCACTCTCACCATAGACTTTGCGTGTGGCATATGAATCAAAATGCTTGCAAGCACCTCGCCAGAGTTGTTGACGAATATAAGAAGTTCAATGCTGATTCTCAGCACTGTATATATGATATAGAAGAGGAGGATGAATTTTTAGGTGCATGGAATAAAACGATTGACAAGTATGGACTACGTGACAATGAATGGCTGCAAAGGCTATTTCAGAAAAAAGAACAGTGGGCACTAGTGTATGGTAAAAATACGATTGCTGCCCACATGAGCACTACCCAAAGAAGTGAAAGCATGAATAATAAACTAAAGAGATACATTGGTATTAAATATGACATGCTTACTTTCTTTGAGCATTTTGAACGGCTAGTTTCGGATAAAAGATGTGAAGAGGTGAAGTATGACTTTAAAGCAACACAGACTACTCCCAAGTTGAAGTCCGAATCTAGCTATATGTTAACACAAGCTGCAGCTACATATACTCCAGCAATATTCAAGATGGTTCAAGATCAAGTGCTTCGGACTCTGAACTATGACACATTGCTTTGTGATGAAAGTGACACCGAGATGAAGATTTATGTAGTAAAATTTCATGGCACACAACATGAACATATTGTTAGATTCACACCAAAAGAAGAAAAGGTTAGCTACAGCTGCAAAAAGTGTGAGTTTGCTGGAATCCTTTGCTCTCATTGCCTAAAGGTACTTGACATCAATAATATCAAGCATATTCCAGGAGAATATATCTTAAAACGGTGGACAATTGATGCCAAAGTTCTAGATATAACAAGCAAATGCAACCCACATGAGAACCTAAAAGCAAGAATGTCTAATCGCTATAAGGAACTGTGTAGAATGTTTGTGAAAATAGCTGCTCGTGCAACTGAGTCAGAAGAATCATACAATAAGGCTGTTAAGTGTGCAGAGCAATTAGCACAAGATGTGGAAAAATGGTTGAAGATTAGAGTTGATCCAGATTTGGTTAGCGTTGATCCAGATTTGGATAACTCATGTACTAAAGAAGGTACAAACTATACTAACAATAATTGCCTAGACTATTGTAAAACAAAGTCTGATATTTATCATTATAGTGGCAGGTGTGAATATCCCATCTAGTAGGATTTCAAAACATGGTGAGGGGCTTGCAAAACCAAAAGGTATGAAGGTCAAGGAGAAGACCGTCAAAGGATCAAAAAGACCCGTTGGCAGATTTGAGAAAGCAACTTCGAAAAAAGAAAAAGAACACAGATGATAGTGTACAATAAGAGACTCATGGCCCGTCAATGGTATCATACTTCGTCTCATTGTGGCTTATAAAACATTCAATTGTACTGGCCTTTCTCTATCAAATTTTACAGGGCCTTTTGGAGAAACAGACTTCGAAAAAGAAAAAGAACAAAAATGATACTGTACAACTATAGCCTCATGGCCCCTCCACGGTATAACATTATCACTTGTTTCTTTTAAAATCTTCAACTGTAATGACCTTTCTCTATCAATTTGAACAGGGTCCTTTAGAATTTTTCGGGAACCAAATGGGTGCATACCAATTACCCTACAACACTATCGTAAATGCTTCAATGCAACCATCACTTGGTAACATCCCGATGCCACCACAGACCCAACAACTGTTGACGGGATTCCAACCATACAACACAACAGTGGTAGAAGCAATCCACACTTTCAAGTTTTCGTTTTTTTTCAAACTTCATTGAAACTGAACTTTGCTACTTTGTCCATAGTGTCATCCCACAAACCACATGTACGCCTATTTACAGCAGCAGAACTCTGCTCTGAATCCCTCCCTGCACGAGACCATTCGGGAAAATCAAAGCTTCTTTCTTCAACCAAAGTCAACATCTATCCTAAATGGTACAATGCAGCCATCAATTGGTCAAACCATGTCAATGCCACCACAAAGACAAGAACCACAAAATACTCTACTGGTATAACATTCCAGCCTTTCTACTTTTCCAATTTTGTGAACTTCATTGAAACTGAACTTTGCTACTTTGTGCACAGGATTATAGGACAAACCACACGTACACCTATCTACAACAGCAAAACTTGGCTCTGAATCCCTCTTTGACAGAGAATATTGGAGCCTCTAACTATAGTTCGATGACAGGACAAAATCAAGGCTTACTTCTTGAACCGAAGGCGACATCTATTATAAATGCTACAACACAACCGTCAGTTGGTCACACCACCCTGATGCCACAGACCCACACAATACTCAAGTGGTATAACATTCCATACTTTCAAGTTTTCCAATTTTCGAACTTCAATGAAACTGAAATTGCTAATTTTCTGCCCAGGGTCATGAGATAAATCACATGTATTTACAGCAGCAACACTCGGCGCAGAATCCCTCAGTGCAAAGGATCATTGGAATCTCTACCTCTAGTATGATGACAGGACAAAATTAAGCTTCCCTCAATCAACCGAAGCTAGCATGATCTATTTTGTTGTCGTGTGTTTTATCTCATGTGTTTTTTGACCTCCAAGTTGCAAATAATTTTTATTAGAACTTATACATACCATCAACTGAACGCTACTACATCTTCCCAATCAAATATACTAGTTCACAAATATATTTTTACTGCAATGGTACTAATTCATAGAATTAGCTATGAAGATTCTTCCACAAGCATCGTGCTCATATGAGCCTCTAAGCTATCCTTCTCTCAGTTTAAGTTACGATGACAGGGATCCCAATGATCCATTTTAATTCTGCGAAATATATGTACACAGAACCATGTATCTGAATGTCATGCAAAGAGGCATAGAGCGAACAGAGAACAGATTGACAATCGGTCTGAATTTAGCATGCAAAGAATCTTAATTTAACTAAATGAAAGCAGAGTAATGGAATTGCTATTAGCTTTCCTTCTCTGAATTTAACACGCATCAGATGGGAATGCCACAAGATGAAGTGGAAATTACCTATGTTCAGCGGAGGTAATGTCGTATGTATGAGCTGCAATCCCTTTCTTCTTCCTCTCTGAGTACCAAATAGATGGCGCTCATGCTGCTGTCCTCGACTTCCTTCTTCTTGCCTCTTGACCCCTACTCCACAAGCCCGAGGACCAGCCTGCCAAGGACACGCCACCCTCTTGCGTGGCCGTCCCACATGCCACCGCTAGGATCCGCGACTCATATTAGCGAGGACGGCGCCGCGGAGGATCCCGTTCCGACCGAGATGCTGCACGACTAGTCCCAGCAGGCGCACCAGTGCGGCGGCCAGCCGAGACGGAGATGCTGGTCTAGGAGGCGCACGAGGCCGGCGGCCAGCCTAGCCGGGAGGGAGGTCTAGCAGGCGCAGGAGGTCGGGGGCCAGCCTAGCCGGGAGGGAGGTCCAGCAGGCGCACGCGGGCGGCGGCCAGCGGAGCAGGGATGGGGTGAGATGCGCGACTGCGCTCGCCCCGAGTGAAAGCTGCACGACAGCGCAACAAGATCCGCTCGGCGTCGGTTGGCACCGAGCCTGGAGGCTGGAGGAGCAGGAGCAGTAGAGGGACATGGAAAGCTTCGGCGTGAGCTTGAGTTCAGACCAAGGAAGAAGAGGAATGTGGATAGGAGTGTATCGATATAGACGCAATCGGTATTATGGTTTGTATTTGTTTTTCTTTTTGGATAAGAAAATCTGGAGCGGGAGGGGGTGCACGCACAGCCGTGCGATGGCTGCGTCGCACGGATGGTCGCACCAAGCGGCCGCAGGCAAGCCCCGTCCCTCCTTCTCTTCCTCTTGCACCGCCGCGGCCGCCGCACCCCCATGCCACCACGAGCCAGCGCACCTGCAGCCCAGTAACCCTAGCCGCCGAGGCTCTCTCCCCTGGCGTAGGCCCCAGATCGGTCTAGCACGGGCATGCTACAGCCATGGTGCTACCACACCCGCGCTCATTGGTCGGGTCGCCGGGAGGAGTGAGGGGGTGGTTTATGTGCTCCTTCCATGCGGAGGAGGAGCTGTAGGAGGTGGCCGTGCTGACGAGGAGCCTCGGATCCGGGCGCACCTCCACGTCGGGGAAGAGGGGACGAGGAGCCTTGGATCTGAGGAACATATACGGCGCCGCAAGCGGCTGCTTCCAGTGGCAACCGCTCCTCTCTATGCATCCATGATCAGCGGCGGCCGACACCATGGTTTTCCGATCTGGCCACTTCTCTCTCTGCGCCCACAACCCAGTCCCAACCTCGCCACCGCGGAAGAGCAGGCACAGCAGCGCCACGGTTGATGCGGGAGAGCACAATGAGCACCTCGGCATGCCTGCGACGAGGAAGGTGGCGAGCGTGAGGTAGAGGGGCCTGCGGTGGGAGCTGCACGTCTGTACGACAGTGCGAGCAGCCGCCGTTTGGGGTTTCGCTCCTGTAGCGATGCTCATGGTCAATTTGAGAGAACTGTTGCCCTGCTGTATTGGGAGGCATGAGCTCGAGGTATGTGTTCGTATTGGTTCCAGATGGTGAGCTTCACATCCACGTGATTGGATTTTTCTCAAATGATCCCCATCAATCTCTTATTGAAATAGACAAATCTCTAATCGCCAGTATAGGACATAGCGAAACATTCGTGAGAAATACTGAATTTTCAGATTTCATGTTGCGCAAAGTATTTCGTCATGCAAACTTACATGAAAACAAAAATCGTTTGTCATAGTCATGTGAAACCTTAATGTAGAATTATTTTCATTATTTTGCATTGCTTGTGCATTCCCTTTTTTATCACTTCTAATAACCTCATATTTGTGCATATTTGTTTAACAAGTCCTATAAATTTTTTGGTTAGGATGAAAGGGTAAATACATTGGTTAGTTGCTTAAAGAGTTAATAATGGACAACGTGCCATCATATCTTTTTTGTTTCGTGGTAACGTATGAAATTAAATTGTATGTTATAATGTGGCAACAGCTCAGGGAAATCAAATTTGTCTTGGTTCGAGGGGTGTCATGGGCGGCGCACGGCTCCTCGGATCGACACAAACACGGGAAGGGGATCAGAGCGGGGAGGTTGGCGAGGGACTTCTCCTTGGCGGCCCGTGGTATTGTATGGTGTGAAGAAAAGAGGATGCCATGGCGAAGTGTGGTGGGTATCATCATGTTTTATAGGAGAGGGTTGTGGCGAGAAATGTCCCGCTATGGCGAGAAACTGATCAGAAGGGGAGGGTCCGACATGAAAAGGGAAGGATGTGTCGTGCGGTGGGATTTTTGTGTTGGACCCGCGTGTTGGAGATAACTTGACAGATAGTCTAGGAAACCACAATTCTATCACACATGGCATCCTAGACTGTCCAGATGGTTGAATTTTGGGAAGCGGACTCTTGTTTAATATATAACACACTATAAAAAAGAAATGAGTTACGACATTTGAGATGACCTTAATCATATGAATAGAATGGAGCCCGCAGCAACGCACGGGGCATTTTACTAGTAAGTATAATATGGGTACTGAAGCTGAACTGCTGGATGTGTGCATTCAAATAACCGGCTGAAAAGTTTTTAAAACTCTGGTAACAAGCTTGGTTTGGCTGGCTTCAGTTTTAAGTATATCCTTACACATCTCTGTTATAGTCATTCTCGAAGCACCTGAATAACTATTTTGCATCTGCTTGAGGTGTGAACAAGAACAAAATCAGTATAACGGTTTTTAAACTGGTGTTAAGGCGGAGATGAAACGTGTATCAGCAGCAGACTGAAAGAAATAGAGTTAAAGGAAAGAACGCAGAGATGAAAGACCTCCGGCACGGCGGCTGCCTGTTTGAAGCCGGAGATGTGAACGGACGCCTTTTCAGGCGGTGAAGGAGGCAGCGTTCCAGAGAAGGCGTTGTCCCCGCGTGGCCCTTGCCTCGCCGGACAGGCGGTGGAGGAGTAGGCGTTGGCCGCCGTCCCCGCCTGGCCCCCACCTCGTCGGACATGCGGTGGAGGAGTAGGCGCTGGTTGCCGTCCCCGCCTGGCCCCCGCCTCGCCGGATAGGCGGTGGAGGAGTAGGCGCCCGGGCAGGTCTTGCGGCTCGGTGCGGACGACGTCGGGGAGGTACTGCAGCTCGGTGTGATGGGGACGACGGCGTGAAGGCGCCGCAGACGGAGGGGATCGGAGCGGAGTGGGGCGGCGTCGTCGCCGATGGTGCTGATCGGGGTGACGGCGTGAAGGCGTGGCGGACGGAGGGGATTGGGGCCGAGCGGGGCGGCGTCGGCGCTGATGGTGCGTGCGGCAGTTTCTTTCCTTTCGTGTGCGGCAGATGGTTTTCTATCGTGAGATGAGGAAGGAAGGGGATCGGGGGAGAGAAAGGAATGTTTAACGCTAAACATGTTTAGTTGCTCACCATTAAGACAATAATGACGGTTGGCTTAACATGAAAGGATGGCTGAGATTGATTGGATCTGCACATCTGGATCTTTTTATATTGGTATAGATATAGATATCGTGCAATGCGCGACACACGTGTACATAGTTGTCATGTTACGATGATATCGACAGGTACGCCATGCTGCACTCACAATTTTGTATGGTGGATCGACTGTTTTTGACAGTAAGATTGTAAAGGAGGCTCCTACAGTATAATAGGTGCAACAAACCCAAGTTGCGAGTATCATGCCTTGAACCTGGCTGGGTGGAAAGGCATCAGCCCCTTCCTGCCACTAGGCTATGCCTTAGTTTGCTGGTGGATCGACTGTTGACAACTCGTCGCGTGTTATGACGGGCTATAACACATTTGCATGATACATTCCCCCTTTTTCTCTTGTATCAGTTCAGATTTCACCTCATCATGATCGACACTTGAAAAATGTTGTGCTCCGTGGATACGGGGGCGCGTCTATACATTGCCTTAACAAGGCAGAAGCTCGTCTCGCCTCAAGGAGATCGTGTAGTGGGCCGGTCCAGCAGTGTTGCGTTCTTTATTTTCCTTCATTTCCCCTTTCCGTTTTATCCTAATGTTTATATTGAAAAATCATGAAATTGGAAACTGTGTTACTTCAATTTTTAAAGATGTTCATACCATTTTAAAAATGTTTGTGTTATCTAGAAAATGTTCACACATTTTTAAAAACATCATTTAAAAAATATTTAATTCCAAAAAAATTCATCATAATTTGTAAAACAAAATCTGAGCTATTCAAAAAATGTCATAACATTCAATTATTTTTAGTCATTTAAGAATCTATTTAAAAATTTCATAACATTTCCCTGCAAAAAAAGTTCATAACATTTAATTATTTTCGTTCAGCTTCTACACACTGCCGAGGACGTTGCTGATGCTACTGTTCATGTTCTCCTTGGTCAGCAGGTTGATGACGGTGCCCAAGGGCAGGGACAGGAGGGAAGCGAGGAACTCCATGAATAAAAAACCAGCAAATATAAAAGAAATATTTGAAAACTAGAAATCATACCTTTGAGCTTAGTCATCGCACATTTAAAAATTCAATTCAATATCACTGGGCTAGCTGCAATTTGTGACTTAATAATAGACTACGGCCAATAATATGTGTATTCATTAGATGTATTTTCTTTTACAAAAATGACATAATATTATGGTTTTTTGTCCCTATTGATCAGTTGAACCGCCAGGCCAACTAGTAAAAACCTAAACTAATGGCCTCATATGTCCGGTTTTCTAAACTACGTCCAAAACTCAACC
>NC_041383.1:803337943-803452514 GCF_002162155.2 Triticum dicoccoides
CCAAGCAAATCTCGCCATGTCATCTCATCTGCATTCAGTTAGAAATCCTCTATAGTTGTTGATCTTTATGCTTACGAGAACACCATTTTTTTAGAATTCGACACTTAAGTAATTATAAGCAACAAAGTTACACAGACTCCGCTGAATAGAATGAAAAATACAAATACTAAGAGCATCTACAACTCTACTAGGCAAATCCGCCCCCTAGACGTCCGGTGAACGCGCCCGCGGACAACGTCGGCTGGCTCCTCATTTGTCCTCCCGGACAATCATACTCCCCATATGCAAATCCTCATATTCATGTAAATCCATGCACGTTCATCATATAACATAAATTCATCATCAATTCAACAATTCGACAAAACAAAATAAACCATGATTCAACAATACACATGCCGAAATAAATTAAACAATTCATACATAGATAAGCGATACACGAATGAATCAAATGCCTATGTTGTTGCGCTCATTGATCCCCTTCTTCATGTTGATCAACCACTTCTTGCCTTCATCATTCAAAAAGCTAGTGTCCTGCAACATGATCTTCCTCCTTGTGTCCTGCAAGCCTCAATTTCTCTCTCGAAGCTCAATTTCTTGTAATGTCGCCGCCTATTGAAGCTTTCATTTTTTTATTTGTACATGGATTTACAGATTATTTAAAAAAAAATGTACTTCCTCCGCTCCCAAATATAAGTCTTTCTAGAAATTCCAACAAGTGACTACATACGGAACAAAATGAGTGAATCTATACTCTAAAATATGTCTTCATACATCTGTATGTTGTAGTCCATTTGAACTGTCTAAAAAGACTTACATTTAGGAACAGAGGGAGTATTTTACAGGCCAAACAAAACTAACATGATTTTTTGGATACAAATTATGCCGGTGTGTAAAAAGATGGATTTCTGCTGATTTACCGGGCGGCAAGCCTAGTAAGCTATCAAAAAAAAAGCAACCAACAGTGCTGATTTTGCTAACACACGTGAAATAGTTACTTTTGCCTAATAATAACATTTCTGAATTAAAATCTCACTTATATTTATATTGTATGCTAGATCCGGTGCAAAATCCACAAATATAGCTTTTGGGCCTTAGGCTCTAGTGAAATGATATTTTGAAATTTTCAAAATAAATTTGAAGTGTCAACAAATTTAAAATATTTGACACATCATGTTCCGATTTCTCTTGTATCAGTTCCGATTTCACCTCATCATGATCGACACTTGGAAAATGTTGTGGTCTGTGGATACGGGGCGCGTCTATACATTGCCTTAACAAGGCAGAAGCTCGTCTCGCCTCAAGGAGATCGTGTAGTGGGCCGGTCTAGCAGTGTTGTGTTCGTTAATCTCCTTCATTTTCCCTTTATCTTTTATCCTTTTGTTTATATTGAAAAATATTATATGTGTGTGTATGTTTCAAGAATTACTTTACTTAATTTTCTAAAAAAATAAATGAAATTGGAAAACATGTTACTTAATTTTTTTAAAGATGTTCATACAATTCCGAAAATGTCCACACATTGTAAAAAAACATTATATTAAAAAAATTAATTCCAAAAATTTGTGATCATAATTTGTAAAACAAAATCTGTGCTATTCAGAAAATTTCATAACATTTAATTATTTTCAGTCATTTAAGAATCTATTTAAAAATTTCACAACATTTAATTATTTTCGTCCAGCTGGTCCACACTGCCGAGGACGTTGCTGATGCTACCAATCATGTTCTATTTGGTCAGCAGATTGATGATGGTGCCCAACGACAGGGACATGAGGTCAGCGAGGAACTTCATGAATAAAAAACCACCAAATATAAAATAAATATTTGGAAACTAGAAATCGAACCTTTGACCTTAGTCACCGCACATTTATAAATTCAATTCAATACCACTGGGCTAGCTACAATTTATGATTTAATAATAGACCGCAGCCAATAATATGTGTATTCATTAGATGTATTTTCCTTTTTTTACAAAAATAACTTAAATATTCTGGTTTTTTGTCGGTATTAACCAGTTGAAATGGCGGGCCAACTAGTAAAACCCTAAACTAATAGCCACATATGTCCGGTTTCTTAAACTAGGTCAATTTCACCGTGTGGTCCCTTTCCCTTTTTCTTGTCCAGCCAAATCTCGCCATGTCATCTTCTCTGCATTTCGTTAGAAATCCTCTATAGATATTGATCTTTATGCTTGTCCAACCAACTTGGCAAATCTTTTTTATATTTGTCTGAAAATCGTTTTAGAAGTGGGGGAGAGGAAAACAAGAGGCAAATTGTGAATAATGTAATACAAGAGATGAGAGTTTATGGTGGGTACTTGATAGGGGCTTGATGTAGACCTCCCCGACAACGGCGCCAGAAATTCTTTCTGCTACTTCTTGAGCTTGCGGTTGTTTTTCCCTTGGACAGTAAAGGGTGATGCAGCAAAGTAGAGATAAGTATTTCCCTAGTTAGAGAACCAAGGTATCAATCCAGTAAGAGGTACAAACAAGTCTCCAATCTAAGCACCTGCACAAAACAATCAAACACTTGCACTAACGCGATAAAGCGGTTCTCAATCCCTTCACGATCAATTGCAATGGTGAGATATGATAGAGATAGATATAAAATATTACTAAAACATAAAACTAATAAATTGCAGCAAGATATTTTTTGGGTTTTTTGGTTTATAGATCTAAAAGTATATGATGGAAAATAGACCCGGGGGACATAGGTTTTACTAGAGGCTTCTCTCTTGAAGGCAAATAATACGGTGGGTGAAGAAATTGCTGTCGAGCAATTGATAGAAAAACACAAAGTTATGACAATATTCAAGGCAATGATTATGCATATAGGCATCACGTCCGTGTCAAGTAGACCGACTCCTGCCTGCATCTACTACCATTACTCCAAACATCGACAATCTAGCATGCATCTAGAGTATTAAATTCATAAAGAACGAAGTAACGCCTTAAGTAAGATGACACGATATAGAGGGATAAACTCAAGCAATATGATGAAAATCCTATCTTTTTATCCTTGATGGCAACAATACAATACATGCCTCGCTACCCCTACTATGTCACTGGATAAGGACATCGCAAGATTGAACCCAAAATTAAGCACCTCTCCCATTGCAAGAAATACCAATCTAGTTGGCCATACCAAACCGATAATTCGAAGAAAAATACAAAGATATCAAATCATGCATATAAGAATTCAGTGAAGATTCAAATAATATTCATAGATGATCTGATCATAAATCTACAATTCATTGGATCTTGATGGACACACCGCAAAAGAATATTACATCGGATAGAACTCCAAGAACATTGAGGAGTGGTATTGAAGATCATAGAGAGAGAGAAGAAGCCATCTGGCTACTAGCTATGGACCCGTAGGTCTGAGGTAAACTACTCACGCTTCATCGGAAGGGTAATAGGGTTGATGTAGATGCCACCCGTGATCGAATCCCCCTCCGGCAGATCGCCGGAAAAGGCCCCAAGACGGGATCTCACGGGAACAAAAGGTTGCGGCAGCGGAAAAGTATTTTCGTGGATGGCTCTGATGCTTTGGGAATATTTGGGAATTTATAGGCCGAATAATAGGGTTAGAGGAGCTCCGAGGGACCCATAAGGCAGGGGGCGTCCCCTGGACCCTTACCGTCGCCTCAGGACTCTTCTATCTTGGTCCCCAAGTCCTTCGTGTGTCTTCTGGTCGAAGAAAAATCTGTTGGGGAACGTGGTAATTTCAAAAATATCCTACGCACACACAAGATCATGATGACGCATAGCAACGAGAGGGGAAAGTGTTGTCCACATACCCTCGTAGACCGAAAGCGGAAGCATTATGACAATGCGGAGAGAGTAGTTTCCAATGGTGAACATCACTATGTTGATCATATCTACTATATGATTCACGCTTGACCTTTCGGTCTCCAGTGTTCCGAGGCCATATCTGCATATGCTAGGCTCCTCAAGTTTAACCCGAGTATTTTGCGTGTGCAAAACTGGCTTGCACCCGTTGTATGTGAACGTAAAGCTTATCACACCCGATCATCACGTGGTGTCTCAGCACGAAGAACTATCGCAACGGTGCATACTCAGGGAGAACACTTGTACCTTGAAATTTAGTGAGAGATCATCTTATAATGCTACCGTCAAACTAAGCAAAATAAGATGCATAAAGGAGAAACAACACATGCAATCAATATAAGTGATAAGATATGGCCATCATCATCTTGTGCCTTTGATCTCCATCTCCAAAGCACCGTCATGATCACCATCGTCACCGGCGCGACACCTTGATCTCCATCGTAGCATCGTTGTCGTCTCGCCAACTATTGCTTCTACGACTATCGCTACCGCTTAGTGATAAAGTAAAAACAATTACAGGGCGATTGCATTGCATACAATAAAGCGACAACCATATGGCTCCTGCCAGTTGCCGATAACTCTGTTACAAAACATGATCATCTCATACAATAAAACTTAGCATCATGTCTTGACCATATCACATCACAACATGCCCTGCAAAAACAAGTTAGACGTCCTCTACTTTGTTGTTGCAAGTTTTATGTGGCTGCTACAGGCTGAGAAAGAACCATTCTTACCTACGCATCAAAACCCGTAGGACCTTGAAGTATGTCTAGAGGGGGGGGGGTGATTAGACTACTTGACCAATAAAAACTTAACCTTTTCCCAATTTTAGAGTTTGGCAGATTTTAGCTACTTTAGGACAAGTCAAGCAATCATCACACAAATCAAGCAAGCATGCAAAGAGTATATAGGCAGCGGAAATTAAGGCATGCAACTTGCAAGAAAGTAAAGGGAAGGGTTTGGAGGATTCAAGCGCAATTGGAGACACGGATGTTTTTGGCGTGGTTTCGATAGGTGGTGCTATCGTACATCCATGTTGATGGAGACTTCAACCCACGAAGGGTAACGGCTGCGCGAGTCCACGGAGGGATCCACCCATGAAGGGTCCACGAAGAAGCAACCTTGTCTATCCCACCATGGCCGTCGCCCACGAAGGACTTGCCTCACTAGCGGTAGATCTTCACGAAGTAGGCGATCTCCTTGCCCTTACAAACTCCTTGGTTCAACTCCACAATCTTGTCGGAGGCTCCCAAGTGACACTTAGCCAATCTAGGAGACACCACTCTCCAAGAAGTAACAAATGGTGCGTTGATGATGAACTCCTTGCTCTTGTGCTTCAAATGATAGTCTCCACAACACTCAACTCTCTCTCAATGGGTTTGGATCTGGTGGAAAGAAGATTTGAGTGGAAAGCAACTTGGGGAAGGCTAGAGATCAAGATTCATATGGTAGGAATGGAATATCTTGGCCTCAACACATGAGTAGGTGGTTCTCTCTCAGAAATGGTAAGTTGGAAGTGTAGGTTCATTCTGATGGCTCTCTCCATGAATGAAGAGGAGGTGGAGTGGTATATATAGCCTCCACACAAAATCTAACCGTTACACACAATTTACCAAACTTGGTGGGACAGAATTGTTAAACTCGGTCGGACCGATTTAGTAAACCTAGTGACCGTTAGTGATTTTCGGTGGGACTGACATGCATCTCGGTGAGACTGATTCGGTTAGGGTTAGGGCATAACGTAATCTCGGTAAGACCGATTACACAAACTCAGTGAGACCGATTTGATAATAAGCTTTCCAGAGAGTTGGTCAGGTAAACTCGGTGGGACCGATTTTCTCTTTTCGGTGAGACCAAAATGTTACAAAAAGGAAACAGAGAGTTTACATTGCAATCTCGGTGGGACCAATCGCTCACTTCGGTTAGACCGAAACGTTACGAAGGGAAACAGAGAGATTGCAACCCCATCTCGGTGAGACTGAGATCCCTATCGGTAAGACCGATTTGCTTAGGGTTTGTGGCAGTGGCTATGGCTTTTGGAATCGGTGGCGCCGGATAGGAAGTTTTGGTGTGACCGATTTTGGCCTTGGGCTTAGGTCATTTGTGGATGTGGGAAAGTTCTTGAGGGTTGAGCATATCACAAAGCACATGAAGCAAGAGGCTCATTAAGCAACACCTCATCCCTCCTTGATAGTATTGGCTTTTCCTATAGACTCAATGTGATCTTGGATCAGTAAAATATAAAATGAAGAGTCTTGAGCTTTTGAGCTTGAGCCAATCCTTTGTCCTTAGTATTTTGAGGGATCCACTGTCATCATCCATGCCATGCCATTCATTGAGCTTTCCTGAAATAATAGTCTTGGAATAGCATTAGCTCAATGAGCTATATGTTGTTATGAATTACCAAAACCACCTAGGGATAGTTGCACTTTCAATCTCCCCCTTTTTGGTAATTGATGACAACATATAGATCAAAGCTTCGACAAATGATAATAAGATTGAATAACATCGTCGCTTTGAGAAGCATGTGATAAGCAAGAGCTCCCCCTAAATTTGTGCATGGGTTAATATTTGCTTTGGACTGCAAATGCACAATGAATTAGGCTCATGGGTTACTCTTCCATGTCACATACATCTTGGTGGAGCGCTCAAAATAATAAACAATGAATACATGCACTCATCACCAAGCATAGTGAATGATCACATAAGATAGATAGGATAATATCAAGCATGCATAAGTGTAGCTTATGATCAAACACATGATCATCAATGTCTCACAGGCATAGTATCTCATCCAAAAGCAAACAAAATTTGAAAAACCACCAAATAAAGCAAGAGAGATCAAAAGCAACACACACTCTCTCTCGAAGCCTATGATCTATACATTTTTCTCCCCCTTTGGCAACAAGTTACCAAAAAGTTCATAGAAAATGCATAGTGTTAGATCGACTCTCAGGCTTGATCTTCTGGTGGTGGTGTCCTGATAGCTCCTTGGACGAAGGCTTTAGTTGAAGTAGAGGGTGCTGGAGTGGATGCTGGAGCTGGTTGCACTGGAACTGTTGGGGCAGTAGCTGGTGCTGAAGTTGTTGCTCTAGTGTCTGTCACTAGCACTACAACTGATCTCTGGGCTCTGGGCACTCTGGCAAACACATTGGTGGTTGTCTTGCCCTTCCTCTCCTGCATGTCATCCTGCAGCTGCTCTACAACTCACTGAATCTCAGTTACCTTGACATCTAGATCATAGAATTTTTGTTCCATGATTCTCTCCAGGCTCTCCTGGTTTTGAGTTAGGGTGGCCAACCCTTTCTCAATCCTCAGAGTTGATGCTATCAAGTAACCAAGCTGATCTTGTTTGGTTTTCAAGAAATACTTAGATGCCTCCTCTTGAGTTGGCATCTTGGCAGCCTTCTCCTGCTTTGCCTTCTCCTTCTTCTCCTGAGCTTGGACAGATTGTGGATCATCTTCATTCATGACAACCTCATTGTCCTCAAAGTCTGGATAAATTGGAAAATGTTCCTTATCCAATTGATATTTCCCTGTGCCCATCTTTGAGTTGATCAATTCTTGAATATGAGGTGCATATCCACAGCTCCACTTCTGATCTGTTGCAGTCCTTTTGATTGTTCCAACTATGAGGCTCATGACTTTGAACTTCTGGGGCACATAAAACACATGCAGCATGTTGATGGCATGCCCTCTGATCATGTTATGGTCACCAGACTTGGGCAACAAAGTATGCCTTAGAATCCAGTTTATGGTTGCCAACCCTGACAGCAGAAAGTGAACTGATCCAAACTTGTGAGTCTCTACAACCTTGTCAGGAATTTCCTTGTACATGTGAGCCATTGAATTCTGACCCAACTTCTTCTTTGCATAAATGTCCAGGTCATCCTCTTCTTCCTTGGGGGCATTTATGAGACTTGCCCATTCTTCAACAGTGGATTGGTACCTTGTACCTTCAGACATCCAGACAATTCTACCATCTGGGTAAAAGTGTGCTGTGGAGTAGAACTGCATGATAAGCTCATCATTCCAGTTGGTGAACTTCTGTCCAACAAAATCTGCTACTCCACAACCAACAAAGCTCTCCTCCACTCTAGGGTAGTGCTGCTCATTCTCCCTGATGAATTTCCAGTCAACCCACCTCATGTCACAGACTATGGGCTTCTTGTCCAACAGAATGGTCTCATAAAAGTCCTGCTGTTCCTTTGTGTGGAACCTGTAGTCAACAACAGTCGTTCTTCTTGAAGCATATGGGTCTTCCATCCTCCACAGTCTCAGCCCTGAATCCTTCCTGATTCTCATGTCTTCATCCACAGGATGGGCATCATTGTGGTCTGGTATCTTGGGCTTGAGCTTTCTAAGGACTTGTCCTTCCTCATCCTCTTCTTCAGCAACATTGGGCACTGGGGCCTTGTTCTTCTTAGCAGCTGGAATACTCCTAGTATTCCTCTTTGGAGCTTGCTTGGCCTTGGAGGCAGCTTTGGGTGCATCTTTGGGCTTGGATGTTGCAGCCCCTGACCTGATTGCATCTCCCATAAGCTTAGCTGCCTTAGGTGCTGGTGCAGCATCCTCTTCCTCTTCATCAGAATCCCTTCTCATTGAGGGCTTTCTAAGGACCTTGGCAGTTGTGGTTCTTGCTCTTTTTTTTTCTTATCCTGATCACCATCATCCTCTGATTCAATTGTGAACTTCATAGTTGCACCAGTGGGGACCTTCTAAGGTTTTGATGGTTCTTCTTTCCTTGCAGGTGCCTCTTTGGGTTGAGCTTGAGCTGGCACTTGAGTGGACTTCCTGGCCTTTGGCATTGGAGTTCTCTTGGCAGGAACTTTCTTCTTCAGACCTGGCTTTGTGCTTTGAGCAGAGCCATACTCTTTCTTGAGCACCACTTTCTTGGAAGTGGCCTCATCTTCCTCAGCTTTGTAATCTTCATCCTCAGAATCTGAAGTTCTTTTCCTCCTTTGCCTAGTAGCAGCCTTAGGCAAATTGATAGGAGTACTTCTGCTCCCATCATCTGAAGTTGAGGGACTAGTTCCCTCACTCAAGTCCATGTGCTCTTCTGACCCTAAATATTTGAATCGCATCTAATCTATGGACTATTTTGGCTGGATAGAAGAATCTCAATCGTGGCAAGAACCAATATGAAAATAATGTGCTAGGAATCAGACGTGGATAGCACAAAGATCAAGTCCATACCCTAACTTGGCGGTGGACTTGCTACGGCGGCAACGGTGGGGATGAATTCCGTTGATGGCGATGAAGACCAGCGACAGGAGGCTGCTGGCGGCGAGGATACGATCCGGAGGCCATAATGGCAGAGCGAGCTGTTGCGCTGGCGAAGGGTTTCGGAGAAATTTCCAAACTTTTGCCCGTGGCTATATATAGCCCGACCTTGTCGGTGTGACCGAGTGGAACAACTCGGTGGCACCAAGATGCGTAACTGTGTTCAATTACAGCAAATCGGTGAGACCGAAAAGTTCAAATCGGTTGCACCGAGATTGAAAACTCAAATCAACTTGATGATCTCGGTAGGACCGAAATGGAGGAATCAGTCTGACCGAGAATCACAAAGAGGTTTTGGAAGTTTAAGTCTATGACGAAACGGGGACTCCGAGTGCTCCTCACACAGAGTGGTTCAAATCTGACTTGATCAAATTTTGTGATGTAGCATGAATAGAGTTTGAGATGAGAAAAGCATAGATAGCTAAAGTAGGTTCTTAGGCATTCTTGTCCATCCACTTGGCAAAAAGAAAAGAAACCAAACAATCAAAACAACAAGTGGATGTCCTTGAATGAGTAAAATATGCACCAACATGCTCACACAATAAGATGGCAAATGAAATATATGGCAAAGCATGCACAACCAATTCTAGCATCTATCAAACAATTAGCGATGACTAGGTCATCTATATATGAGTATATTGACTTAGGAGTCAAATGAGAACATTTGATCATAGGTCATACTCATCGTTTAAGCTCAAGTGGGGTTACCACTTTTACATAATGCATTAATGTGTTCACACCATTAGAGTTGCTTTGACTCAATTCTTAGAGTCAAGCTCCCCCTAGATGTGAGATCCCCCCTTAGAGGGATGAACTAACCTTGGGTTTTGTCGATGATGACTTCATGTAGGTGTTGAAGATGTGGATGCTCAATGTTGGTGTAGATCATTTGGAGCAATCCTTTGGAGTGAGTTGCACTTTCAACTTACCTACATGGGTTAGTCCCACAAGGTACAAACAAGAATATCCATAGACATAGAGTGATGTACGCACAAGATGATGTCCATGAATTCATTAGGTTACCTTGTCCCTTGCATTACCAACATGAGGGTTTGTGACTCCTAGAACTAGTGCAAGATGTGGAAGTTGATTGCACTTGTTCTTGCCAAAATGATATGAGTGAAGAATGTTGGCGGAGTCACCCTCAAGAACTCTCCAGTTCTTCTTCTTAAGGATCCACATCATCTTGATGGGAATCCTTGGAGTTGTAGTTGTACTTGTTGAAGTAGAACTTGACGTAGTCTTGGGGACCCACTTGAACGAGGCTTTAGGTGCTTCTTCAAATGCATCAATCTCTTCTTGAAGCTTGTCCTTGCCTTTGTTCTTGTGGTCTTGTGGTGGAAGATCATCTTGAGCTTGTGTTCCCTTGAAGGAAGTAGCATCATACTTCTCTTGTTGAGGAACAAACTTCGTCTTGGGGTATTGATCTTCTTCCCACTCAACTCCATTGGCATTGAACTTTCGCTCAAAACCAACACCTTGATTCTTCTGGTGCCTTCCTTGCTTGCGTACAATTTCCTCGAATTGCTTACTCCCGGCAAGGCTCTTGTAAACACCTTTCTCTATAATTCCCTTCAATAAGCTATTTTCTTGCTCAAGTGTAACTTGGCTAAGAGAATCATTAGTGGAATCAAGAGAACTACTAGAAGCAACAATATTGGATTTGGCATTATTATTGTTACTACTAGAGGAAGGATCTTTCTTGTACTTGTTACTAGACTTGACTTGAGGCATGTAAGTAGATAAGAGTAAACGCTTGGCAATGTAAGAAGAACTTTTCGTGCGGAGATCATCATTGATCGCTTTTAAGAACTCATGCTCTTGCTCAAGATTAGCTTTTCAAAGCGAACTTCTCATGAGCCCTTAAAAGTTCTCGATGATCTTCGTAGATAGTTTCATGAGCTAACTTAAGAGAGTTTAATTCTTTAGTTAGAAGCTCAATCTTCTCCTTATCATTGTCATTCGTTTTATCTTGTTTAGCATGATTAATTGATGTTTCATCATAGTATTCATCACTAGAGTTGTCAACAAGTAAATCATCATCCACAAGCAAGTCATCTTCATCACTATTGAAATCAACATTCTCGGGATGTGTTACCATTGGACCTTTGGCCATGAAGCATCTTCCAACACCTTCATTTGGTGAATCAAATATGTCGTAGGAGTTGGTTGACACAAGTGCTAGACCGGCAACACCTTCATCTTGAGTATATTCGGAGTCAGAGTGATAACTTCTCTCGGAGTGATTGTCGGAGTCGGAGCCGGAAACCCATTCACCAACATGAGCTTGATGTCTTCGTTTTGTGTAGCTCCTTGATGACTTGTCCTTCCTTTCCGAATCCTTGCTTCTCCGTGAGGGTCTTCGTTCATAACGATCATCTCTACTCCTTCTCTATCTTGGTGGTGATTCTTCTCTTTTGCTCCTTCTTCTTGGAGAATCTTCTCTTCTTTTGTAGGGTGCCGTACACTCATTGGAGTAGTGTCCGGGTCTCCCACAATTGTAGCAATTGTGCTCTCGACTAGAAGATCTCTTGTCATTGTAAGACCTTGATTTGGAGCTTCTTTCTTTGCTTCTACTCTTGTAGAATTTGTTGAAGTTCTTCACCATTAAGCTCAATTCTCCATTGAAGGTTGGTTTCTCACTTGATGATGTGGGGGCTTCATTTGAGGCTTTCTAAGCACCACTTGACTTGTTGTGAAGTTCCTCCTTATCCTTGAGTGACATCTCATGAGCAACAATTCTTCCAATAACTTCCGTTGGCTTGAGATCTTTGTAGTTTGGCATCATTTGAATCAATGTGCACATGGTATCATACTTTCCATCCAATGCTCTTAGAATCTTCTTGATGATGAATTTGTCGGTCATCTCTTCACTCGCTAAGCCGGCAATCTCATTTGTGATAAGAGCAAGCCTAGAGTACATTTCAGTGACACCTTCACCATCCTTCATTTTGAACTTGTCAAGCTGACTTTGGAGCACATCCAACTTGGATTCCTTGAGGGACTCGGTACCTTCATGCATATCAATCAAAGTATCCCAAATTTCCTATGCATTCTCAAGATGGCTGATTTTGTTGAATTCTTCGGGGCACACTCCGTTGAAGATGATATCACAAGCTTGAGCGTTGTATTGCAGCATCTTCAATTCTTCCGCATTAGCTTCATGGTTCGGTTCTCTCCCATCGAAGAATTCACCTTGCAAGCCAATACAAATAATTGCCCAAACTGCGGGGTTATGTCCAAGAATATGCATTTTCATCTTATGCTTCCAACTTGCAAAATTAGTTCCATCAAAGTAAGGACCTCTACGGTGATAATTTCCCTCGCTAGACGCCATACTCTCCTAGGTTGTGAAACCAAGGCTATGACCACCAAAAGCTATGGAAATCAAAGCAAATGGAGACTAAAGCTCTGATACCACTTGTAGGACCTTGAAGTATGTCTAGAGGGGGGGTGATTAGACTACTTGACCAATAAAAACTTAACCTTTTCCCAATTTTAGAGTTTGGCAGATTTTAGCTACTTTAGGACAAGTCAAGCAATCATCACACAAATCAAGCAAGCATGCAAAGAGTATATAGGCAGCGGAAATTAAGGCATGCAACCTGAAAGAAAGTAAAGGGAAGGGTCTGGAGGATTCAAATGCAATTGGAGATACGAATGTTTTTGGCGTGGTTCCGATAGGTGGTGCTATTGTACATCCACGTTGATGGAGACTTCAACCCACGAAGGGTAACGGCTGCGCGAGTCCACGGAGGGCTCCACCCATGAAGGGTCCACGAAGAAGCAACCTTGTCTATCCCACCATGGTCGTCGCCCACGAAGGACTTGCCTCACTAGAGGTAGATCTTCACGAAGTAGGCGATCTCCATGCCCTTACAAACTCCTTGGTTCAACTCCACAATCTTGTCGGAGGCTCCCAAGTGACACCTAGCCAATCTAGGAGACACCACTCTCCAAGAACTAACAAATGGTGCGTTGATGATGAACTCCGTGCTCTTGTGCTTCAAATGATAGTCTCCCCAACACTCAACTCTCTCTCAATGGGTTTGGATCTGGTGGAAAGAAGATTTGACTGGAAAGCAACTTGGGGAAGGCTAGAGATCAAGATTCATATGGTAGGAATGGAATATCTTGGCCTCAACACATGAGTAGGTGGTTCTCTCTCAGAAATGGTAAGTTGGAAGTGTAGGTTCGTTCTGATGGCTCTCTCCATGAATGAAGAGGAGGTGGAGGGGTATATATAGCCTCCACACAAAATCTAACCGTTACACACAATTTACCAAACTTGGTGGGACAGAATTGTTAAACTCGGTCGGACCGATTTAGTAAACCTAGTGACTGTTAGTGATTTTCGGTGGGACTGACATGCATCTCGGTGAGACCGATTCGGTTAGGGTTAGGGCATAACGTAATCTCGGTAAGACCGATTACACAAACTCGGTGAGACCGATTTGATAATAAGCTTTCCAGAGAGTTGGTCAGGTAAACTCGGTGGGACCGATTTGCTCTTTTCGGTGAGACCGAAATGTTACAAAAAGGAAACAGAGAGTTTACATTGCAATCTCGGTGGGACCGATCGCTCACTTTGGTTAGATCGAAACGTTACGAAGGGAAACAGAGAGATTGCAACCCCATCTCGGTGAGACTGAGATCCCTATCGGTAAGACCGATTTGCTTAGGGTTTATGGCAGTGGCTATGACTTTTGGAATCGGTGGAGCCGGATAGGAAGTTTTGGTGTGACCGATTTTGGCTTTGGGTTTAGGTCATTTGTGGATGTGGGAAAGTTCTTGAGGGTTTTGGAGCATATCACAAAGCACATGAAGCAAGAGGCTCATTAAGCAACACCTCATCCCTCCTTGATAGTATTGGCTTTTCCTATAGACTCAATGTGATCTTGGATCACTAAAATATAAAATGAAGAGTCTTGAGCTTTTGAGCTTGAGCCAATCCTTTGTCCTTAGTATTTTGAGGGATCCACTTTCATCATCCATGCCATCCCATTCATTGAGCTTTCCTAAAATAATAGTCTTGGAATAGCATTAGCTCAATGAGCTATATGTTGTTATGAATTACCAAAACCACCTAGGGATAGTTGCACTTTCAAAACCACAACGATTTTTCATCAAGTATGTGTTGTTTTAACCTTCAACAAGGACCAGGCGTAGCCACACTCGATTCAACTAAAGTTGGAGAAACTAACACCCGCTAGCCACCTGTGTGTGAAGCACGTCGGTAGAACCAGTCTTGTGTAAGCATATGCGTAATGTCGGTCCGGTCCGCTTCATCCAACAATACCGACGAATCAAAGTGTGACATGCTGGTAAGCAGTATGACTATTATCGCCCACAACTCACTTGTGTTCTACTCGTGCATATAACATCTACGCATAAACCTGGCTCGGATGCCACTGTTGGGGAACTTGGTAATTTCAAAAATATCCTACGCACACGCAAGATCATGGTGATGCATAGCAACCAGAGGGGAGAGTGTTGTCCACGTACCCTCGTAGAATGAAAGCGGAAGCGTTATGACAACGCGGTTCATGTAGTCATACGTCTTCACGATCGACCGATCCTAGTACCCAACGTACGTCACCTCCACGATCTGCACACGTTCAGCTTGGTGACGTCCCACAAACTCCGATCCAACAAAGTGTCGAGGGAGAGTTTCGTCATCACGATGACGTGATGATGGTGATGATGAAGCTATCAACGCAGGGCTTCGCCTAAGCACCGCAATGATATGACCGAGGTGGATTATGGTGGAGGGGGCACAGCACACAGCTAAGAGATCAATGATCAACTTATGTCTATGGGGTGCCCCCTCCCCCGTATATAAAGGAGTGGAGGAGGGGGAGGGCCGACCCTCTACTATGGCGCGCCCTGGGGAGTCCTACTCCCATCGGGAGTAGGATTCCCTCCTTCCAAGTAGTAGGAGTAGGAGAGAAGGAAAGGGAAGAGAGAAGAGAAGGAAGGAGGGGGCGCCGCCCCTCCCCTAGTCCAATTAGGACTAGGCCTTGGGGGGGGGGGCGGCCTTCCCTAGGAAGCCCCTCTCTCTCCCTTAAAGCCCAATAAGGCCCATATACTCCCCGGCAAATTCCCGTAACTCTCCGGTACTCAGATAAATACCCGAACCACTCAGATGCTTTCCGATGTCCAAATATAGCCTTCCAATATATCGATCTTTATGTCTCAAATATTTCGAGACTCCTAGTCATGTCCCTGATCTCATCTAGGACTCCGAACAACCTTCGGTACATCAAAACACATAAAATCATAATACCGATCATCACCGAACGTTAAGCGTGCGGACCCTACGGGTTCGAGAACTATGTAGACATGACCGAGACACGTCTCCGGCCAATAACCAATAGCGGAACCTGGATGCTCATATTGGCTCCCACATATTCTACGAAGATCTTTATCGGTCAAACCGCATAACAACATACCACTACTAGGGAAAACCTTATACACAGAATGTTACCAGTAGCGCTTGTTAAAATGAGGCGCTACTGCTACTTAGCAGTAGTGCGTCTGGCAGAACCGCGCTACTGTTAGCAGCTTAGCAGTAGCGCGGCTGTAACAGAAATTGCTACTACTATAATTGCCACACCGTTCCCGACGTGCTAGGTATAGTAGTAGCGCCCTTCTACGAACAGCGCTACTACTACGGATTTTAGCAGCAATGCGTTTTTCCTTCCCACGCTATAGTTAAAGCTATTTTCACCTAACCCCCCGCGCAGCCTGATTCCCTCTCCTCTGTTTCCTCTCCCAATTCCCGACCCCGCCTCGCCGCCGTCTCCCTCGACCCCGCCTCGCCGCTGTCTCCCCCGACCCCGCCTCGCCGCCGTCTCCCTAGACCCGCCTCGCCGCCGTCTCCCCCGACCCCATCTCTCTCCCCGCCCTCTGTAAGCACTCTCCCCTTCCGATCCCTCTCTCCCCTTCCGATCCCTCTTCTCTGCTTAGTATGAACCCTAGCTATTTAGTGCTAGTTAGTATGAACCCTAGGCTATTTTTAGTGCTAGTTAGTTAATTACTTAGATGGTAATTAGGGCAGTAGTTCCTAGGTACTAATTAGTTAGTAAGAACTAGGTACTAATTAGGTACTAGAATATTTTTATTTATAGTAAGTTTATTTTTAGTAAGAACTAGTTGAATTAATAGAACTAGTTAGTAAGAACTTGTTTCTATTTTTTAGTTAAAGCAATTTTCCCGCCTCGACGTGGACGATGCCTATCCCGCATCCTCGTCATCGAGTCGGCGGAGGACGACACCTGCTTGACCAGATCGGCCATGTCCGGGACTGGGCTCCGCCGGGGTGGTACTGGGAGGCGCTACCTACCGGGGGGCGCAGGTTGGTGAGGAGCCAGCCTGTCATTGACCCGAACCTTCTTTGGTGGCGGTCGCGTGGGCCAGTGATGATCCAGAGGCTCGAGGACTCCGCGGAGGTGGTGCATCACCGTGTCAGTGAGGAGGACGCGCACGTCCGTCGCTACTTGTTTGCGTTGGAGCACAGGCCGTTCTCCAATACCTGGCAGGTTCTCCGGATCTCACTGGAGCTATGATCCCGTGATGGTGCCTTCTTTGTGGGTGTCCACCGCCCGCGCCGATACCCGTCGTGTGCTAGAGTTTTAGTTGTATTAGTGATGTTATATGTATGACACTATTCGTGATGTATTAGTGATAATATTCGATGATGTACTGATGCATGAGATGATTTACTTTTGCTTATTGAATGCATGCTAATTTGAGTCCTATAAGATACTTTGAAATGTATATCTTGTGTTGCTCAATATCCAAGTGGCCGGTCATGTTTGCAGGTTACACCTTCGAGTGGCCTATGTTTTGCCGGAGTGTTGATTCATTTCCGTTCCGGCAAATTTCAGGTGCTCGATATGTCCTATTTTAGCAAAGGTCATGCCGTATTTTTCCGTGAATTTTGGCATGACTTGTGCCAGAATATGTAGGAAATATCGAGTGCCCCGGATTTGTGTGTTGAGTATCTTGGTAGTTGTCTTCGATCGATTTTCAATTAATGTTTTAACTATGAACATAGGAAATGTCTGACGACGAAAAGGATTTCGGTATTTGCAAATACTGCGAAGACGAGCGCGGCCTGTGCGACAGAATCTTCCTAGATGATGATAGGCGCTTCAGCATCAAGCTGGACGAGAACTTCGAAGTGGATACAGTAAGTCACAACGACAAGTCTTTTTTCGTAATTAAGCATGACATCTGCTTCATTTGCTTCAACTTATATTTTTTTTACTATTCTACTAGCGTATCCCCTGCCATGCAAGAGTTTTTGTATTGGATAAGATAGGCTTCCGTCATAGTATGGAGGAAAAGAAAGTTTACTTGAAGACCGAGCATGGTTATATTTTCCATGCAAAGTTATACAATTCAGATGAATACACCTATTTTGGATGCAAAACATGGCGAGCACTATGCAAGACTTATGCATTTGAGCCTGATATGGTTATCACCTTTGATATTCGTCCGGAAGATGATATTGAAGGTAATACCGACATCTGGGTCGATGTGCAGACGCCTCCAGTTATACCATTATGTAAGTTTCTCAACCATATTTATGTCTTTGATATTGTTTATTCAAAAATAGTTGACAACTAATTTGTATTGTCAGCTTATTTCGGTGCAAGCAAACATGTCCAGCGCTTGGTAGACCGGACCGTATACTGTCCTGGGGCTGAACTCAACTGCAGGAGCTCAGTCATTATGTTTCATGGCTTGAGGATCTTGATACTGTCAAGACAAATTTTCTTGCATTTAGAAATGTTAGTACTGAAAATGTGCGACCAATAGTGTTCGTAATGAACTAAGGTCACATCTATTTAGGAAGGATGGTAAGATTTTTACTATTTGTCATCAGTGCATCTTTTCCATACATTATTTTTGAAGCTAAACTTCATTGCTAAGTATGTTACCGTACGATGTTCTTCAACAGGGACTCCCGATGAATGTTGTGCCTTATGGGATCGAGACTAAAGGTACCATGAGTATTATCAGCTTACTGCCAAGATATCCTACAGATTACTTTAGTGCATTCAAGATTAGCGACGGATGCTTAGTAGTGCAAGACTGGACGAAATATGTGATGGGGGAGCGCAGAGAAGTACTAGGGGGCAGCAAACAGATGCGCTACCCACGATTAGGAGACAGGTTCATCTGCATGCTCCAGTTTGATCGAGGAGGAGAGCTATACATGTTTTATGTTATTTTACCTAAGAGAGAGCAGCAGGAGTGATTAGCTAGCTAGAAATGATTTTGAGGATGATGATGTGCTACACTATTACTATGATGATAAAATAGCTAGTGTTGGTGGTAATGACTATAATGATTATTATTAGCTAGTGTTAGTGCTGATTAAATAAATACTGTTGGTGGTAATGACTATGATGATGATTAAATAGCTTGTGCTGCCGGATTAGATTCAAGTGGAGGCAACATGTGGTGCACATCGAAAGTACTACTAGTCCAAACTAGATCAAGTTTGGATTAGTAGTATACTTTTGACATGCACCACATATTGCCTCCACTTGAACCTAATCCACCTTCATTTGACACACTGTTATGGACATAATGATGTAAACCTCATAACAGCTGGTATTGTACCAATATTTGTACGATGGCGCATAAATACACTAAAAAAATACTAGTAGCGATGGACAGAAAACACGCTGCAAGTAGTTACCTTAGCAGTAGCGTGGTACTGAACAAATGTTGCAGCTATTTGTCCTAGCAGTAGCGCGTGTGGGCACGCATTACTGCTAAGCAATAGCTGTAGCGCCTTATTAGTAGCGCGGCCTCCCGCGCTGCTAGTGGACACAAAACACGCGCTACTGCTAGAGTTTTCCCTAGTAGTGTATGTTGTTCCCTTTGTCATCAGTATTTTTACTTGCCCGAGATTCGATGGTCAGTATCTCAATACCTAGTTCAATCTCGTTACCGGCAAGTCTCTTTACTCGTTCCGTAATGCATCATCCTGCAACTAAGTCATTAGTCACATTGCTTGCAAGGCTTATAGTGATGTGCATTACCGAGAGGCCCCAGAGATACCTCTCTAACAATCGGAGTGACAAATCCTAATCTCGATCTATTGCCAACTCAACAAACACCATCAGAGACACCTATAGAGCACCTTTATAATCACCCAGTTACGTTGTGACGTTTGGTAGCACACAAAGTGTTCCTCCGGTATTCGGGAGTTGCATAATCTGATAGTTTGAGGAACATGTATAAGTTATGAAGAGAGCAGTAGCAATGAATTTAAATGATCATAATGCTAAGCTAATGGATGGGTTATGTCCATCACATCATTCTCCTGATGATGTGATCCTGTTCATCAAATGACAACACATGTCTATGGTTAGTAAACATGACCATCTTTGATAAACGAGCTAGTCAAGTAGAGGCATACTAGGGACAAAATGTTTTGTCAATGTATTCACACATGTACTAAGTTTCCGGCTAATACAATTCTAGCATGAATAATAAACATTTATCATGAAATAAGGAAATAAATAATAACTTTATTATTGCCTCTAGGGCATATTTCCTTCAGTCTCCCACTTGCACTAGAGTCAATAATCTAGTTCACGTCACCATGTGATTTAACACCGATATTCACATCTGTATGTGATTAACACCCATAGTTCACATCGTCATGTGACCAACACCCAAAGGGTTTATTAGAGTCAATAAATAGTTCATATTGCTATGTGATTAACACCAAAAGAGTACTAAGGTGTGATCATGTTTTGCTTGTGAGAGAAGTTTAGTCAACGGGTTTGTCACATTCAGAGACGTATGTATTTTGCAAATATTCTATGTCTACAATGCTCTGCATGGAGCTACTCTAGCTAATTGCTCCGACTTTCAATATGTATCCCGATTGAAACTTAGAGTCATCTGGATCAGTATAAAAGCTTGCATCATCATAACTCTTTACGATGAACTCTTTATCACCTCCATAACCGAGAAACGTTTCCTTAGTCTTCACTAAGGATAATTTTGACCGCTGTCCAGTGATCTACTCTTAGATCACTATTGTACCCCCTTGCCAAACTCATGGCAAGGAACACAATAGGTCTGGTACACAGCACAACATATAGAACCTATGACTGTGGCATAGGGAATGACTTTCATTATCTTTCTATCTTTTGCCGTGGTCGGGCTTTGAATCTTACTCAACTTTACACCTTGTAATACGGACAAGAATTCCTTCTTTGACTGATCCATTTTGAACTCCTTCAAAAACTTGTCAAGGTATTTACTGATTGAAAAATCTTATCAAGCGTCTTGATCATCTCTATAGATCTTGATGCCCAATATGTAAGCAGCTTCATCGAGGTCTTTCATTGGAAAACTCTTATTCAAGTATCCCTTTATGCTATCCAGAAATTCTATATCATTTCCAATCAACAATATGTCATCCACATATAATATTAGAAATGATACATAGCTCCCACTCACTTTCTTGTAAATACAAGCATCTCTAAAAGTCTGTATAAAACCATATGCTTTGATCAACTCATCAAAGCGTATATTCCAACTCCAAGAGGCTTGCACCAGTCCATAAATGGATCGTTGGAGCTTGCACACTTTGTTAGCATCCTTTGGATCGACAAAACCTTCTGGTTGCATCATATACAACTCTTCTTCCAGAAATCCATTTAGGAATGCAGTTTTGACATCCATCTACCAAATTTCATAATCATAAAATGCAGTAATTGCTAACATGGTTAGGACAGAATCAAGCATCGCTACGGGTGAGAAAGTCTCATCGTAGTCAACTCCTTGAACTTGTCAAAAACCTTTTGCGACAAGTTCAACTTTGTAGATAGTAACACTACTATCAGCGTCTGTCTTCTTCTTGAAGATCCATTTATTTTCTATGGCTTGCTGATCATCGGGCAAGTCCACCAAAGTCCACCCTTTGTCCTCATACATGGATGCCATCTCAGATTTCATGGCCTTCAAGCCATTTCGCGGAATCTGGGCTCATCATCGCTTCCTCATAGTTCGTAGGTTCATCATGGTCTAGTAACATGACTTCCAGAACAGGATTACCGTACCACTCTGGTGCGGACCGTACTCTGGAAGACCTATGAGGTTCTGTAGTAACTTGATCTGAAGTTTCATGATCCTCACTAATTGGTGTAGGAATCACTGGAACTGATTTCTGTGATGAATTATTTTCCAATTCGGGAAAAGGTACAGTTACCTCATTAAGCTCTACTTTCTCCCACTCACTCCTTTCGAGAGAAACTCCTTCTCTAGAAAGGATCCATTCTTAGCAACGAATATCTTGCCTTCGGATCTATGATAGAAGGTGTACCCAATAGTTTCCTTTGGGTATTCTATGAAGACGCACTTCTTCGATTTAGGTTCAAGCTTATCAGGTTGAAGCTTTTTCACATAAGCATCGCAACCCTAAACTTTAAGAAATGACAACTTTGGTTTGTTGCCAAACCACAGTTCATAAGGCGTCGTCTCAACGGATTTTGATGGTGCCCTATTTAAAATGAATGCAGTTGTCTCTAATGTGTAACCCTAAAACGATAGTGGTAACCCGGTAAGAGACATCATAGATCGCACCATATCCAATAAAGTGCGGTTACGATATTCGGACACACCATTATGCTGTGGTGTTCCATGTGGCATGAGCTGTGAAACTATTCCACAATATTTTAAATAATGGCCAAACTCATAACTCAAATATTCTCCTTCACGATCAGATCGTAGAAACTTTATTTTCTTGTTACGATGATTCTCCACTTTACTCTGAAATTCTTTGAACTTTTCAAATGTTTCAGACTTGTGTTTCATTAAGTAGATATACCCATATCTTCTCAAATCATCTGTGAAGGTCTGGAAATAATGATACCCTCCACGAGCATCAACACTCATTGGACCACATACATCGGTATGTATTATTTCCAATAAGTCACTAGCTTGTTCCATTGTTCTGGAGAACGGAGTTTTAGACATCTTTCCCATAAGGCATGGTTCGCAAGCATCAAATGATTCATAATCAAGTGATTCCAAAAATCCATCTTTATGAAGTTTCTTCATGCGCTTTACACCGATATGACCCAAATGGCAGTGCCACAAATATGTTGCATTATCATTATCAATTTTGCATCTTTTGGCATCAATATTATGAATATGTGTATCACTATGACCAAGATTCAATAAACCATAACATTGGGTGTATGACCATAGAAGGTTTTGTTCATGTAAACAGAATAACAATTTATTCTCTGTCTTAGATAAATAATCGTATCGCAATAAACATGATCTAATCATAATTATGTTCAACGCAAACACCAAATAACATTTATTTAGGTTCAACATTAATCCCAAAAGTATAGGGAGTGTGTGATGATGATCATATCAATCTTGGAACCACTTCCAACACACATCGTCACTTCACTCTCAACTAGCCTCTGTTTATTCTGTAACTCCTGTTTCGAGTTACTAATCTTAGCAACCGAACAAGTATCAAATACCCAGGGGCTACTATAAACACTAGTACGGTACACATCAATAACCTGTATATCAAATATACCCTTGTTCACTTTGCCATCCTTCTTATCCACCAAATATTCAGGGCAGTTCCACTTCCAGTGACCATTTCCTTTGTAGTAGAAGCACTCAGTTTCAGGCTTGGGTCTAGCTTTGGGCTTCTTCATGGGAGTGGCAACTTGCTTGCCATTCTTCTTGAAGTTCCCTTTCTTTCCCTTGCCCTTTTACTTGAAACTAGTGGTCTTGTCAACCATCAACACTCGATGCTCTTTCTTGATTTCTACCTTCGTCGATTTCAGCATCACGAAGAGCTCGGCAACCGTGTTCGTCATCCCTTGCATACTATAGTTCATTACGGAGTTCTAGTAACTCGGTGATGGTGTCTAGAGAATTCTGTCAATCACTATCTTATCTGGAAGATTAACTCCCACTGGATTCAAGCGATTGTAGTACCAAGACAATCTGAGTTCATGCTCACTGCTTGAGCTATTCTCCTCCATCTTTTAGCTATAGAACTTGCTGGAGACTTCATATCTGTCAACTCGGGTATTTTCTTGAAATATTAACTTCAACTTATGGAACATCATATGGTCCATGACGTTCAAAACGTGTTTGAAGTCCTGATTCTAAGCCGTTAAGCATGGTGCACTAAACTATCAAGTAGTCATCATATTGAGCTAGCCAAACATTCATAACGTCTGCATTTGCTCCTGCCACAGGTCTGTCACCTAGCGGTGCATCAAGGACATAATTCTTCTGTGCAGCAATGAGCATAAACCTCAGATCATGGACCCAATCCGCATCATTTCTACTATCATGTTTCAACTTAGTTTTCTAGGAACACATATAAAAAGATATGGAAGCAAAAATGCGAGCTATTGATCTACAACATTATTTGTAAAATACTATCAGGACTAAGTTCATGATAAATTAAAGTTTAGTTAATCATATTACTTAAGAATTCCCACTTAGATAGATATCCCTCTAGTCATCTAAATGATCACGTGATCCAAATCAACTAAACCATGTCCGATCATCACGTGAGATGGAGTAGTTTTCAATGGTGAACATCACTATGTTGATCATATCTACAATATGATTCACGCTCGACCTTTTGGTCTCCAGTATTCCGAGGCCATATCTGCATATGCTAGGCTCGTCAAGTTTAACCAGAGTATTTTGCGTGTGCAAAACTGGCTTGCACCCGCTGTATGTGAACGTAGAGCTTATTGTTGGAAATATGCCCTAGAGACAATAATAAAATGGTTATTATTGTATTTCCTTGTTCATCATATTTGTCTATTGTTCATGATATAACTGTATTAACTGGAAACCATAGTACATGTGTGAATACATAGACCACAACATGTCCCTAGTGAGCCTCTAGTTGACTAGCTCGTTGATCAATAGATGGTTATGGTTTCCTGACCATGGACATTGGATGTCATTGATAACGGGATCACATCATTAGGAGAATGATGTGATGGACAAGACCCAATCCTAAGCATAGCACAAGATCGTGTTGTTCGTTTGCTAAGAGCTTTTCTAATGTCAAGTATCATTTCCTTAGGCCATGAGATTGTGCAACTTCCGGATACCGTAGGAATGCTTTGGGTGTACCAAACGTCACAACACAACTGGGTGGTTATAAAGGTGCACTACAGGTATCTCCGAAAGTGTCTGTTGGGTTGGCACGAATCGAGACTGGGATTTGTCACTCCGTATGACGGAGAGGTATCTCTGGGCCCACTCGATAATGCATCATCATAATGAGCTCAATGTTACTAAGTAGTTAGTCACGGGATCATGCATTACAGAACGAGTAAAGTGACTTGCCGGTAACGAGATTGAACGAGGTATTGAGATACCAACGATCGAATCTCGGGCAAGTAACATACCGATTGACAAAGGGAATTGTATACGGGATTGATTGAATCCCCAACATCATGGTTCATCTGATGAGATAATCATGGAAAATGTGGGAGTCAACATGGGTATTCAGATCCCACTGTTGGTTATTGGCCGGAGAGCTGTCTCGGTCATGTCTGCATGATTCCCGACCCTGTAGGGTCTACACACTTAAGGTTCGGTGACGCTAGAGTTGTTATGGGAAATTGTATGTGGTTACCGAAGGTTGTTCAGAGTCCCAGACGAGATCCCGGACGTCACGAGGAGTTCCAGAATGGTCCGAAGGTGAAGATTTATATATGGGAAGTCCAATTTCAGTCGCCGAAATGCTTTCGGGGGTTATCGGTATTGTACCGGGACCACCAAAAGGTGTCCGGAGGTCCACCGGGTGGGGCCACCTGCCCCGGGGGACTTAATGGGCTGAATATGGGAGGGAACTAGCCCCTAGTGGGCTGGTGTGCCCCTTCCCAAGGGCCCAAGGCACCTAGGGTTGGAAAACCTAGGGGAGGGGGGAGCCTCCACCTTGCTTGGGGGGCAAGCCTCCCCTCCTGGCCGCCCCCTCTAGATGGGATCTAGAGGGGCCGGTGTGGGTGTCAAAACCAGCGGATCTCGGGTAGGGGGTCCCGAACTGTGCGTCTAAGGCTAATGGTAATAGGAGGCGAGGGACACGATGTTTACCCAGGTTCGGGACCTCTCGATGGAGGTAATACCATACTTCCTGCTTGCTTGATCTTGATGATATGAGTATTACAAGTGTTGATCTACCATGAGATCATAGTGTCTAAACCCTAGAAGCTAGCCTATGATTATGATTGTTGTTGTCCTACGGACTAAGCCCTCCAGTT
Source organism: Triticum dicoccoides (assembly GCF_002162155.2). NCBI lineage: Eukaryota > Viridiplantae > Streptophyta > Magnoliopsida > Poales > Poaceae > Triticum > Triticum dicoccoides. The sequence goes on from NC_041383.1 coordinate 803,363,388, forward strand.
TATATAGACACCGGAGGGGGCTAGGGTTACACAGAGTCGGTTACAGAGAACGAGATCTACATATCCGAATTGCCAAGCTTGCCTTCCACACAAAGGAGAGTCCCATCCGGACACGGGAAGAAGTCTTCAATCATGTATCTTCATAGTCCAACAGTCCGGCCAAAGTATATAGTTCGGCTGTCCGAGGACCCCTTAATCCCAGACTCCCTCAGTAGCCCCTGAACCAGGCTTCAATGACAATGAGTCCGGCGTGCAGATTGTCTTCGGCATTGCAAGGCGGGTTCCTTCTCCGAATACTCCATAGAAGTTTTTGAACACAAGAATCGTGTCCGGCTCTGTAAAACAAATTCCACGTACCACCGTAGAGAGCACAATATTCCACAAATCTAATCTGCTGACAACTTTTCATAGCCTAACGTCACGCCACGGCCCGGTCATTATTCGAACCGTTTTTCACAACCTGCCTCTGCACATATCGCGAGGCAGTTTTATTGGCACGTCTTGTCGAAGCAGAGATCATGTCCCCTTATCACGGGATTCTCATCAATACGGGTGTGGGTAACCCAACCGTGCCATCAATCCTGGCGCTTGGGGAATAACGAGTTTAAGAGGCAAGTGGGGAGGCGCACAGTTTCTACCGCCTTTATAAAGAGATAGAGATTCCCCTTTTTCACCCACGCCTTCTTCCTCCTTTGCTCATCCATTCTCGCACTCTCGAGCTCCAGCGCCCAAGTTCTCACCTTCTATGTAAAGCCATTCTAGACATGTCCGGAGTGGGAGGCAAGTGGATGGCCTCCTCCGTTATAGAAGAGGACACCACGAAGCTCCGGGAGGCCGGATACTTGGCCGCAAACATCGCGCACCGGCTCCCGGTCGAAGGGCAGATCATCCCTACTCTGGAACCCCATGAGAGGGTTGTGTTTCTCGCCCACTTCGTCCGTGGACTAGGATTTCCCCTCCATCCATTTGCCCGTGGGATCATGTTCTATCATGGGCTGGATTTCCACGATCTATCCCCCAACTTCATCCTCAACATCTTGGTGTTTATCATCGTGTGCGAAGCTTTCCTACGCATCAAGCCCCACTTGGGCCTGTGGCTGAAGATCTTCAACATGAAGCCAAAAATGGTGGTCGGCTGATACGTCTCCAACGTATCTATAATTTTTGATTGCTCCATGCTACTTTATCTACTGTTTTGGACTATATTGGGCTTTATTTTCCACTTTTATATTATTTTTTGGACTAACCTATTAACCGGAGGCCCAGCCCAGAATTGCTGTTTTTTTGCCTATTTCAGTGTTTCGAAGAAACGGAATATCAAACGGAGTCTAAACAGAATGAAACCTTCGGGAACGTGATTTTCCAACCGAACGTGATCCAGGAGACTTGGACCCTACTCCAAGAAGTGCCAGAGGTGGTCACGAGGGTGGAGGGCATGCCCCCCTGGGCACCCCCCCTACCTCGTGGGCCCCCTAACGCTCCACCGACGTACTCCTTCCTCCAATATATACCTATGTATCCCCGTACGATCAGAACAGGAGCCAAAAACCTAATTCCACCGCCGCAACCTTCTGTATCCACGAGATCCCATCTTGGGGCCTATTTCGGAGCTCCGCCGGAGGGGGCATCCACCATGGAGGGCTTCTACATCAAAACCATAGCCCCTCCGATGAAGTGTGAGTAGTTCACTTCAGACCTTCGGGTGCATAGCTAGTAGCTAGATGGCTTCTTCTCTCCTTTTGGATCTCAATACAATGTTCTCCCTATCGGTGTCAAAACCGGCGGATCTCGGGTAGGGGGTCCCGAACTGTGCGTCTAGGCGGATGGTAACAGGAGACAAGGGACACGATGTTTTTACCCAGGTTTGGGCCCTCTCGATGGAGGTAAAACCCTACTCCTGCTTGATTGATATTGATGATATGGGTAGTACAAGAGTGGATCTACCACGAGATCAAGGAGGCTAAACCCTAGAAGCTAGCCTATGGTATGATTGTTGTAATGGTTGTTCGTCCTATGGGCTAAAACCCTCCGGTTTATATAGACACCGGAGAGGGCTAGGGTTACACAGAGTCGGTTACAATGGTAGGAGATCTACATATCCGAATTGCCAAGCTTGACTTCCACGCCAAGGAAAGTCCCATCCGGACACGGGACGAAGTCTTCAATCTTGTATCTTCATAGTCTTAGAGTCCGGCCCATGATGATAGTCTGGCTATCCGGACACCCCCTAGTCCAGGACTCCCTCAGTAGCCCCTGAACCAAGCTTCAATGACGACTAGTCCGGCGCGCATATTGTCTTCGGCATTGCAAGGTGGGTTCCTCCTCCGAATAATTCATAGAAGATTGTGAACACCAGGATAGTGTTCGGCTCTGTAAAATAAATTCCACATACCACCGTAGAGAGAATAATATGTACACAAATTCAATCTGCTGACGTATTTTGTGGCGTGACGTCACACCACTACCAAGCCTTTACTTGAATCGTTTTTATTATACCACCTCAGCGCGTTTAGCAAAGCAGTTTCCTTGGCACGTCTTGTCGAAGCAGAGATCGTGTTCCCCTTATTTCGGGATTCCCATCAATACGGACGTGGGTACCCAACCGCGCCATTGATTGTGGCGCTTGGGAGATAAGCGAGTTTTACCAGGCCGGTGGGGACGCATAGTCTTCGTCCGCCCATATATAAGGGGATAAGGATGCACCCTTTTTTACCTACGCCTTCTTCCTCCTTTGCCTATCCATCTCCGCGCACTCGAGCTCCTGTGCCCAAGTCCGCACATCTCGCCTCAACCTTCTCCAGCCATGTCCGGAGCGGGAGGCAAGTGGATGGCCTCCTCCGTTACGGAGGGGCACATCGAGAAGCTGCGCGGCGTCGGATACCTGTCCAGCGACATCGCGCACCGGCTGCCCGACGAGGGGCAGCTCATCCCCACCCCCAGGCCCCATGAGAGGGTCGTATTCGTTCCCCACTTCCTCCGTGGACTGGGCTTTCCACTTCATCCCTTCGTCCGGGGGCTCATGTACTACTACGGCCTGGACTTCCCTGATCTGGCGCCAAACTTCATCCTCAACATCTCGGCGTCCATCGTCGTGTGCGAGGCCTTCCTCTGCATCCAGCCCCACTTCGGCTTGTGGTTAAAGACCTTCAATGTCAAGCCGAAGGTGGTGAAGGGCGTCCAAGCGGAGTGCGGAGGCGCCATGGTGGGCAAAATGCCCAACGTCATCTGGCTCGAGGGTGCCTTCGTGGAGTCCTTCAAAGGGTGGCAATCGGGGTGGTTCTACATCACCGAGCCGCGTGACCCTAAATGGGCAGCGGCCCCCGAGTTCAGATCTGGTACCCCCATGCAGCTCACCTCCTAGAAAGAGAAGGGCTTGCTATGGGGTAGTTCGGAGGAGCTGACAGGACTCCAGTCCTATCTCCAGACCCTGGTGAACAAGAAGCTTAAGCTTGTCAACATGATCCAGGTCATGCTCGTCCGCCGGATTCTCCCCTGCCAGCAACGGGCCTTCAATTTGTGGGAGTTTGATCCGGCACAGCACCGGACAATGAGTGGGCTCTTCGACACGACGTACAAAGCTGCGTGGAGGGTGCTGTTCAAGGGCGGAGAAGCCCCCGCATCCGCAACTGAAGATCGCGGATTCAGCACGCAGCGCTCGGCCGGCGAGGTAAGCTATGTTATCCTTTATGGGACACTCATTTCTTTCATAGTTTGACTCTATGTGGGATCTAAAACTCCCAATGCCTTTAACAGGACTGGCAGCAGACGTCCGGACAGGTTAACTGTCCGGCTCCCCTTCCCGAAGACCCAGCGGACACCCTTTTAACGGGGATGCTGGTTTCGGCCCTTTACGTGGTGCCGAAGAAGAAGGCCAAGAAGAAGGCCACGGGAACCCGAAGGAGTTCCCGGCGCCAGGTGGTATCGGACTCATCATCCGATGACTCTGAGGTGGACTCCTCCCCCGAGGAGGAGGAGAAAGAGGCCTCTTCCCCAGCGGGGGGAGAGAAGAAGAGGAAGGCCTCCCCAACGGGGGCGGCCGAAGGGTCCAAGAAAGGACGGACCCTTTCTCCGGACTGCTCCGCCAACGCCGACGACGGCGACGAGGAGTGGCCCTCAAGAGCCAAGCCCCTGGCAAGATCGTAAGTGTCCGAGTTCCTGGATGATTTATAATTTCTCTTTTTGCCACATGGTGTCCTTCTAATGCCGCATACAACCTGTAGTCTGGCCAAGGACGATCTTCCCGCTTCATCGAGCGGGTCCTTGGCTCCGTCGGATATGGATTCCCTTCCGACCGCCTCCACCCCTCGTGACGCTGATGACGCCGAGGTGGGATCCCAGGAGGGGACCCACCAGGAGGGGGAGGCTCCGGAGGTGCCACAGGGCAATCTCCCGGACTTCGCACCGGACTCCGCACCGGAACCCGCAATGGTTCCAGAGTCCGGCAGGCGGCCCCTTCGTAAGAAGAGCAAGACTGTGACACCGGCGGCTGCCGTCCAACCGAAGGCGCCGGATAACTTGTTGGAGGCACTCAACAGCGCTTCCATCGAAGAAGAACACCGCACTGTCATGAGTGCGGTGATTCAGAAGGTTCAGCTCGCCAAGAGCTGGCTGACCGAAGCCTGCAGCAGCCTTCTAATAGGCTTTGAGGTAAGACTTTTAAGACATGTAATATAATACCGCATAGACAATAGCCCTTGATGCTCAGTTCGGTGTTCGGAAAGAAAAACCGGACTGAGGATGTTACAAAGATATACGTAGGAGTTCTAAAAAAATATGTCAATATGGGATTGCAGGCTGCACTGCTGACCTCTGCCGCACTGACTGCGAAGGTCGATGCTTTGAAGCAGAACCTCGAGCGGCCCGAGAGCGAGCTCAGCCGTGCCAAGAAGCAGCTCGAGGACAAGGAAGGTGAGTGACACCGTATTGAATTTTTACCTTACAGAAAAGGATTTTGGTTGCAAGAGAAATAACAAGGATAACATGGGTACTCCAGGGGCCACGAACGAGGTGGCGACCCTGAAGGAGGCCGTGTCCGCGGCCGAACATAATGCGGCCGTGGAACGGGCTGAGCGAGAGAAGCAGGAGGCGCGGGTGGCGGAGGTGCAGCAAGAGCTCCAGTCTCTCGTGGAAAAGCATGAGAGCTTGGAGCGCGACTCGAAGACTCGAGAGTCCGAGCTTGCTTCGGCTCTTGAGAGTGCCAAAGCCGCTAAGGCCGAAGCCCACAAGGCCCTCCAGGAGATTGAGGCGGTGAAGAAAATAGCGGCGGGTAAGGCATTTTTCATGCAAAGCAAGCATGTGAATGTGAATTACCTGTTACTTACCCGAATTCGGAGCTCTCCAGGAGCGTTTGCAGATCTGCCTCGCAGCGTGTCCGATGCTGCCGCATTCTACCGGTCCAAGGAGGGGAGCTCGACGGAGAAGGTCTTCTGGTCTTAGTATGCTGAGGCCGGACATCCGGTGCCCCTTAGCGACCAGCTGAAGCAGCTGGTCGAGCTCCACAAGGTAGCCGAACAGGCCATGAAGGGCCTCATAGTTCGGCTGTGGCCCAAGGAGGCCGTGCCTGGGAGCTACTTCGGCCTGGTGCAGCGGCTGGTGGATGCGTGTCCCTGGGTGGAAGTCGTCAAGCAGTCCGCCTGCATTGAAGGTGCCCGTCGGGCCCTTGCCCGTGCAAAAGTGCACTGGGGCAGGATGGACGCTGAGAAGCTTTTGAAGGACGCGCCGCCGGCGGGCAAGGAGTATCGCACGCCCGAAATGTATTATAAGAGTATCCTGAAGGGAGCCCGCATGATTGCGGATGAGTGCTCCAAGGATGTAATATTTGAGTAAAATCGCATTATGTTATCCTGTGCGCTGAAAACTGTGTTCATATGCGCTAAGCAACGCTTATTAATTTAAAATATTACCTTCTGTGCGGCCGTTTATCAAATCTGAGAGATGGCAAGTCGTCGGCTTCAGCCCCTATGCCACTAGTGCTGGGGTGTTCGGGATAAACTTGAGCACTCTTGTTCCCATGTTTGGGTCCATCTAGGGAGGCACTCAACACAACGAACGAGGCAACCGGACTTATAATGCTTGAACACTCTCACTTAGCCATAGAATTCTATAATTTTAAATTTCGGCGAAGCCCCTAGTGTTCGGAAGACCGAGTTCGGGGCGCTATCCACGCCTGGGCCGGACAAAGCCGGTTCCTCGCTCTAAGCAGCATAAGTCTTTAGGGACTCAAGAAAACCTCTCAAACAGCGACCAGCTCTCGCCTTATCATGACGGTCAGTTTTAGCTTTCTCCACTGAGGCGCTCGCCCAGCTCAACCGGGGCGCAATCGCAGTGGTTCTCCCAGTGGTACCTTAGCCGATAAAACGGAACGTAAGGTACCAAAACATGGGAGCCGGGCAAACCCAACTATTGACCCAAGACATGATTCGGAGCCGATGCATATAATGCTATAAGTTCGGGGTACCGCACTTGTGAAAGTGTTCAGACTTATCACACCATAATGCGGGGAACTTAAGCCCCTGGTGTATTCGGCCGTACCAAAGTGTACGGATGCAACATGTCATAAACGAACATATATAAGAAAGAAATGCGATTATAAGCAAAAAACGATGCATTGTTTATTCAGAAATACTGCCATGAATGCAGAGCGATACAAATAGTGCGGTAAGCAAGGGATTGGACTATTTAAACATGTCCCCCTCCAGGGGTAGGCTGCGGAATGGTGTATTAAACAGATTTAATGCTTGTAATGGAGACCACCTGAGTGTTTGTTGTAGCCTTTCGCCTTCCCTGGCTGTTGCATCGTGAGTTCGGCAGGTCTACTGCCGGACAAGGCCTCTGGTGAACGGAGTCCTATGAGTAAGAAAAAAGAAAAAGGAAAAGACCGACATACTTGGGAGCCCCTGGTGTGGTTAAGCCGCACTCTGGGCCTGTCGTGGTCGTGCCCCTCCCCCTATGCCCATGGTATCTCCAGAGCGTAATGATGTACGCGAAGGACTGGTCTTGCAATTATGCAAGGGCTAGGGTCGGGGCCACATTTCTATGCGTGCTCGGAACATGCCAGGTGGTCTTGATGTATGTTACTCCGGGTGCGTTTGGCCATGTCCGGTTGCTTAGCGGCCGGAATCGAGAATTGCCTTAAGAGGCTGCTCTGTACTTCTAGCGCAAGAGCCACTGTGTGCTCCTCCGTTCGGAGGGAGCGTTCAGTGTTTCCGTTGACCGTGATGACTCCTCGAGGGCCTGGCATCTTGAGCTTGAGGTATGCGTAATGCGGCACCGCGTTGAACTTTGCAAATGCGGTCCGTCCGAGCAGAGCATGATAGCCGCTGCAGAACGAGACTATATCGAAGATTAACTCCTCGCTTCGGAAGTTATCCGGGGATCCCAAGACCACTTCCAGTGTAACCGAGCCTGTACAATTGGCCTCTGCACCTGGTATGACGCCTTTGAAGGTCGTCTTTGTAGGTTTAATCCTTGAGGGGTCTATGCCCATCTTGCGCACTGTGTCCTGATAAAGCAGGTTCAAGCTGCTGCCGCCGTCCATCAGGACTCTTGTGAGGTGAAATCCATCGACGATTGGGTCTAAAACCAATGCGGCGAATCCGCGCGCCATGGCGGATACTGGTGGGGTGGTCCCTTCGATTGAAAGTGTTCGGGCAAGAGGACCATGGATTGAACTTCGGGGCGACTGGCTCCATCGCATATACATCCCTAAGTGCACGCTTCCGCTCCCTCTTGGGTATGTGGGTTGCGTATATCATGTTTACTGTCCGCACTTGTGGGGGGAAACCCTTCTGTCCTCTATTGTTCGTCGGCCGAGTCTCTTCCTCGTCATCGCTATGCAGCCCCTTGTCATTGTTTTCAGCAATTAACTTGCCTGCCTGCTTAAATACCCAACAATCCCTGTTGGTGTGATTAGCTGGCTTTTCGGGGGTGCCATGTATCTGGCAAGAGCGGTCGAGTATTTGGTCCAAATTGGACGGACCCGGAGTAGTTCTTTTGGATGGACTGCCGTATCCTCAGTGTTATCGCCATTAATGCGGCGTTTGTTTTTGTTTTGACGCGACCTGCCATTGCGGTCCTTGGTATCCGGACTGCCAGAATTTTTGCTGAGGTTGCTACTGCAGGCTAGCCAGCTGTCCTCTCCCGCGCAGAAGCGGGTCATGAGTGATGTGAGGGCTGCCATGGATTTCGGCTTTTCCTGTCCTAGGTGCCGGGCCAGCCACTTGTCGCGGATGTTGTGTTTGAAGGCTGCGAGGGCCTCTGCATCTGGACAGTCGACGATTTGATTTTTCTTTGTTAAGAACCGTGTCCAGAATTGTCTGGCCGATTCGTCTGGCTGCTGAATTATGTGGCTTAGGTCATCGGCGTCTGGTGGTCATACATATGTGCCCTGGAAGTTGTCAAGGGATGCGGCTTCCAGGTCCTCCCAACACCCAATTGACTCTGCTGGCAAGCTGTTAAGCCAATGCCGAGCTGGTCCTTTAAGCTTGAGTGGGAGATATTTGATGGCATGGAGATCGTCACCGCGGGCCATATGGATATGAAGGAGATAGTCTTCGATCCAAACCGCGGGATCTGTTGTGCCATCGTAGGATTCAATGTTCACGGGTTTGAACCCTTCAGGGATTTGATGATCCATTACTTCATCTGTGAAGCATAGTGGGTGTGCGGCGCCTCTATATTGGGCAATATCACGACGTAGCTCAAGCGAGCTTTGTCTATTGTGTTCGGCCCGACTGGAGTTGCTGTATCCGGCGCGACGGTAATCTCGTGCATCGTGGGGCGCCCACGTGATCCGTAGATCGATCTTGATTGTCTTTCCTTGTCCTCCAATATGTCTTGCAAGTCCGGTGCATTCCCCCGTGGCTTCGTACTTTTCGAGCGGTGCCGGGGTACGATCCTGATGGAGGGCCTAGAGGCCTCTCTGTCGCGGCCACGAGGTGGTCGGTCTGCCGTATTGTGCGCTGGTGATGGAAGTTTATATGCCTCCTCCTCTAATCGGGGGAGCATCTTGCGTTTTGGGTAGCTTTTGGAGGGGCGTTCGAGTTCATACTCTTCGGCCACCAGGACTTCAGTCCATCTGTCGGCTAGCAGATCTTGATCAGCTCGGAGCTGTTGCTGCTTTTTCTTTAGGCTGTTTGCCGTGGCCATAAGCCTGCGTTTAAAACGCTCTTGTTCCACGGGATCCTCGGGCACGACGAATTCGTCGTCGTTGAGGCTTGCCTCGTCTCCGGAGGGAGGCATGTAATTATCATCCTCTACCTCTTCGTCTACCGCTCTCTCGTGAGGGCTGGCTTCTCCGTCCTCCTGTGCTGAATCTTGCTGGAGGGGGTTATCTTCGGCACTCTCTGGGGTGTTATTATCCCCAGTGCCGGAATCTCCATTCTTGCTGTGGCGGGATTTAGAGCGGCGCCGCTGACGCCGGCGCTTGGGCTGTTTCTTGGAGGAATCTGCCTCCGCTGCTTCTTCGCCATTCCAATCCTTTGGGATGTCCACCATGTATATGTCGTATGACGAGGTGGTCTTCCAGTGCCCTATAGGTGTTGGTTCCTGGTCGTCTCCGGCATCGTCGTCCATACCGTCGATGTCTTCGGAGTCGTAGTCTAGCATGTCGGTTAGATCGCCGACAGTGGCTACAAAGTGGGTGGTGGGTGGGCTTTGAATTTCTTCGTCGTCCGCATCCCAACCGTCCTGGCCGTAGTCCGGCCAGGGCTCTCCTGATAACGAGAGATACTTTAGCAAATTCAGGATGTCGCCAAAGGATGAGTGCTGAAAGATGTCCGCCGCGGTGAACTCCATGATCGGCGCCCAATCGGACTCGATTGGTAGGGGCACAGGAGGTTCTGAGTCCGGCGAGGAGTCCGGCACCTCAGAGTCACGAGCTTTACAAGGGACAAGGTCAGTATTCGGCTCCATCGCCGTAGAAGTTGCAGCCCCGAGGCGGTGTCTAGCCACCCGTCCTCGATTTGCGCGGTCGGCTCCGAATTAAGGATCGGAGCAGACTCATGTGCGGCCTCCAGGGCACTGTCCGGCAGCAGAGCTAAATCATGCCCATCGTGACAGTGCGGCGCGCTCGGCTGTGGCTCGAATCCATCGAAGATCAAATCTCCACGGATGTCAGCCGTGAAGTTTAGGCTTCCAAATCTGACCTGATGGCCAGGGGCGTAGCTTTCGATCTGCTCCAGATGGCCAAGCGGATTGGCCCGTAGTGCAAAGCCGCCGAACACGAAGATCTGTCCGGGGAGAAAAGTCTCACCCTGGACTGCGTCGTTGTTGACGATCGAAGGAGCCATCAAGCCTATCGGTGACGACACAGAGGAACTCTCAATGAAAGCAGCAATGTCGGTGTCAAAACCGGCGGATCTCGGGTAGGGGGTCCCGAACTGTGCGTCTAGGCGGATGGTAACAGGAGACAAGGGGCACGATGTTTTTACCCAGGTTCGGGCCCTCTCGATGGAGGTAAAACCCTACTCCTGCTTGATTGATATTGATGATATGAGTAGTACAAGAGTGGATCTACCACGAGATCAAGGAGGCTAAACCCTAGAAGCTAGCCTATGTTATGATTGTAGTAATGGTTGTTCGTCCTATGGACTAAAACCCTCCGGTTTATATAGACACCAGAGAGGGCAAGGTTTACACAGAGTCGGTTACAATGGTAGGAGATCTACATATCCGAATTGCCAAGCTTGCCTTCCACGCCAAGGAAAGTCCCATCCGGACACGGGACAAAGTCTTCAATCTTGTATCTTCATAGTCTTGGAGTCCGGCCGATGATGATAGTCCGGCTATCCGGACACCCCATAGTCCAGGACTCCCTCACTCCCCCTCTCTTGTGGAGAACTATTCGATGTAATCTTCTTTTTGTGGTGTGTTTGTTGAGACCGATGAATTGTGGGTTTATGATCCAGTATTATCTATGGAAAATATTTGATTCTTCTCTGAATTCTTTTATGTATGATTGAGTTATCTTTGCAAGTCTCTTCGAATTATCTTTTTTGGTCTGGCCAACTAGATTGGTAGTTCTTGCAATGGGAGAAGTGCTTAGCTTTGGGTTCAATCTTGCGGTGTCCTTACCTAGTGACAGAAAGGGTTGTAAGGCACGTATTGTATTGTTGCCATCGAGGATAACAAGATGGTTTTTTTTATCATATTGCATGAATTTATCCCTCTACATCATGTCATCTTGCTTAAGGCGTTACTCTGTTTTTAACTTAATACTCTAGATGCATGCTGGATAGCGGTCGATGAGTGGAGTAATAGTAGTAGATGCAAGAATCGTTTCGATCTACTTGTTTTGGACGTGATGCCTATATACATGATCATTGCCTAGATATACTCATAACTATGCTCAATTCTGTCAATTGCTCAACAATAATTTGTTCACCCACCGTAGAATATCTATGCTCTTGAGAGAAGCCACTAGTGAAACCTATGGCCCCCGGGTCTATTCTCATCATATCAATCTCTATCGCTTTATTTAGTTGCTTTGTTTTTACTTTGCCTTTCACTTTTTACTTTGCATCTATCTATCAAAAATACCAAAAATATTATTTATCATCTCTATCAGATCTCACTTTCGTAAGTGACCGTGAAGGGATTGACAACCCCTAATCGCGTTGGTTACGAGTTGCTATCGTTTTGTGTAGGTACGAGGGACTTGTGTGTGGTCTCCTACTGGATTGATACCTTGGTTCTCAAAAACTGAGGGAAATACTTACGCTACTTTGCTGCATCATCCTCTCCTCTTCGAGGAAATCCAACGCAGTGCTCAAGAGGTAGCAAGAAGAATTTCTGGCGCCGTTGCTGGGGAGGCTCATGCAAGCAAGTCAACCATACCAAGTACACATCGCAATCCCTATCTCTCGCATTACATTATTTGCCATTTGCCTCTCATTTTCCTCTCCCCCACTTCACCCTTGCTGTTTTATTTGCCCTCTCTTTCCCAATCTCCTCCTCTCTTTTCCGTTTGCCTTTTCTATTTGCTTGTGTGTTGGATTACTTGTTCCATGGCGCAAGATAATACCAAATTGTGTGATTTCTCGAATACCAATAATAATGATTTCCTTAGTACTCCGGTTGCTCCTCTTAATAATGATGAGTCTTGTGAAATCAATACCGCTTTGCTGAATCTTGTTATGAAAGATCAATTCATCGGCCTTCCCAGTGAAGATGCCGCTACTCATCTAAACAATTATGTTGATTTGTGTGATATGCAAAAGAAAAAAGATAAGGATAACAATATTGTCAAATTAAAGTTTGGTTTTCGTCTTTGCCTAAAAATAGTATTGATTCTTGGAACAAGTGCAAAGCTGCTTTTATCTCTAAGTATTTTCCTCCCGCTAAGATTATCACTCTTAGGAACAATATCATGAATTTTAAACAACTTGATCATGAGCATGTTGCCCAATCTTGGAAAAGAATGAAATTAATGCTTCGCAATTACCCTACTCATGGTTTGAATTTATGGATGATCATACAAAATTTTTATGCCGGATTGGATTTTCCTTCTAGAAATCTTTTAGATTCGGCCGCGGGAGGCACGTTTATGGAAATTACGTTAGGGGATGCTACCAAATTGCTTGATAATATTATGGCTAATTATTCTCAATGGCACACTGAAAGATCTTCTAGTAAAAAAGTGCATGCTATAGAAGAAATCAATGTTTTGAGTGAAAAGATGGATGAACTTATGAAGATGTTTGCTCCTAAAAATACTCCTCTTGATCCCAATGATATGCCTTTATCTACTTTGCTTGAGAATATTAATGAATCTATGGATGTGAATTTTGTTGGTAGGAATAGTTTCGGAAACAATGCTTATAGAGGGAATTTTAATCCTAGGCCTTATCCTAGTAATCCTTCTAATAATTATGGAAATTCCTACAACAACTCTTATGGAAATTTTAATAAGATACCCTCTGAATTTGAGAGTAGTGTTAAAGAGTTTATGAATTCACAAAAGAATTTTAATGCTTTGCTTGAAGAGAAATTGCTTAAAGTTGATGATTTGGCTAGGAACGTTGATAGAATTTCTCTTGAAATTGATTCTTTAAAGCTTAGATCTATTCCTCCTAAGCATGATATCAATGAGTCTCTGAAAGCCATGAGATTTTCCATTGATGAGTGCAAGGAAAGAACTGCTAGGATGCGTGCTTCCAAAGATGCCTTTATTAAAGCGTGTTCTTCCAATTCCTATGAAAATCAAGATGAAGATCTGAAAGTTATTGATGTGTCCCCCATTAAATCTTTTTTTTGCAATATGAATCTTGATGAATCTGAATATGATCTTCCTTTACCTAGAAGGCATTCTAAGAATTCGCAGTTTCTAGATCTTGATGATGAATTTGATGAAAGTGGGATTGAAATAAATAAAAACCGAGATGTTGCTAAACCCACTATTTTGGATCTCAAGGAATTTAATTATGAAAATTGCTCTTTGATTGGTTGTATTTCCTTGTTGCAATCCATGCTAGATTCTCCTCATGCTTATAGTCAAAATAAGGCCTTTACAGAACACATTGTTGATGCCTTGATGCAATCTTATGAAGAAAAACTTGAGTTGAAAGTTTCTATCCCTAGAAAACTCCATGATGAGTGGGAAACCACTATCAAAATTAAAATTAAAGATTATGAGTTTCATGCTTTGTGTGATTTGGGTTCTAGTGTCTCTACTATTCCCAAAACTTTATTTGATTTGCTAGATTTCCGTGATTTTGATGATTGCTCTCTAAACTTGCATCTTGCGGATTCCACTATTAAAAAGCCTATGGGAAGAATTAATGATGTTCTTATTGTTGCAAATAGGAATTACGTGCCCGTAGATTTTATCGTTCTTGATATAGATTGCAATCCTTCATGTCCTATTATTCTTGGTAGACCTTTCCTTAGAACGATTGGTGCAATTATTGATATGAAGGAAGGGAATATTCGATTCCAATTTCCCTTAAAGAAGGGTATGGAACACTTCCCTAGAAAGAAAATAAAATTACCATATGAATCTATCATGAGAGCCACTTATGGATTGCCTACCAAAGATGGCAATACCCAGATCTATCCTTGCTTTTATGCCTAGCTAGGGGCGTTAAACGATATCGCTTGTTGGGAGGCAACCCAATTTTATTTTGTGTTTTTTGTTTTTTGCTTCTATTTAGGAATAAATAATCCATCTACCTTCTGTTTGGATGTGGTTTTATGTTTTAATTAGTGTTTGTGCCAAGTAGAACCTATAGGATAACCTACGATGATAGTTGATTTGATTCTGCTGAAAAACAGAAACTTTGCACACACGAATATAATTTTGTTAAATCACAGGAACGTGCTTTTGGGTTGATTCTTTTTGCTGATGTTCAATAAACAAATTTTTCAGGACTTCCTATTTTGGTAGAATTTTGAGATTTCCAGAAGTTTGCATTAGTTGCAGATTTCTACAGACTGTTCTGTTTTTGACAGATTCTGTTTTGCGTGTGTTGTTTGCTTATTTTGATGAATCTATGGCTAGTAAAATAGTTTATAATCCATAGAGAAGTTGGAATAAAGTAGGTTTAACACCAATATGAATAAAGAATGAGTTCATTACAGTACCTTGAAGTAGTCTTTTGTTTTCTTTCTCTAACGGAGCTCACGAGATTTCTGTTGAGTTTTGTGTTGTGAAGTTTTCAAGTTTTGGGTGAATTCTTTTGACGGATTATGGAACAAGAAGCGGCAAGAGCCTAAGCTTGGGGATGCCCATGGCACCCCCAAGATAATCCAAGGACACCAAAAAGTCAAAGCTTGGGGATGCCCCGGAAAGCATCCCCTCTTTCGTCCACTTCCATCGGTAATTTACTTGGAGCTATATTTTATTCACCACATGATATGTGTTTTGCTTGGAGCGTCTTGTATTATTTGTGCCTTTGCTTGTTAGTCTACCACAATCATCCTTGCTGTACACACCTTTTGAGAGAGCCATACATGATTTGGAATTTGATAGAATACTCATAGTGCTTCACTTATATCTTTTGAGCTTGATAGTTTTGCTCATAGTGCTTCACTTATATTTTTTGAGCGTGATAATTTTTGCTCTAGTGCTTCACTTAGATCTTTTAGAGCATGGTGGTGGGTTTGTTTTAAAGAAACTATTGATCTCTCATGCTTCACATAGATTATTTTGAGAGTCATTAATAGCATGGTAATTTGCTTAATGTTAAAATACTTGGTATTCAAGATATGTGAAACTTTCTTTTGAGTGAATTGAACACTAAGATAAGTTTGATGCTTGATAATTGTTTTGAGATATGGAGGTGATAATATCAAAGTCGTGCTAGTTGGGTGATTATGAATTTGAGAAATACTTGTGTTGAAGTTTGCAAGTCCCGTAGCATGCACGTATGGTTAAAGTTGTGTAAAAAATTTGAAACATGGAGTGTACTTGGCTTGTGCATCCTTATGAGTGGCAGTCGGGGACGAGCGATGGTCTTTTCCTACCAATCTATCCCCCTAGGAGCATGCGCGTAGTACTTGATTTTTGATGACTTCTAAATTTTTGCAATAAGTATATGAGTTCTTTTGACTAATGTTGAGTCCATGGATTATACGCACTCTCACCTTTCCACATTTGCTAGCCTCTTAGGTACCGTGCATTGCCCTTTCTCACCTTGAGAGTTGGTGCAAACTTCGCCGGTGCATCCAAATGCCGTGATATGATACACTCTATCACACATAAACCTCCTTATATCTTCCTCAAAACAGCCACCATACCTACCTATCATGGCATTTCCATAGCCATTCCGCGATATATTGCCATGCAACTTCCACCATCATCATCATGACATACATTACTTTTGTCATATTGCCATTGCATGATCATGTAGTTGACATCGTATTTGTGGCAAGGCCACCATGCATTATTTTTCATACATGTCACTCTTGATTCATTGCACCATCCCGGTACACCACCGGAGGCATACATATAGAGTCATATCTTGTTCTAAGTTTCGAGTTGTAATCCTTATGTTGTAATCAATAGAAGTGTGATGATCATCGTTATTAGAGCATTGCCCCAAAAAAAGAGAAAGGCCAAAAGAAAAAAAGAAAGGCCCAAAAAAAATTATAAAAAAGGGGCAATGCTATTATCTCTTTTTCCACACTTGTGCTTCAAAGTAGCACCTTGTTCTTCACATAGTGAGTCTCATATATTGTGCTTCAAAGTAGCACCTTGTTCTTCATGTAGTAAGTCTCATAAGTTGTCTTTTTATCCTAGTGGGAATTTTTCATTATAGAACTTGGCTTGTATATTCCTACGATGGGCTTCCTCAAACGCCCTAGGTCTTCGTGAGCAAGCAAGTTGGACGCACACCCACTAGTTTTTCTTTTGTTGAGCTTTCATAGCTCTAGTGCATCCGTTGCATGGCAATCCCTACTCCTCATGTTGACATCAATTGATGGGCATCTCCATAGCCCGTTGATTAGCCTCGTCAATGTGAGACTTTCTCTTTTTTTGTCTTCTCCACACAATCCCCATCATCATATTCTATTCCACCCATAGTGCTATATCCATGGCTCACGCTCATGTATTGCGTGAAGGTTGAAAAAGTTTGAGATTATTTAGGTATGAAACAATTTCTTGGCTTGTCATCGGGGGTATAGAAGTTGGGAACATCTTTGTGTGACGAAAATGAAGCATAGCCTAACTATATGATTTTGTAGGGATGAACTTTCTTTTGCCATGTTATTTTGAGAAGACATGATTGCTTTGATTAGTATGCTTGACGTATTATTATTTTTGTGTCAATATGAACTTTTGTCTTGAATCTTTCGGATTTGAATATTCATATCACAATTAAGAAGATTTACATTGAAATTATGCCAAAGTACCACTCCGCATCAAAAATTCTTTTTTATCATTTACCTGCTTGAGGACGAGCAGGAATTAAGCTTGGGGATGCTTGATATGTCTCCAACGTATCTATAATTTTTGATTGCTCCATGCTACTTTATCTACTGTTTTGGACTATATTGGGCTTTATTTTCCACTTTTATATTATTTTTGGGACTAACCTATTAACCGGAGGCCCAGCCCAGAATTGATGTTTTTTTGCCTATTTCAATGTTTCGAAGAAAAGGAATATCAAACGGAGTCCAAACGGAATGAAACCTTAGGGAACGTGATTTTCCAACCGAACGTGATCCAGGAGACTTGGACCCTACTCCAAGAAGTGCTAGAGGTGGTCACGAGGGTGGAGGGCGTGCCCCCCTGGGCGTGCCCCCTACCTCATGGGCCCCCTGACGCTCCACCGACGTACTCCTTCCTCCTATATATACCTACGTATCCCCGTACGATCAGAACAGGAGCCAAAAACCTAATTCCACCGCTGCAACCTTCTGTATCCACGACATCCCATCTTGGGGCCTGTTCTGGAGCTCCGGCGGAGGGGGCATCCACCATGGAGGGCTTCTACATCAACACCATAGCCCCTCCGATGAAGTGTGAGTAGTTCACTTCAGACCTTCGGGTCTATAGCTAGTAGCTAGATGGCTTCTTCTCTCTTGTGGAGAACTATTCGATGTAATCTTCTTTTTGCGGTGTGTTTGTTGAGACCGATGAATTGTGGGTTTATGATTCAGTATTATCTATGGAAAATATTTGATTCTTCTCTGGATTCTTTTATGTATGATTGAGTTATCTTTGCAAGTCTCTTCGAATTATCTTTTTTGGTCTGGCCAACTAGATTGGTAGTTCTTGCAATGGGAGAAGTGCTTAGCTTTGGGTTCAATCTTGCGGTGTCCTTACCCAGTGACAGAAAGGGTTGCAAGGCACGTATTGTATTGTTGCCATCGAGGATAACAAGATGTTTTTTATCATATTGCATGAATTTATCCCTCTACATCATGTCATCTTGCTTAAGGCGTTACTCTGTTTTTAACTTAATACTCTAGATGCATGATGGATAGTGGTCGATGAGTGGAGTAATAGTAGTAGATGCAGAATCGTTTCGGCCTACTTGTTTTGGACGTGATGCCTATATACATGATCATTGCCTAGATATACTCATAACTATGCTCAATTCTGTCAATTGCTCAACAGTAATTTGTTCACCCACCGTAGAATATCTATGCTCTTGAGAGAAGCCACTAGTGAAACCTATGGCCCCCGGGTCTATTCTCATCATATCAATCTCTATCGCTTTATTTAGTTGCTTTGTTTTTACTTTGCCTTTTACTTTTTACTTTGCATCTATCTATCAAAAATACCAAAAATATTATTTATCATCTCTATCAGATCTCACTTTCGTAAGTGACCGTGAAGGGATTGACAACCCCTAATCGCGTTGGTTGCGAGTTGCTATCATTTTGTGTAGGTATGAGGGACTTGTGCGTGGTCTCCTACTGGATTGATACCTTGGTTCTCAAAAACTGAGGGAAATACTTATGCTACTTTGTTGCATCATCCTCTGCTCTTCGGGGAAATCCAACACAGTGCTCAAGAGGTAGCATCGGCCAGCAAGCGGAGTGCGGAGGCGCTATGGTGGGCAAGATGCCCAACGTCACTTGGCTCGAAGGCTCCTATGTGGAGACCGTGAAGGGGTGGCAATCAGGGTGGTTCTACATCACCGAGCCGCGCGACTCCGACTGGGCGGCGGCCCCCGAATGTCGATCTGGCATCCCCATGCGGCTTACCTCCTGGAAAAGGAAGGGTTTAGCCTGGGGTGAGCCAGCGGAGCTGACCGGACTCCAGAACTACGTCAAGAATATGATAAGCAAGAAAATCAAGCTTGTCAACATGGTCCAGGTCATGCTCTTCCGCCGGATCCTCCCGTGTCAAAGATAGGCATTTAATATGTGGGAGTTTGACCCGGCCGAACACTAGATGCTGCGAGAGCTCTTTGACACGTTGCACAAAGACGTCTGGAAGTTGCTGTTCAAGGCCGCCGAGGTACCTCCTCCCGTTACCGAAGATCGCGGCCTCAGCGCAAAACGCCCCGCCAATCTGGTAAGTTCTCTATGTTTTACAAGATGCTCCTTCCCCTAGTATATTCGCAAAAGGAATTTAAGCCTTCCCACCGATCTTGACAGGACTGGGTGGCGACAATGAAGCGGATCAACTGCCCAGCTCCACTACCCGCAGATCCAGCGACGGCTCTCCTAACGGAGATGCTATTTCCGGCGCCCTATGAGGTGCCGGAGAAGAAGGCCAAGAAGAAGGCCACGGGGACCAGGAAAGGTCTCCGACGCAAGGTGGTATCAGACTCATCGTTCGAAGACACCGAGGCGCACTCCTCCAACGAAAACGAGGAGGAGGAAGAGGAAAACCTCCTCCCCCAAACTGAGGGGGAGAAGAAAAGGAAGGCTGCCCCATCCGAGGAGGCCGAAGGGTCCAAGAAGGGAAGGACCCACCCTCCGGACCACTCAACCACAGTCGCCTACAACGACGAGGAGTGGCTACCCAGGGACAAGCCCCTGGCGAAGTCATAAGTATCCGGATACCATAATATTTCTGGCCTGTTTAGCTTTATGGCTTCTTATCATGTTAAAATATGTTCGTGCAGTCCGTCCAAAGCCCGCATCGACCTATCCTCCTCGGATTGGTCTTTGAGCTCGTCGGCGATGAACAGCGATTCGCTCCTGACGGCATCCACCCCTCAGCCCACGGATGACACCGAAGTGTTGTCTCAAAGGATACCGGGCCAGGGGGAGATAGTTCCGGAGGAGCCTCAAGGCGAAACCCCCGATGCCGGGCACATGGGGGGGGGGAGATCCCCATGGATTCTGACGAGGGGGGGGGGGCGCAGCAAGCTTGGCCCCTAGCCGTATACCACGCCAAAACCTCACGTGGTTCCGGTGTCAGGCAGGCAGCCCCTCGCTAAGGGGGGCGAGCCGCCTGTGCCGATGACCTCTGTCCATCCAGAGGCATCAAACAACTTGCTAGAAACGCTTCAAGGCACTTCCATTGATGAAGAACACTGTACTCTTATGAGTACGGTGACTGCGAAGGTTCAGTCCGCCAAAAGCGGATTGATTGAAGCCTGTGCCAGCCTCCTAATAGGCTTTGAGGTAAGTAATTAAATTATGAGAAAATATCACAGTATAGACAGTAGCCCCTGATGCTCTGTTTGGTGTTTGGAAATAAAGGCCGAATAGAGGATCAAATAACCTCCACAGGAGTCTAATCATATTATGTCTATATGAATAAGGAGGCGTTGCTGCTGGCCGCTGCCGCCCGTACTGCAAAGGTCTCTGGACTGAAGCGCCCATGTAACTAGTACTGGGGTGTTCGGGGTAAATATAAACACTCTTTATCAAAAAATTTGGTCCTTTTAAGGAGGTGTTTAGCGCAGCGAACAAGGTAATCGGACTATACAACTTTATCACTCTCACTTGGCCATAGAAGTCTACAATTTTAAATTTTGGTGAAGCCCCTTGTATTCGGAAGGCCGAACTTGGGGCGCTATACATGCCTAAATCGGACAAGGCCAATTCCTCGCCTGAAGCAGAAAAAATCTTTAAGGATTTGAGACCTCTCGAACAGCGACCAGCTCCCGCCTCATCATGACAGTCAGTTTTTGGCTTTCTCTACTGAGGTGCTCGTTCGGAAGAACCGGGACACAATCGCAGTAGTTCTCCCTGTGCTACCTTAGCCGATATAGCGAAATGTAAGGTACCAAAACATGGGAGCCTGGCAAACCCAACTATTGACCCAAGACATGATTCAGAGCTAATGCATATAATGCTATAAGTTCGGGGTGTCGCACTGTCGAAAGTGTTCGGGGTGTCGCACTGTCGAAAGTGTTCGGACTTTTCTTGCCGTGTTATGGGGTACAATGAAGCCCCTGGCGAGTCGGACGTACCAAAGTGTACGGGAGAAATAAATAAGCAGTAAAAAAGGGGTAAATAAATGTAATAGTAAGTTGATGCTATACAATAGTTTCCCTTGTTATTCAAATAATACGTCAAAGCGTACGTATACAAGTAGTGCGATAATAA
Organism: Triticum dicoccoides; assembly: GCF_002162155.2. Lineage (NCBI taxonomy): Eukaryota > Viridiplantae > Streptophyta > Magnoliopsida > Poales > Poaceae > Triticum > Triticum dicoccoides. The sequence goes on from NC_041383.1 coordinate 803,384,346, forward strand.
AAATAGGACTGTTTGGCACATCCTGACCAGGAGCGAGATGTGTGCGGGTATGTAAAACAGGTATAACGATCGTTATCAGAGAACACCTGAGGATTCCCTTGTACTCCAAAGCTTCTTGTTTTCTTGGTGTGTCCGTCCCGCTAGTCTGATAGTCGGTCTATCAGAAGAGCCTCCTGAAGATAGGGGCCTGAAAGAAAAAAATGTGTAAAGATGCATGAATCCTGGGGGGTCGAACCGTATTGTGGGCCATGTCATAGCCGTTCCTCCGCCTATGCCCATGGTATTTTAAGTGTGTAGTTATGTACATGCGGCACAAATTTCGCTGCTTGACTGGGACTAGGACGGAGGCCGAATTGCTAGTCGAGCTCTGGACGTGCCGGATGATCCTGTTGCGGGTACTCCGGACTCGCTTGACGGTGTCCGGGTTCTTTATCGCCGAATTGGCTATTTGCCTAAGAAGGCTATTTTGTACTTCTGACGCGAGGGCCGCAGTGTGCTCCTCCGTACGGAGCGAGCACTCTGTGTTTCCATTAACTGTTATAACCCTGCGAGGTCCTGGCATTTTGAGCTTGAGGTATGCATTCGTCCGAGCAGTGCATGATAGCCACAAAGGAAGGGGACGATGTCGAAGATTAACTCCTCGCTTCAGAAATTGTCCGGAGATCCGAAGACCACTTCCAGTGTGATTGAGCCCGTGCAATGGGCCTCCACACCTGGTATGACACCTTTGAAGGTGGTTTTTGTGGTCTTGATCCTTGAGGGGTCGATGCCCATTTTACCCTCTGTATCCTGATAGAGCAAGTTCAGGCTGCTGCCACCGACCATAAGGACTCGCGTGAGATGGAATCCGTCAATGATGGGGTCGAGGACAATGCGGCCGAACCGCCATAGGATGGTCCTTGCGATCGAAAGTGATCGGACAAGAGGACCATCGGTTGAACTTTGGGGGGGACTGGCTCCATCGCATAGATGTCCCTTAGTGCACTTTTCCATTACCGCTTGGGAATATGGGTTGCGTATATCATATTCACCGTTTTCACCTGGGGAGGGAATTTCTTCTGTCCTCCTGCGTTCGGTGGCCGGGGCTCCTCGTCGTCATCGCTATGCAGCCCCTTTTCCTTGTTTTCGGCATTCAACTTGCCGGCATGTTTAAACACCCAGCATTCTCTGTTGGTGTGGTTGGCTGGTTTATCAGGGGTGCCGTGAATTTGACATGAGCGATTGAGTATGCGGTCCAGACAGGACGAGCCCGGATTGTTTCTTTTGAATGCCTTTTTCCGCTGTCCAGATTTAGAGCCTCTGAATCCAGCATTAACTGTCGTGTCTTCGGCGTTGTCGCCATTGTTGTGGCGCTTGTGTCTATTGCATCGTGGCTTGCCATTACTATCTCTGGCGTCTGAATCTTCGGAGGTTTTTGATGTGATGCTGCTACGAGCCAGCCAGCTGTCCTTGCCCGTGCAAAAGTGGATCATGAGTGTTAGGAGGGCTGCCATGGACTTTGGCTTCTCTTGGCCGAGGTGTCAGGCGAGCCATTCGTCACGGATGTTATGCTTGAAGGCTGTTAAGGCTTCGGCATCTGGACAATCGACAATTTGATTCTTTTTAGTTAGGAACCGAGTCCAGAATTTCCTGGCTGACTCTCTGGGCTGTTGCATTATGTGACTTAAGTCATCAGCATCCGGTGGTCGCACGTAAGTGCCCTGGAAGTTGTCAAGGAATGCGTCTTCCAGGTCCTCCCAACTGCCAATGGAGCTTGCTGGCAGGCTATTCAGCCAATGCCAAGCTGGTCCTTTGAGCTTAAGTGGTAGGTACTTGATGGCATGTAGGTCATCGCCGCGGGCCATGTGAATGTGTAGGAGAAAATCTTCAATCCATACCGCGGGGTCTGTTGTGCCATCATATGATTAAATGTTGACGGGTTTAAACCCGTCTGGGAATTCATGATCCATTACTTCATCAGTGAAGCATAGGGGGTGTGCGGCGCCTCTATGCCGGGTTACATCCCGACGTAGTTGAAATGAGTCAGGTCTGTTGTATTCGGCCCGGCCGGACTTTTGTTTATTGTATCTGGCGTGACGGTCATCTTCACACGTTGTGGCGCGCCCCTATGATCCGTAGATCGATCTTGACTGTCCTGCTTTGTTATCCAATACGTCTCGCAGGTCCTTCATGTAGCCCCCGGCCTTAGTATTATTGTTTGATTGGCGACGGCGTGCGGTCTGGACTCCGGGCTGGTACGCCGCTCTGTCTCGGCCACGGGGTGGCCGGTTAGCCGCATCATGCGCTGGTAGTGTGGGCTTTAACGCCTCCTCCTCGAGTTGAGGTAGCGACCTACGCTTTGGGTAACTTTTGGTAGGGCGCTCGAGTCCGTATTCCTCGGCAGCCAGGACCTCGGTCCATCTATCAGTTAGCAGATCTTGATCAGCTTGAAGCTGTTGCTGCTTTTTCTTCAGGCTTTTTGCAGTGGCTATAAGCCAGCGCTTGAAGCGATCATGCTCAACGGGATCCTCAGGCACGATGAATTCTTTGTCGCCAAGGCTCACTTCGTCTTCGGAGAGAGGCATGTAATTATCATCCTCTGATTCTCCATCTGTTACTTGTTCCTCAGGGCTAGCTTTCCCATCTTCTTGCTCGTCCTGCTTGAAGCCTGGCTGGGGGGATTGTTTTTGTCTTCGGCATCATCCGGATTGTTATCATCTCTTGTGCCGGTATCACTATTTTTGCTATGGCGGGGCTTGGAGCGGCGCTTGTGATGCCGGTGCCTAGATTGCTTCTCCAGGGGATTATCTTCTATTGCCTCATTGCCATTGCTTTCTTTGGGGTTTCCACCATGTATATATCATATGATGAGGTGGCTATCCAGCGCCCTATAGGCGGTGGTTCCTGTTCTTCTCCTACATCGTCATCCATACCGTTGATGTCTTCGGAGTTGAAGTCAAGCACGTCGGCTAAGTCATCGACAGTGGATATTAAGTGGGTGGTGGGTGGGGAACGAATTTCTTCGTCGTCCGCTTCCCACTCGAGCCAGACATAGTTCGGCCAAGAGTCTCCTGACAAGGAGAGAGACCTTAATGAATTTAGCACATCACCCAAGGGCGAGTGCTAAAAGATATCCGCAGCGGTGAACTCCATGACCGGTGCCCAATCAGATTCGATAGGCACGGACGTACGCGGTTCGGATCCTGTAGCCGAAGACGAGTCCGAGGGTCCGATGATACCAGCCTCATAAGAGGTGGGGTCAGTGTTCGGCTCCAAGGCCGATAGTTTGCGGCCTCCATGGCGGGGTCCATCCACCCGTCCTTCGATGGCACAATCTGCTCCGGATTGATTCTCGGGGCCATCGCAGGCACGATCTCCCAAACACTGTCTGATGGCAGATCTAAGTCATACTCGTCATAACTATTCGTCGCACCTAACACGGGCTCGAATCCGTCGAAGATCATGTCTCCGCGGATGTCGGCAGTATAGTTCAAGCTTCCAAACCTGACTTGATGGCCAGGGGCGTAGCTATCGATCTTCTCCAGATGGCCAAGCGAGTTGGCCCGCAGTACGAAGCCGTCGAATATGAATATCTAACCGGGAAGAAAAACCTCCCCCTGGACCACATCGTTGAAGATGATTGAAGGAGCCATCAAGCCTTATCGCGACGACACAGTGGAAATCTCAATGAAAGCACCAATGTCGGTGTCAAAACCGGCGGATCTCGGGTAGGGGGTCCCAAACTATGCGTCTAAGGCTAATGGTAACAGGAGGCTAAACCGTAGAAGCTAGCCTATGATTATGATTGTTGTTGTCCTACGGACTAAGCCCTCTGGTTTATATAGACACCAGAGGGGACTAGTGTCGGTGTCAAAACCGGCGGATCTCGGGTAGGGGGTCCCGATCTCTGCGTCTTAGGCTGATGGTAATAGGAAGCAAGGGACACACTGTTTACCCAGGTTCGGGCCATCTCGATGGTGGTAAAACCCTACTTCCTGCTTGATTGATATTGAGATCTACCACGAGATCATAGAGGCTAAACCCTAGAAGCTATCCTATGATGATTATGATTGTGATCGTCCCTCTAAGGACCAACCTCTCCGGTTTATATAGCACCGGAGAGGGCTAGGGTTTACATGGAGTCGGTTACAAGGAAGGAAATATAATCTGGATCGCCAAGCTTTTCTTCCACGCAAAGGAGAGTCCCATCCGGACACGGGACGGAGTCTTGATTCTTGTATCTTTGATGACCCACAAGTGTAGGGGATCAATCGTAGTCCTTTCGATAAGTAAGAGTGTCGAACCCAACGAGGAGCAGAAGGAAATGATAAGCGGTTTTCAGTAAGGTTTTCTCTGCAAGCACTGAAATTGTAGGTGATAGATAGTTTTGTGATAAGATAAATAGTAACGAGTAACAAGTAAATAAAGTAAATAAAGTGCAGCAAGGTGGCCCAATACTTTATGTAGCAAAGGATAAGCCTGGACAATTTCTAATAATGAGAAAGGAGCTCCCGAGGACACATGGGAATTATCGTCAAGCTAGTTTTCATCACGTTCATATGATTCACGTTCGGTACTTTGATAATTTGATATGTGGGTGGACCGGTACTTGGTTACTGCCCTAACTTGGACAAGTATCCCACTTATGATTAACCCCTATTGCAAGCATCCGCAACTACAAAAAGAAATATTAAGGTAAACCTAACCACATCATTAAGCATATGGATCCATATCAGCCCCTAACGAAGCAACACATAAACTAGGGTCTAAGCTTCTGTCACTCTAGCAACCCATCATCTACTTATTACTTCCCCATGCCTTCCTCTAGGCCCAAATAATGGTGAAGTGTCATGTAGTCGACGTTCACATAACACCACTAGAGGAAAAGACAACATACATCTCATCAAAATATCGAACGAATACCAAATTCACATGACTACTAATAGCAAGACTTCACCCATGTCCTCAGGAACAAACGTAACTACTCACAAAGCATATTCATGTTCATAATCAGAGGAGTAATAATATGCATAAAGGATCTGAACATATGATCTTCCACCAAGTAAACCAATTAGCATCAACTACAAGGAGTAATCAACACTACTAGCAACCCACATGTACCAATTTGTGGTTTTGATACAAGATTCGATACAAGAGATGAACTAGGGTTTTGAGAGGAGATGGTGCTGATGAAGATGTTGATGGAGATTGACCCCCTCCCGATGAGAGGATCGTTGGTGATGACGTTGGTGATGATTTCCCCCTCCCGGAGGAAAGTGTCCCCGGCAGAACAGCTCCGCCAGAGCCCTAGATTGATTCCGCCAAGGTTCCGCCTCATGGCGGCGGAGTTTCGTCCCGTAAGCTTGCCCACAATTTTTTCCAGGGTAAAAGTGATGATATAGCAGAAGATGGACGCCGGAGGCCCACCAGGGGGCCCAGGAGATAGGGGGCGCCCCTATGGGGGGGCGCCCCCGTCTCCTGGACAGGGTGTGGGCCCCCTGGCATATTTCTTTCGCTCAGAAATTCTTATTAATTCCAAAAAGTTGTTTCGTGGAGTTTCAGGACTTTTGGAGCTGTGCAGAATAGGTGGGCCCCCGAATTCTGATCTGGCTTCCCTACACGACTCACCTCCTGGAAGGAGACGGGCCTGATGTGGGGTAATTCGGAAGAGCTGACCGGACTCCAAACCTGCGTCCAAAACCTGGTGAACAAGAAGCTCAAGCCCGTCAACATAGTCCAGGTCATGCTCATCCACCAGATCCTCCCGTGCGAACAACGGGCCTTCAACTTGTGGGAGTTTGATCTGGCACAGCACCAAACCTTGAGCAGGCTCTTCGACACTACGTACGAAGATGCCTGGAAGGTGCTGTTCAAGGGCGCCGAGGCTCCCGCATCCGCTACCGAAGATTGCGGATTCAGCTCGCAGCGTCAAGCCAGCGAGGTAAGCTATTTTACCCTTTACAGGACACTTGTTTTTCATAGTTTGACTCTATGCGAGATCTAAACTCCCTTACCTTTGACAGGCCTGGCAAAAGACGTCCGGGCATGTTAACTGTCCGGCTCCCTTGCCAGAAGACCCAGCGGACACCCGATTAACGCGGCTGCTGGTTCCGGCACCTCACGTGGTGCCGGAGAAGAAGGCCAAGAAGAAGGACACGGGAACTCAAAGGAGTTCCCGGCGCCAGGTGTTATCGGACTCATCGTCCGATGACTCCGAGGCGGACTCCTCCCGCGAAGACGAGGAGGAGGAAAAAGAGGCCTCTCCCCCAGTGGGGGAGAGAAGAAAAGGAAGGCCGCCATAACTGGGGAGGCCGGAAGATCCAAGAAGGGAAGGACCCTTCCTCCGGACGACTCCACCAACACCGCCGACGGCGAAGAGGAGTGGCCACCGAGGGTTAAGCCCCTGGCGAAATCGTAAGTGTCCGGATACCAGAATAACTCATGGCGTTTCATTTGTCGCACAGTATCTCCTAACGCCGAATATAACCCTGCAGCCCGCCCAAGGACGAGCTCGATGCTTCAACGAGCGGCTCCCTGGCTTCGTTGAACGTGAATAGCACCTCACTTCCGGCTGCCTCCTCTCCTCGCGTTGCGGATGACGCCGAGGTGGGGTCCCAAAAGGGGCCCAGCCAAGAGGAGGTGGTCCAGGAGGCGCCGCAAGGCAACCTCTCAAACTCCAAGCGCAAGGGGGTTAAAACCCCAAAGGGCTCTAAGTCCGGCCCTGGGCCGGACTCCGCACCGGAACCTTCAGTGGTTCCGGAGTCTGGCAGGCGGCCCCTTCGTAAGGAGAGCAAGACTGTGACACCGGTGACCTCCGTCCAACCGGAGGCACCGGATAACTTGCTGGAGGCGCTTAACGGTGCCTCCACCAACGAGGAGCACTGCACTGTTATGAGTGTGGTGATCCAGAAAGTTCAGTCCGCCAAGAGCGGGCTGAATGAAGCCTGTGCCAGCCTTCTAACAGGCTTTGAGGTATGTATTTAAGATATGTAAAAATATTACCGCATAGACAGTAGCCCCTGATGCTCAGTTTGGTGTTCGGAAAGAAAAGCCGAACTGAGGATCTAAAAAGATGTACGCAGGAGTCTAACATAAGTATGTCAATATGGGGAATGCAGGCTGCGCTGCTGACCTCTGCCGCACTGACTGCGGAGGTCACTGCATTGAAGCAGAGCCTCGAGCGGTCCGAGAACAAGCTCGGCCTTGCCAAAAAGCAGCTCGAGGACAAGGAAGGTAAGCAATACCTTATGGAAGTATATAAAAGATGTGGTTGCAAAAAATGACAGGAATAATGTGAGTATTGCAGGGGCCACGAACGAGGTGGCGACCCTGAAGGAAGCGGTGTCCAAGGCCGAAAGCAATGCGGCCGCGGAGCGCACCGAGCGAGAGAAACAGGAGGCGCGGGTGGCGGAGGTGCGGCAAGAGCTCCAGGCTCTTGTGGAAAAACACGAGAGTTTGGAGCATGACTCAAAGACTCGAGAGTCCGAGCTCGCCTCGGCCCTTGAGAGAGGCAAAGCCGCTAAGGCCGAAGCCCAGCCCTCTAGGAAATTGAGGCATTGAAGAAGATAGCGGTGGGTAAGGCATTCTTTATGCAAAGCAAGCACGTGAAAGTGAATTATCTGTTACTTACCTGAATCCGGAGCTCTCCAGGAGCATTCGCAGATCTGCCCTGCAGTGTGTCCGATGCAGCTGCGTTCTACCGAGCCGAGGAGGGGAGCTTGACAGAGAAGGTGTTCTGGTCTCAGTATGTTGAGGCCAGACATCCGGTGCCCTTGAGCGACCAGCTGAAGCAGCTGGTCGAGCTCCATAAGGTGGCCGAACAGGCCATGAAGGGCCTCATAGTTCGGCTGTGGCCTAAGGAAGCCATGCCTGGGAGCTACTTCGGGCTGGTGAGGCGGCTGGTGGACGCTTGACGATGGATTGAAGTCATCAAGCGCTCCGTCTGCATCGAAGGTGCCCGTAGGGCCCTTGCCCGTGCTAAAGTGCACTGGGGCAAGATGGACGCTGAGAAGCTTGTCACGGACAGACCGCCGCCGGGCAGGGAGTATCGCAAGCCCGAGATGTATTATGAGGGCGTCCTGAAGGGTGCCCGCCTTATAGCGGGTGAATGCTCCAAAGATGTTATTTTTGAGTAAACTCGCATTTGTTATCCTGTACGCTGAAAAGTTGTTCATATGCGCTAAGCAATGCTTGTGAATTTAAAATATTACCTTCTGTGCGGCCGTTTATTAAATTTGAGAGATGGCGAGTCGTCGGCTTCTGCCCCCATGCCACGAGTGCTGGGGTGTTCGGGATAAACTTGAGCGCTCTTTTTCCCATTCTTGGGTCCTTCGAGGGACGCGCTCAATGCAACGAACAAGGCAACCGGACTATAATGCTTGAACACTCTCACTTAGCCATAGAATTCTATAATTTTAAATTTCGGCGAAGCCCCTAGTATTCGGAAGACCGAGTTCGGGGCGCTATCCATGCCTGGGCCGGACAAAGCCGACTCCTCGCTCTAAGCGGCATAAGTCTTTAGGGACTCGAAAACCTCTCGAACAGCGACCGGCTCTCGCCCTATCATGACGGTCAGTTTTAGCTTTCTCCACTGAGGTGCTTAACCCAGCTCAACCGGGGCACAATCGCAGTGGTTCTCCCAGCGCTACCTTAGCTGATATAACGGAACATAAGGTACCAAAAGATGGGAGACGGGCAAACCCAACTATTGACCCAAGACATGATTCGGAGCCGATGCATATAATGTTATAAGTTCGGGGTGCCGCACTTGTGAAAGTGTTTGGACTTATCACACCATATTTTTGGGTACTTAAGCCCCTGGTGTATTTGGCCGTACCAAAGTGTACGGGTGCAACATGTCATCAGTGAACATATATAAAAATAGGAATGCAATAATAGGCAGAAGCTATGTATGGTTTATTCAAAAAGGCTGCGGTAAAAGCAAAACGATACAAATAGTGCGATAAGCAATGGACGGGACTATTTGACATGTTCCCCTCCAGGGGCGAGCTGTGTGATGATATGTGAAACAAGTATACCGCTCGTTATAGAGACCACCTGGACACTCGACGTAGCTTTCTGCTTCCCTTGCTGTTGCATCGTGTGTTTTGGCGATTCTACTGCCGGACAGGGCTTCTTGAGAACGGAGTCCTGAAAGTAAGAAAAAAAGGAATGACACAATTGGGAGCCCCTGGTGCGGTTGAGCCGCATTCTGGGCCTACCGTGGTCGTGCCCCTCCCCCTATGCCCATGGTATTTCCAGAGCGTAATTATGTACGCGTAGTACTGGTTTCACAATTTTGCGAGGGCTGGGGTTGGGGCCGCATTGCTACGCGTGCTCGGAACGTGCCAGGAGGTCTTGTTGTAGGTTACTCCGGGCGCGCTTGACGGTGTCCGGACGTTTGATAGTGGGACTCGAGAATTGCCTTGAGAGGCTGCTTTGTACTTCTGCCGCGAGGGCCGTCATATGCTCCTCCGTTCAGAGAGAGCGTTCGGTGTTTCTGTTGACCGTAATGACTCCTCGAGGGCCTGGCATCTTGAGCTTGAGTTATGCGTAGTGCGGCACCACGTTGAACTTTGCAAATGCGGTTCGTCCGAGCAGTGCGTGATAGCCGCTGCGGAACGGGACTATGTCGAAGATTAACTCCTCGCTTCGGAAGCTATCCGGGGATCCGAAGACCACTTCAAGTGTAACTGAGCCTGTACAGTTGGCCTCTACACCTGGTATGATGCCTTTAAAGGTCGTCTTTGTGGATTTAATCCTTGAGGGGTCTATGACCATTTTGCACACTGTATCCTGATAAAGCAGGTTCAGGCTGCTGCCGCCGTCCATCAGGACTCTAGTGAGGTGAAATCCGTCAACGATTGGGTCTAGAACCAATGCGGCGAATCCACCATGGCGGATGCTAGTAGGGTGGTCCCTTCAATCAAAAGTGATCGGGCAGGAGGACCACAGATTGAACTTTGGGGCGACTGGCTCCATCGCATATACATCCCTTAGTGCACGCTTCCGCTCCCTTTTGGGTATGTGGGTTGCGTATATCATGTTCACTGTCCGCACTTGTAGGGGGAAGCCCTTCTGTCCTCTATTGTTCGGCGGCCGGGGCTCCTCCTCGTCGTCGCTATGCAGCCCCTTGTCATTGTTTTCGGCATTTAACGTGTCTGCCTGCTTGAACACCCAACAATCCCTGTTGGTGTGGTTGGCTGGTTTTTCGGGGGTGCCGTGTCTGGCACGAGCGATCGAGTATTCGGTCCAAATTGGACGGGCCCAGAGTATTTCTTTTGAATGGCTTTTTCCACTGACGGGGTTTTGAGCCTCTGAATCCGCATTGACTGCCGTATCTTCAGCATTATCACCATTAGTGCGGAGCTTGTGCTTGTTGCGACGCGACCTACCGTTGTTGTCCTTGGTATCCGAATTACCAGGGCTCTTGGTCATGTTGTTACTGCGAGCTAGCCAGCTGTCCTCTCCCGCGCAAAAGCGGGTCATGAGTGTTGTGAGGGCTGCCATGGATTTCGGCTTTTCCTGTCCTAGGTGTCAGGCAAGCCACTCGTCGCAGATGTTATGTTTGAAGGCTGCAAGGGCCTCTGCATCCGGACAGTCGACAATTTGATTTTTCTTGGTTAGGAACCCTGTCCAGAATTGTCTGGCCGATTCCTCTGGCTGCTGAATTATGTGGCTTAGGTCATCGGCGTCTGGTGGTCGCACATAAGTGCCCGGGAAATTGTCGAAGAATGCGGCTTCCAGGTCTTCCCAACAACCAATTGACTCTGCTGGCAAGCTGTTAAGCCAATGCCGAGCTGGTCCTTTAAGCTTGAGTGGGAGGTATTTGATGGCGTGTAGATCATCACCGCGGGGCATGTGGATATGAAGGAGGTAGTCCTAGATCCATACCGCAGGATCTGTTGTGCCATCATATGATTCAATGTTTATGGGTTTGAAACCCTCAGGGATTTGATGATCCATCACTTCGTCTGTGAAGCATAGTGGGTGTGCGGCGCCCCTGTACTGGGCTATATCACGACGTAGCTCAAATGAGCTTTGTCTGTTGTGTTCGGCTCGGCCGGATTTGCTATATCCGGCATGATGGTTATCATCGCGTGTAGTGAGGCGCCCACGCGATCCGTAGATCGATCTTGTTTGCCTTTCCTTGTCCTCCAATATATCTCGCAGGTCTGGCGCATTTCCCCGTGCCTTAGTACTTTTTGGGCGGCGCCGGGTTGTGGCTTGAGTAGAGGGCCGAGAGCTCTCACTGTCGCGGCCACGAGGTGGCCGGTCGGCCATATCATGCGCTGGTGATGTAGGTTTAGGTGCTTCCTCCTCTAATCGGGGTAGCAGCCTGCGTTTTGGGTAGCTCTTGGAGGGGCGTTCGAGTTCATACTCTTCGGCCGCAAGGACTTCAATCCATGTGTCAGCTAGCAAGTCTTGGTCAGCTCTAAGCTGTTGCTGCTTTTTCTTTAGGCTGCTTGCCATGGCCATAAGCCTGCTTTTGAAACGCTCCTGTTCAACGGGATCCTCAGGCACGACAAATTCATCGTTGTCGAGGCTTGCCTCGTCTTTGGAGGGAGGCATGTAATTATCGTCCTCTACCTCTCTGTCTGCCGCTCTCTCATGAGGGCTGGCTTCTCGGTCCTCCTGCGCTGAATCCTGCTAGAGGGGGTTGTCTTCGGCACTGTCCGTGGTGTTATTATCTCCCGTGCCGGAATCACCATTTTTGCTATGGCGGGATTTAGAGCGGCGCCGCTGATGCCGGCGCTTAGGCTGTTTCTTGGAGGGGTCATCCTCCGTTGTACCATCGCCATTCCCATATTTTGGGGTGTCCATCATGTATATGTCGTATGACGAGGTGGCCTTCCAGTGCCCTGTAGGCGCTGGTTCTTGGTTGTCTCCTGCATCGTCATCCATACCGTCGATGTCTTCGGAGTCGAAGTCGAGCATGTCGGTTAAATCATCGACAGTGGCTATGAAGTGGGTGGTGGGTGGGCTTTGAATTTCTTCGTTGTCCGCATCCCAACCTTCCTGACCATAGTACGGCCAGGGCTCTCCTGATAAAGAGAGAGACTTTAGTGAATTTAGGATGTCGCCAAAGGGCGAGTGCCGAAAGATGTCCGCGGCGGTGAACTCCATGATTGGCGCCCAATCGGATTTTACTGGCAGGGGCACGGAAGGTTCAGAGTCCGGAAAGGAGTCCGGCGCCTTGGAGTCACGAGCTTCGCAAAGGACAGGGTTGGTGTACGGCTCAATTGCCGTAGAGATCGCAGCCCCCGAGGCGGTGTCCAGCCACCCATCCTCGATCGGCGCAGTCGGCTCCGAGCTAAGGGTCAGAACGAACATTGGTGCGGCCCCCAGGGCACTGTTCGGCGGCAGAGGTAGATCATGCCCATCGTGACAGTGCGGCGCGCTCGGCTGTGGCTCGAACCCATCGAAGATCAAGTCTCCGCGGACGTCAGCCGTATAGTTCAAACTTCCAAATCTGACCTGATGGCCAGGGGCGTAGCTTTCAATCTGCTCCAGATGGCCAAGCAAATTGGCCCGCAGTGCAAAGCCGCCGAATACGAAGATCTGTCTGGGGAGAAAAGTCTCACCCTGGACCGCATCGTTGTTGATGATCGGAGGAGCCATCGGGCCTAAAGATGACGACACAGAGAAACTCTCAATGAAAGCACCAATGTCGGTGTCAAAACCAGCGGATCTCGGGTAGGGGGTCCCGAACTGTGCGTCTAGGCGGATGGTAACAGGAGACAAGGGACACGATGTTTTTACCCAGGTTCGGTCCCTCTCGATGTAGGTAAAACCCTACTCCTGCTTGATTAATATTGATGATATGGTAGTACAAGAGTAGATCTACCACGAGACCAGAGAGGCTAAACCCTAGAAGCTAGCCTATGGTATGATTGTTGTTCGTCCTACAGACTAAAACCCTCCGGTTTATATAGGCACCGAAGAGGGCTGGGTTACACAAAGTCGGTTACAATGGTAGGAGATCTACATATCTGTATCGCCAAGCTTGCCTTCCACGCCAAGGAAAGTCCCATCCAGACACGGGACGAAGTCTTCAATCTTGTATCTTCATAGTCCAGGAGTCCGGCCAAAGGCTATAGTCCGGCCATCCGGACACCCCCTAATCCAGGACTCCCTCAATACCCATAGTATTTTTGTATGCAGTTCTATAGGCCCATAATGCATCATCAAGTTTTTTGGACCAATTCTTTCTAGATCTATTCACAGTCTTTTGCAAAATTATTTTGAGCTCTCTATTGCTCAACTCTACTTGACCACTAGACTGCGGATGATAAGGAGATGCTATTCTATGATTGACATCATACTTAGCAAGCATCTTACGGAAAGCACCATGAATAAAATGTGAACCACCATCGGTCATAAGATATCTAGGGACTCAAAACCTCGGAAAAATAACTTCTTTAAGAATTTTAATAGAAGTGTTATGATCAGCACTACTAGTTGGAATATCTTCTACCCACTTAGTAACGTAATCAACAGCAACTAAAATATGTGTATAACCATTAGAGGCAGGAAAAGGTCCCATATAATCAAAGCCCCAAACGTCAAACGGTTCAATAACAAGAGAATAATTCATAGGCATTTCTTGCCGTCTACTAGTGTTACCTATTCTTTGACATCCATCACAAGACAAAACAAACTTACGAGCATCTTTGAAGAGAGTAGGCTAATAAAAACCAGATTGTAGTACCTTGTGTGCAGTTCTATCTCCAGCGTGATGTCCTCCATAAGATTCGGAGTGACACTTGCGTAGAATCTGTTCCTGTTCATGCTCAGGCACACAACGTCTAATAACACCATCTACGCCTTCTTTATAAAGGTGTGGATCATCCCAGAAGTAATGTCTTAAATCATAAAAGAACTTTTTCTTTTGCTGGTATGTGAAACTAGGCGGTATACATTTAGCAACAATGTAATTAGCATAATCAGCATACCAAGGAGCAGTACAAGAAGCATTGACGACCGCTAATTGTTCATTAGGAAAGCTATCATTAATAGGCAGTGGGTCATCAAGAACATTCTCTAACCTAGACAAGTTGTCTGCAACGGGGTTCTCAGCTCCCTTTCTATCAATAATATGCAAGTCAAATTCTTGGAGCAAGAGAACCCATCTAATGAGTCTAGGCTTAGCATCTTTCTTTTCCATAAGATATTTAATAGCAGCATGATTAGTGTGAATAGTAACTTTGGAATCAACAATATAAGGTCTAAACTTATCACATGCAAACACAACTGCTAAGAACTCTTTTTCAGTAGTAGCATAATTTCTCTGGGCAGTATCAATAGTCTTACTAGCATACTGGATAACATTCAATTTCTTATCGACTCTTTGCCCTAAAATAGCACCTACAACATAATCACTAGCATCACACATAATTTCAAAAGGTAAATTCCAATCAGGTGGCTGAATAATAGGTGCAGTGATCAAAGCTTTCTTAAGTGTTTCAAATGCTTCTACACAATCATCATCAGAGACAAAAGGAATATCTTTTTGCAATAAATTAGTCAGAGGCCTAGAGATTTTAGAAAAGTCCTTAATGAACCTCCTATAAAAATCGGCATGACCAAGGAAACTTCTTATACCTTTTATGTCCTTGGGACATGGCATTTTTTAAATAGCATCAACTTTGGCTTTATCAACTTCAATACCTCTCTCAGAGATCTTGTGCCCCAAGACAATGCCTTCATTAACCATAAAGTGACACTTTTCCCAATTCAAGACGAGACTAGTGTCTTCGCATCTCTGCAAAACTCAATCAAGGTTGCTCAAACAATCATCAAAAGAGGATCCATAGACTGAGAAGTCATCCATGAATAACTCACAAATCTTTTCACAAAAATCAGAGAATATAGCCATCATGCATCTTTGAAAGGTAGCAGGTGCATTACATAAACCAAAAGGCATACATCTATAAGAAAAACTACCAAAAGGGCAAGTAAAAGTAGTTTTAGATTGATCCTTCGCTGATACAGGTATTTGAGAGAAGCCAGAATAACCATCTAGAAAGCAAAAATGAGTGTGTTTGGATAGTTTTTCTAGAATTTGATCAATAAAAGGTAAGGGGTAATGATCTTTCTTAGTAGCTTTATTTAACTTACGGAAATCAATTACCATCCTATAACCTGTAATAATTCTTTGTGGGATCAATTCATCTTTATCATTAGGAACAATGGTAATACCTCCCTTTTTAGGACACAATGAACAGGGCTTACCCATTCACTATCAGCAACGGGATAAATAATACCTGCCTCAAGGAGCTTTAGTATCTCCTTTCTTACCACTTCTTTCATCTTGGGATTTAATCGTCTTTGAGGATCTCTAATTGGTTTGGCATCTTTCTCCACTGAAATTTTATGTTGACATAATGTGGGACTAATGTCCTTAAGATCATCCAGAGTATATCCAATAGCTGCTCGGTGCTTCTTCAGAGTTTTCAATAATGTTTCTTCTTCTTTCTCTGAAAGGTTAGCACTAATAATAACAGGATATATTTCTTTTTCATCAAGATAAGCATACTTAAGATTATCAGGTAATGGTTTGAGTTCAAACACAGGATCACCCTTGGGTGGAGGGGGTCCCCAAGAATTTCAATGGGAAGGTTATGTTTCAGCATAGGTTCCTGTTTAAGGAACACTTCATCTATTTCCTCCCTTTCCTTCATAAACATATCGTTTTCATGGTCTAGAAAATATTGTTCTAATGGATTAGTTGGAGGAACAACAATGGAAGCAAGACCAATAATCTCGTCCTTACTAGGTGGTTCCCTTTCACGAGGTTGTCTACTAAACTTAGCGAAATTAGACTCATGAGACATACCATCTATGCCAACAGTGACAATATTCTTTTCACAATTAATCTTAGCACTAGCAGTATTCAAGAAGGGTCTACCAAAAATAATGGGACAAAAATCATCTTGTGGGGAACCAAGAACAAGCAAAACAGCAGGTATTTAACCTTCCCACACAAAACTTGGACATCTCTAACAATCCCAATAGGTTTAATGGTATCCCTATTAGCAAGCTTAATAGTAACATCAATGTCTTCTAATTCCACGGGTGCAATGTCATGAATAATTTCTTTATATAAGGTATAAGGTATTGCACTAGCACTAGCACCCATATCACATAAGCCATGATAGCAATGATCTCCTATTTTAACCGAAATAACAGGCATGCCTACGACGGGTCTACGTGTCTTAGTATCCGGTCTACCAATATTAGCAGTCTCACCCAAGTAAGAAATAACACGCCCATCTAAATCCTCATCCAAGAGATCTTTAACCATAGCAATACTAGGTTCAACATTAATTTGCTCAGGAGGTGTATAAGTCCTAGTATTACTCTTACGAATAACAGTCGAAGCTTTAGCATGATCTTTTATCCTAACAGGAAAAGGAGGTTTTTCAACATAAGCAGTAGGAACAATAGGATCACTATAGGTAATAGTCTTTTCTTCGACTGTAATAGGTGCAACTACTTTCACTTCAACAGGAGGATTATATTGAAACCACTTCTCTTTAGGGAGATCAACGTGAGTAGCGAAAGATTCACAGAAAGAAGCTACTATCTCAGAGTCAAGTCCATACTTAGAGCTAAATCCACGGAAAGCATCGGTATCCATAAAAGATTTAACACAATCGAACTTAGGTGTCATACCTGACTCCTTACCATCGTTGGAACCCCAATCTTCAGAGTTGCGTTTAATTCTTTCCAATAAGTCCCATTTTAAATCAATTGTCTTTAGCATATAAGAACCAGCACAGGAAGTATTGAGCAGGTTGCGATTATCAAGAGAAAGCCGAGCATAAAAGTTCTGAATAATCATTTCCCGAGAGAGCACATGATTGGGGCATGAATATAACATTGACTTAAGCCTCCCCCAATCTTGAGCGATGCTTTCTCCTTCACGAGGCCAGAAATTATATATGTAATTACGATCACGATGAACAAGATGCATAGGATAGAACTTCTGGTCAAATTCCAGCTTCAATCGCTTATAATTCCAAAATCTCGTATCATCACATAACCTATACCATGTCAATGCGTCTCCCTTCAAAGATAAAGGGAAGACCTTCCTTTTGACAATATCATCGGGAATACCTGCAAGCTTAAATAATCCACAAACTTCAACCACAAAGATAAGGTGTAAATTGGGACGCAATGTTCCATCTCCTGCAAATGGATTAGTTAGCAGTTTTTCTATCATGCCCGAAGGAATCTCAAAGTAAATATTTTCATAAAGTTCAGTAGGTTGAGGAGCAACTCTTTACTCTTCTGGTTGGGGTGAAGATACCCCAAACAAGCCCCCTCAAAGGATTAGTTTCCATAGTGACAAGTAACAGAAAATTTCAGCACACTATATAAATGTTTCCTTACCAAGTTTCACTCAATAAAAGCGCTACACTCCCCGGCAACGGCGCCAGAAAAGAATCTTGATGACCCACAAGTGTAGGGGATCAATCGTAGTCCTTTCGATAAGTAAGAGGTTGAACCCAACGAGGAGCAGAAGGAAATGATAAGTGGTTTTCAGTAAGGTTTTCTCTGCAAGCACTGAAATTGTACGTGATAGATAGTTTTGTGATAAGATAAATAGTAACGAGTAACAAGTAAATAAAGTAGATAAAGTGCAGCAAGGTGGCCCAATCCTTTATGTAGCAAAGGATAAGCCTGGACAATTTCTAATAATGAGGAAGGAGCTCCCGAGGACACATGGGAATTATCGTCAAGCTAGTTTTCATCACGTTCATCTGATTCGCGTTTGGTACTTTGATAATTTGATATATGGGTGGACCAGTACTTGGGTGCTGCCCTAACTTGGACAAGTATCCCACTTATGATTAACCCCTATTGCAAGCATCCGCAACTACAAAAAGAAGTATTAAGGTAAAACTAACCACATCATTAAGCATATGGATCCATATCAGCCCCTAACGAAGCAACGCATAAACTAGGGTTTAAGCTTCTGTCACTCTAGCAACCCATCATCTACTTATTACTTCCCCATGCCTTCCTCTAGGCCCAAATAATGGTGAAGTGTCATGTAGTCGACGTTCACATAACACCACTAGAGGAAAAGACAACATACATCTCATCAAAATATCGAACGAATACCAAATTCACATGACTACTAATAGCAAGACTTCACCCATGTCCTCAGGAACAAACGTAACTACTCACAAAGCATATTCATGTTCATAATCAGAGGAGTAATAATATGCATAAAGGATCTGAACATATGATCTTCCACCAAGTAAACCAATTAGCATCAACTACAAGGAGTAATCAACACTACTAGCAACCCACATGTACCAATTTGTGGTTTTGATACAAGATTCGATACAAGAGATGAACTAGGGTTTTGAGAGGAGATGGTGCTGATGAAGATGTTGATGCAGATTGACCCCCTCCCGATGAGAGGATCGTTGGTGATGATTTCCCCCTCCCGGAGGGAAGTGTCCCCGGCAGAACAGCTCCGCCAGAGCCCTAGATTGATTCCGCCAAGGTTCCGCCTCGTGGCGGCGGAGTTTCGTCCCGTAAGCTTGCCCACAATTTTTTCCAGGGTAAAAGTGATGATATAGCAGAAGATGGATGCCCGGAGGCCCACCAGGGGGACCAGGAGATAGGGGCACGCCCTATAGGGGGGGCGCCCCCTGTCTCCTAGACAGGGTGTGGCCCCCCTGGCATATTTCTTTCGCTCAGAAATTCTTATTAATTCCAGAAAGTTGTTTTGTGGAGTTTCAGGACTTTTGGAGCTGTGCAGAATAGGTTTCCAACGTTTGCTCCTTTTCCGGCCAGAATTCCAGCTGCCGGCATTCCCCCTCTTCATGGTAAACCTTGTAAAATAAGAGAGAATAGCCATAAGTATTGAGATATAATGTGTAATAACAGCCCATAATGCAATAAATATTGATATAAAAGCATGATGCAAAATGGACGTATCAATCTTCACGCTCCAATAGTTCGGACGAAGTATATAGTCCGGCTGTCCGGATACCCCCTAATCCAGGACTCCCTCAGTAGCCCCTGAACCAGGCTTCAATGACGATGAGTCTGGCGCGCAGTCTTGTTTTCGGCATTGCAACGCGGGTTCCTTCTCCGAATACTCCAAAGTAATTATCGAACACTTAAACCGTGTCTGGATCTGCAAAATGATCTTCACATACCACCATAGAGAGAATGATATTTCACAAATGTAATCTGCTGACAACTTTTTTAGATAACGTGACATGTCATTACGATCGGGTCATTATTCAAACCGTTTTCCCACAACCAGCCTCAGCGCATATTGCGAGGCGGTTTCCTCTGTGCCTTTTGCCGCAGCAGAGATCGTGCCCCCTTATTGCGGGATTCTCATCAATACGGGTATGGGTAATCCAACCGCACTGCTAATTGCGGCGAGTGGGGAACGAGCAGGTTCCACCAGGCAAGTGGGGAGGCGCAAAAGCTTTTACCGTCTCTATAAAGAGATAAGGTCTCTTCCTCTTTACCCACGCGTTCTCCTTCCGCTAGTCAATTCCCCTTTGTTCGAGCCCTAGCGCCCAAGCACTCTTCTTCTCCATCGAAGAAAGTTTTCCCGATAATGTCTGGATCTGGAGCAGGAGGCAAATGGATGGCCTCTACCGTCCAAGAGAAGGATATCAAAAGGCTCCGAGAGGCCGGGTACCTGGCCAAGAAGATAGGCCACCGTCTCCCACCGGCGGGACAGATTGTCCCTACTCCGGAGCCCTACGAGAGAGTTGTGTTTCATTTTGTCCGCGGGCTTGGGTTTCCCTTCACCCATTTGTTCGTGGAGTCATGTATTATTACGGGATTGATTTTCATGATCTTTCCCCCCAACTCTTTCCTTAACATCTCGACATTCATTGTCGTGTGTGAGGCTTTTCTCCGGATTTCGCCTCACTTCGGCCTGTGGCTGAAGATTTTCAATGTGAAGCCCAAGGTGGTGAGTGGTGAGCACGCCGAGTGCGGCAGTGCCATGGTGAGCAAGATGCCCAAGGTCGTTTGGCCGACGGGTGCCTTCGACAACTCCGTCAAGGAGTGGCAGCAGCAATGGTTCTATATCACTGAACCGCGCGGCAAAAACTGGGCTGCGGCTCCCGAGTTCAGATCCAGAGCTCCGCTGCGGCTCATGTCCTGGCCCGAGAAGGGCCTGAGCTGGTCCTCGTCCGATGAGCTGTCACTACTCCAGACGTGCGTCCAGAGTGTGGTCGAGAAGGACGTCAAACTCGTCGACATAGTCCAGGTGATGTTAGTTCGCCTCGTTCTCCCCTGCCAGCGTCGAGCCTGCAATTTTTGGGAATACGACCCAACCGAACAACAGACCCTTCGGGATCTCTATGGTTCCTCCCACAAGGATATCTGGAAGGTGCTCTTTAAGTCCGGCAAATCATGGCCGGGCTCTGCCGAGGACCGTGGGTATCAATTATCCCACTCTGCAAGCCCGGTAAGTTGTTGCTATGCTTTGTCCATCCGTGTTTTAGCTGGCACGTCCTGAGGGAAGCACTTTCATCGTGTCTTACAATAATCCCAGGGATGGACGAAGAAGGTGGAGCGAATACACTGTCCTGCCCCACTGCCGAAGGAACCGGTCGGACCTCTTCTGACGAAGATGTTGGTCCCAGCGCCCTATGAGGCGCCGAAGAAAGAGGCTCCTAAGAAGGCCAAGAAGACCCGGAGTGGCCTCCGTCGTCGCGATGCTTCGGACACAAAATCCGAAGACTCCGGTGACCACCCCTCCTCCGAAGACGGAGAGGGGGAGGAAGAAGATGAGTCCCCCACAGGGGGGAGAAAAAAAGGATGGCCTCCTCATCCCTGGAGGCCGAATCGCCAAAGAGGGGGAAAGGCTCCCTTCCGGAGGCGCCCACCACGGCTGCCGGCAGGGGCCCGGAGTGGGATCCCAGGGTCCAGCCCCTGGTAAAGTTGTAAGTATATGAAATCCGCACGCCCTACGCGCTCGAAGTTATTAGGACGTATTAGTTTTAATCGTCGCCACATTTTGTGTAGCCGGCGAGGTCTCGCGCCGGATAATCCTCATCGGAGGATTCGCTGACCTCAGATGCTTTGGTGAGCGAGACGCCTCCAGAGGCCCCTTCCCCAAAGCCCAGGCGCGACACCGAGGTGTCGTCTCGGGACCCGGACGAGGGGGGCATATCTCTGGGGACGGACACACGGGAGCAATGGCCCCCAGGCGTGTCGATGGCGGGGGCGATCTCGGGTTCAGACCACATCCGAACACGGTCCTGGAGACCTTTAAAGCTCCGGGATCGGGCGAGCAGCCACCTTTGACGGGGGGAGGCTTGCCTACTCCACCAGCAACCTCTGTCCAAACAGAGCTGCCAGGCGGTCTATCGACAGCGTTAAGGAGCGTCTATCGCCAATGAACATCGGACCCTCATGGGTGCGGTGATTGAAAAGATTCAGTCCGCCGAGAGCGGGCTGAATGAGTCTTGCCTTGGCCTTATAAATGCATTTGAGGTATATTTTTGCAAACCTTTTGGAGATTGTCACAGTATGAGTAGTAGCACCTAATGCACTGTCCGGCGAAAGAGAGAGAAAAATCCGGACAGGGGATCAAATCATCCGCTTTTGCAGGAGCCTTTGTTAAATGACGTATATCCCTTTGTTTGAAAACAGGCGTCTGCAGAGAAGACCGCCGCTCATAATGCGGAGGTGTCCGGACTAAAGCAGAGTCTGGAACGGGCCGAAGGGGAACTTGGCCGTGTGAAGAAGCAATTGGAGGACAAGCAAGGTATGTTGAAACTTTGTCTTGAATTCGGCACGAATGAGTAATTGTGCCTGATGAAAAGTATTTTTATTGTATGCTCTAGGAGCGAGTGCCGAATTTGAGGCACTGAAGAAGGTTGTGGCCGATGCCAACGAGAAGGCTGCCGCCGAACAGGCGCTTCATGAGAAACACGAGGCCAGGGTCATCGAAGCTGAGCGAGAGCTCCAGGAGGCTGCGAAGAAAAGTGATGTCTTGGAGCAAAATTTAGCAGGGAAAGAATCCGAACTCGCTCAAGCTCTCCAAACCACGAAGGATGCTCGGGCAGAAGCCCGCGGTGCTCTAAGGATATTCAGGAGGCACGGAAGGTTGCGGCTGGTAAGGCCTTTTGTTTTCAGGGGCATTTTTTCATAGTAATGTGGCTCTAAGCGACAAGCTGAATTCTTGTATCTCCAGGTGTGTTTGCAGACCTGCCACGCAGCATATCAGATGCTGCCCAGTTCTACTGCACCGAGGAGAAGAAGTCTGCGGAGAGGGATTTCTGGTCGCAGTATTTAACACCGAATTATCCGGTGCCCTTTATCGATCAGCTGAAGCAGCTGGTCGAACTACACCAGGCGGCCGAACTAGCCATGAAGGACTTGATTATCCAGTTGTGGCCCGCGGAGCCAATTCCAAGCAGTTACTTCGGACTCGTGGTGCGGATTGTTGGTGCTTGCCCTCAGCTCGATGTCATCAAGTGATCGGTTTGCATAGAGGGTGCGCGCATAGCGTTTGCCCGCGCGAAGGTGCACTGGGGGAAGCTTGATGCTGAGAAGTTGATGATTGAAGGGCCACCGCAGGGTAAGGGGCATCGCCAAGCCCGAGTTTATGAGGGTGTCCTGAAAGAGGCCCGCCTAGTGGCGGTTAAGTGTTCTAAAGACACTATATTTACTTGAAGGCCGTCGTGCCATTGTAATGTGGGAAAATGACACTTTTATTATTTATTCCCTGTTTATTTGAACGCTTGTTCTTCTTGTGCGGCCGTTTAGTGTACATAAAACCTGAGAATTGGCCAGTCGTTGGCTTCTTCCCCCACGTAAAAAGTACGGGGGTGTTCGGGACATATCTTAACACTCTTTATCCCATTGTTGGGTCCTTTTAAGGAGGTGTTCCTCACTGCGAACCAGGCAATCAGACTATAGGGCTTTACCACTCTCACTTAGCCATAGGACTTTGAGTATGGTGGGCGCAGCCCCTGGTGTTCGGAAGGCCGAACTGAGGGCTCTATCGGCGCCTGATCGGAAGACCGATCCTTCGCACTTTGCATTTATAATGGCATTATGCGGAATAAATCTTTAAGGATTTTACAACCACTCGAACAGCTGACCAGCTCTTGCCGTATCATGACAGTCAGTTTTCGACTTTCTCTACTGAGGTGCTCGTCCGGAAGAACCGGGACACAATCGCAGTAGTTCTCCGAGAACTACCTTAGCCGA
Source organism: Triticum dicoccoides (assembly GCF_002162155.2). NCBI lineage: Eukaryota > Viridiplantae > Streptophyta > Magnoliopsida > Poales > Poaceae > Triticum > Triticum dicoccoides. Next base: position 803,407,545 of record NC_041383.1, read on the forward strand.
TAGAGCGGAACATAAGGTACCAAAACATGGGAGCCGGCAAACCCAGCTAATGACCAAAAACATGATTCGGAGCTAATGCATATAGTGCTATAAGTTCGGGGTGCCGAGCGACCGGGAGGGCGGCTGGACTTTCTCGTATTAGGAGTATTCTGAAGCCCCTGGCATAGTGGCGCCTAATACGACGTATAGTTGCCGTTTAGGGCGAAAATGAAGTCTAATGAAGAATGACAGCAGGTAAGTGTTATTTAAATCTATGCACTGTAGTAGGATGATATGTCTATGCATATGAGTACGATTTATGATTATGAAAAGAGGTGTTTTTGGCGGAACCTGTCATGGCCGTACTGGAGGAGGCTGTGAGTGGATCTGATGTGAATCCGGTCTGCCTTCTTTGGGGGGGGGGATCGCTTGTGTGTTCCTGCCCTTATGTGTCCGGGCTGATTCCGCGTCGCCAATCCTGTTCTGCATCAAAGTTAGTTTGTAAAGGCAAATACTTGAGGGCAGTTGAACGTCCTCTTGTGGTTGGACTGAGGGTGCCTGATCGGAGCCTGGCTAACCCCAGCCGTTATTCTGTAAAATAGCACGGACTCCTCAGTTGGTGTCCGGATAGTTGGCTACCATATCAAAATTTGATAGGCAGGCACGACTCGCTACTCCGACAGCGGTATGATTTCCGCTCTAAGGGTGGGGTTTGGCCTTGCCCATAGATGTGACTATATCACACGAGGCTGGCCTAATATTTTACCACGTGGAATCTAGTCAACGTGGTTCGTCCCGTTAACATATGGTAATTACTGTATGAGAGGAAAGTGCCGAAGACTTATTCTTTGGCGTGGTATTTGTTTGGTGATCCAAAGACAACCGTTAGAGTGGTGGGCCAATAAAACTTGGCCTTTGCACCTGGCATTCTTTAGAAGATGTTATTTATGGTTTCATACCCGCGGGGGCTTATGTGAGATGGAGCCCCCAGACTACTGGGTCTAGAGGTAGTGCAATTAAATTGTTGTGGTCGATGTTGTCCGGACGGTCAATGTGATCGGGGAAGATCGGCCGTACTTTTGTGCTGTGGAGGATCTTCTTTTGACTTTGCTATGTCTGATTGGTCTTTCGTTGTTGGAAACCTCCCTTCATTGTTTCCGGCGTACGACCGGCCGCTTTGTTTTGAGGATCCGACATTCTCTATTGGTATGTTTGGCCGTCCTTCTAGGAGTACCATGGATTTCACATGGTTGATCGAGTATGCTGCTCGGGCCGGATAGGCTTGAGCTGTTCTTTTTCCGCTGACCGGACTGGGGACCGCTGAATTCGGCACCAACTTCCCTGAATTGGCGTTTATGACGATTGCGCCGAGGCTTGAGGATGCCTCCTCGTGTTTCCTTCGTATTGTCATGGACCATTGTGGTGTGTTGACGTCGGGGTATGTGCCTAAGGCTCTCCTGCTTAGGTTGAGGTAGCAAATTATGCCGTGTGTGCCCTTTGTCGGGGCGGTCGAGTCCGTATTCTTCGGTGGCCAGGACCTTGGTCCACTTGTCCACGAGCAAATCTTGGTCAGCTTTAAGCTGCCGTTGCTTCCTTTGCAGGCTCCTCGCAATGGCCATGAGCCGTCGCTTGAAGCGAACTTGTTCCACTGGATCCTCAGGCACGCCGTATTCGTCATCGCCGAGGCTCACCTCGTCTTCTGAGGGGGGCATATAGTTGTTCCTTTCCAAGTATCCGACCGTGACCAGCCCGGCCTGCTTGAAGGCAGTCTGATCGGGGTTGTATTTCTCTTCGGCATCATCCGAATTGTTTTCGTCTCCTATGCCGGTACTGCTATGGCGGGGCTTGGAGCGGCGCCGGCGACGCCCATGCTTTGCTTTCTTCCCTGAGGGGTTATCCTCCCTTGCCTTGTCGCCCTTGGTTTCCTTCGGAGTGTCCACCATATGTATATCATATGAGGAGGTGGCTGTCCACCGCCCCGTGAATGGTTGTTCCTGTTCTTCTTTTGCATCGTCGTCCATACCGTTGATGTCTTCGGAGTCGAAGTCAAGCACGTCGGTTAAATCATCGACCGTGGCAATGAAGTGGGTGGTGGGTGGGCGACGAATTCCTTCGTCGCCTGCTCCCCACTCGAGCCGGACATAGTTCGACCATGAGTCTCCTGACAAAGAGAGAGACTTTAACGAGTTCAGCACGTCGCCAAGGGGCGAGTACTGGAAGATATCCGCAGCGGTGAACTCCATTACCGGAGCCCAACCAGGCTCGGCGGGCTCGGGAGCGCGCGGACTGGAACCTACAGCCGGATACGGGTCCGGAGGTCCGGTGTCATAGGCTTCTTTAGGGGTGAGTCCTGTGTTCGCCACTACCACCGATGAGTGTGCGGCCTGCGGGGCGGGGTCCATCCACCCGTCCTTGGGTAACGCAATCTGCTCCAAATTCAAGTCCGAAGCTCCTACAGGGGCGATATCCCGAGCATTATCTGACAGCGGGTCTAAGCCGTGAGTGTCGTGATTGTCCGGCGATCCTGGCGTAGGCCCGAACCCGTCGAAGATCAAGTCTCCGCGGATATCGGTCGTGTAGTTCAGGTTTCCGAACCTGACCTGGTGGCCAGGGGCATAGCTGTCGATCTGCTCCAGATGGCCAAGCGAATTGGCCCATAGTGCAAAGCCGCCGAACACGAAGATCTGTCCGGGGAGAAAAGTCTCACCCTGGACCGCGTTGTTGTTGATGATTGAAGGAGCCATCAGGCCTTGCAGCGATGACACAGAGGAACTCTCAATGAAAGCACCAATGTCATTGTCAAAACCGGCGGATCTCGGGTAGGGGTTCCGATCTGTGCGTCTTAGGCTGATGGTAACAGGAAGCAAGGGACCCAATGTTTACCCAGGTTCGGGCCCTCTCGATGGAGGTAAAACCCTACTTCCTTCTTGATTGATATTGATGATATGAGTAGTACAAGAGTAGATCTACCATAAGATTGTAGAGGCTAAACCCTAGAAGCTAGCCTATGATGATTATGATTGTGATCGTCCCTCTAAGGACCAACCTCTCCGGTTTATATAGACACCAGAGAGGGCTAGGGTTTACACGGAGTCGGCTACAAGGAAGGAAATATAATCCGGATCGCCAAGCTTGTCTTCCATGCAAAGGGGAGTCCCATCCGGACACGGGACGGAGTCTTGATTCTTGTATCTTCACGCTCCAATAGTCTGGACGAAGTATATACTCCGGCTGTCCGGATACCCCCTAATCCAGGACTCCCTCAGCTAGGGTTACACAGAGTCGGTTACAGAGAAGGAGATCTACATATCCGAATTGCCAAGCTTGCCTTCCACGCAAAGGAGAGTCCCATCCGGACACGGGATGAAGTCTTCAATCTTGTATCTTCATAGTTCAACAGTCCGGCCAAAGTATATAGTCTGGCTGTCTGAGGACCCCTTAATCCCGGACTCTCTCAGCCGGCCCCCTCTCTCCTTCACTGGCGCTGCCCCTCCCTCCTCCAACTCTTCCTCCTCCTCCGTAGTGCATGGCGAAGCCCTGCAGGAATACCACATGCTCCACCACCACACTGTCGTGCTGCCGGAGCTCTCCCTCAACTTCTCCTCTCCCCTTGCTAGATCAAGAAGGAGGAGACGTCCCCGGGCTGTACGTGTGTTGAACACGGAGGCATCGTCCGTTCGGCGCTAGATCAGATCTTCCGCGATTTGAATCGCCGCGAGCACGACTCCATCAACCTCGTTCTTGTAACGCTTCCGTTTGCGCGATCTTCAAGAGGTATGAAGATGCACTCCCTCTCTCTCGTTGCTAGAATCTCCTAGATGGATCTTGGTGATATGTAGGAAAATTTTGAATTATGGCTTCGTTACCCAACATTTATCACACCTGATCATCACGTGGTGTCACAGCACGAAGAACTGTCGCAACGGTGCATACTCAGGGAGAACACTTGTACCTTGAAATTTAGTGAGAGATCATCTTATAATGCTATCGTCGAACTAAGCAAAATAAGATGCATAAAGGATAAACATCACATGCAATCAATATAAGTGATATGATATGGCCATCATCATCTTGTGCCTTTGATCTCCATCTCCAAAGCACCGTCATGATTACCATCATCACCGGCACGACACCTTGATCTCCATCGTAGCATCATTGTCGTCTCACCAACTATTGCTTCTAGACTATCGCTACCGCTTAGTGATAAAGTAAAAACAATTATAGGGCGATTGCATTGCATACAATAAAGCGACAACCATATGGCTCCTGCGAGTTGCCGGTAACTCTGTTACAAAACATGACCATCTCATATAATAAAATTTAGCATCATGTCTTGACCATATCACATCACAACATGCCCTGCAAAAACAAGTTAGACGTCCTCTACTTTGTTGTTGCAAGTTTTACGTGGCTGCTATGGGCTGAGCAAGAACCGTTCTTACCTACGCATCAAAACCACAATGATTTTTCGTCAAGTAAGTGTTGTTTTAACCTTCAACAAGGATCGGGCGTAGCCACACTCGATTCAACTAAAGTTGGAGAAACTGACACCACCAGCCACATGAGTGCGAAGCACGTCGGTAGAACCAGTCTCGCGTAAGCGTACGCATAATGTCGGTCCGGGCCGCTTCATCCAACAATACCACCGAATCAAAGTATGACATGCTGGTAAGCAGTATGACTATTATCGCCCACAACTCACTTGTGTTCTACTCGTGCATATAACATCTACGCATAAACCTGGCTCGGATGCCACTGTTGGGGAACGTGGTAATTTCAAAAATATCCTACGCACACGTAAGATCATGGTGATGCATAGCAACCATAGGGGAGAGTGTTGTCCACGTACCCCCGTAGACCAAAAGTGGAAGCGTTATGACAACGCGGTTGATGTAGTCGTCCATCTTCACAATCGACTGATCCTAGTACCAAACGTACGACACCTCCGCGATCTGCACACGTTCAGCTCGGTGACGTCCCACGAACTCCGATCCAGCAAAGTGTCGAGGGAGAGTTTCGTCAGCACGACGGTGTGATGACGGTGATGATTAAGCTACCGACGCAGGGCTTCGCCTAAGCACCGCAACAATATGACCGAGGTGGATTATGGTGGAGGGGGGGCACCACACACGGCTAAGAGATCAATGATCAACTTGTGTCTATGGGGTGCCCCCCTCCCCCGTATATAAAGGAGTGGAGGAGGGGGAGGGTCGGACGTTAAGCGTGCGGACTCTACGGGTTCGAGAACTATGTAGACATGACCGAGACACGTCTCCGGCCAATAACCAATAGCGGAACCTGGATGCTCATATTGGCTCCCACATATTCTACGAAGATCTTTATCGGTCAAACCGCATAACAGCATACGTTGTTCCCTTTGTCATCGGTATGTTACTTGCCCGAGATTCGATCGTCGGTATCTCAATACCTAGTTCGATCTCGTTACCGGTAAGTCTCTTTACTCGTTCCTTAATGCATCATCCCGCAACTAACTCATTAGTCACATTGCTTGCAAGGCTTATAGTGATGTGCATTACCGAGAGGGCTCAGAGATACCTCTCTGACAATCGGAGTGACGAATACTGATCTCGATCTATTGCCAACTCAACAAACACCATCGGAGACATCTGTAGAGCACCTTTATAATCACCCAGTTACGTTGTGACGTTTGGTAGCACAAAAAGTGTTCCTCCGGTATTCGGGAGTTGCATAATCTCATAGTTTGAGGAACATGTATAAGTCATGAAGAGAGCAGTAGCAATGAAACTTAAACGATCATAATGCTAAGCTAATGGATGGGTTATGTCCATCACATCATTCTCCTAATGATGTGATCCCGTTCATCAAATGACAACACATGTCTATGGTTAGGAAACATAACCATCTTTGATAAACGAGCTAGTCAAGTAGAGGCATACTAGGGACAATATGTTTTGTCAATGTATTCACACATGTACTAAGTGTTCGGTTAATACAATTCTAGCATGAATAATAAACATTTATCATGAAATAAGAAAATAAATAATAACTTTATTGTTGCCTCTAGGGCATATTTCCTTTAGTCTCCCACTTGCACTAGAGTCAATAATCTAGTTCACATCACCATGTGATTTAACACCGATATTCACATCTGAAACCACAGGAAAACATTCTTTTCGATAATAATAATAATAATAATAATAATAATAATAATAATAATAATAATAATAATAATAATAATAATAATAAGAAGAAGAAGAAGAAGAAGAAGAAGAAGAAGAAGAAGAAGAACAACAACAACAACAACAACAACAATAATAATAATAATAATGGAAAGACTAAAGAAAACTCTGAAACCGCAGGAAAACATTCTTTTCGATAAAACATATGTTAAAAAAATGTTATTTCAAACTTTCTCCGTTCCTAAATATAAGTCTGTGTAGGGATTTTAATATGAAGTACATACAGATGTATATAGACATAGTTTATAGTATAGATTCACTTATTTTGCTCCGTACGTAATCCATATTAAAATCTCTAAAAAGACATATATTTAGAAACGGAGGGAGTAGTTCCAATTTTCATAAAAATGTTAACTATTGTTCAAAAGATGTTACATTCTTATCGACGTTTATTAAAATTGGATATAAAAAATGGCGCAACATGACACATGAAACAGGTTGTGCCCCTTTTATCGCCCGGTGCAACACACGGGCATGTGTACTAGTAACATATAATTACGTTGAATATGTTCGAAGGAATATTTTCAAAAAGCAACTTTGACAAAAAGCAAATTTGTAGTGCATACATGCTTAAGTCGGAAGTACTTCACAGACGATACAATGCTGAACGACACTGGGACGATGGCTAATCCAGCTGTTAGCTGTTGTTTCAACCTTGCCCATGGATGGCATGATACGCATGTCGTGCATGTATCGTCTGGTAATGTCATCCATATAGGCGAACCAACATGTGATTGGATGGTTAGAAGGACTGTGGTATCCCCAGTCCACCAGGGCTCAAATCCTGGTGCTCGCATTTATTTCTAGATTTATTTTAGGATTTCTGATGATGCGCATTCAATGGGAGGAGACGTTCCCGTCGACGACGAGGTGCCTACGGTGACTTCGTAAATTTCAAGATGATATGACGGCTCACTCTTTCAGAGGTGCTCATAGGGGTAGGATATGCGTATGCGTTCATAGGGTGAGTGTATGCGCGTGTATATGAGCGCTTGTGTCTGTACTAATGTTAAAAAAATGTTGTTCATATAGCAGTGCTCTTCCTAAATTGAGAATTGTCGTTCTCAAAAAAAAAGAAGTTAAGAATTGTTTGTCTCTCTGGATTCCTTCCTATCCGGCTCCAAACCCGTCGTCTCTCTCTCCGTCTCCATGGCCGCCGCCACCCGGATCCCGCCTACCCTTCCCGAGTGCGACGATCACGACGGCGCCGTCATCCTCGACCTGCGGTGCTACGTCGCCGACCTTCCCAACGCCACCACCGCATCGGGCGCCACGAGCAGCGGCCTGCCGATCCAGGTGACCTTCCATGCCGCCCGCCCGCCGTTCCTCTCCTACTTGTGTGTCCACTGCCACGGCCTGGTCTTCTACCGCTCATTGCCCAGAGTCGTCGCCACGGACGCCGACCTCGTGCTCCTCCGCGTCCCCATGGACATCAACGCGCCTATTGATATACAGTCCTGGGACTACTTCGTATACAGGCCGCGAGCCCATCGCCTGGATCTGCTCCCAAACCCGTACCCCATGTGCTTCCGCGACTCTGCAACCGCCCTCCTCAGCCACAACGACGGCGCCTGGTACGCCGTCGCCGCCATCAGCAGCTGGTGCCCAGTGTACTACGAGGGCAACAACAAGGACTCCATCATCAGGTGGGACTTTCGGCTCCACCTGTACCGCTCCTCCGATTCAAAGGGATGGATCACCATGCCCATGTCATTGGAGGAGCTTGTGAGGGACAAGCTTCTCCCGTTACCGGCTTCTGCCGATGCGGTGGAGGAGGACGACGACGTGCCGCTGTACCACAAGACATCCAAGACGCTCACAATCGGCGGCGAGCGCGGCACCGTCGCCTGGGTGGACCTCTGGCGTGGCATCCTCCTCTGTGACGTGCTGGGGGAGCGACCAATAATGGTGTTTCAAGACATCCCATTGCCCATGCCAGCAAGGGGAAACATGGGTCGCTTCCTCCGGCAATGCGAGCCCAACTATATCAGGGATGTTGCCATCACTCGGCACAAAGACACGATCAAGTTCGTGGAGATGGAAATCTGGCCACCAAAAAAGCAGACCAAGGTCATCCAATGTGGATGGAAGGCCACGACATGGAGCATGCCAGTACCACCATTACCAGTTGTTGGTTCATCATTCACAGCGGACTGGCAGACTGACTGTGAAGCTCAAGTCGAAGATGTCACCGGCGACCCACACCATTGGAACCTGCTGTCTAAGCTGAGCGGGAGTGACACCACGCCAACATTGCAGAAACTTTTCACGGCATACCCTACCATAAGCATGGACGATGACGATATTGTCTACTTTGTTCATAGTAACGCCATCAGTCTCCTGGAAAGATTGGAGTTGGTGATTGCTGTCGATGTAAGGAACAAAACCCTGCGAGGAGTAGCTGAGATTGATGTCCAGAAGAAGAACTTCATCCTCATGCCCGTCTTCTGCACCAGTGACATTTGCAGACATCTGACGAAGACTACTGCAGCTATATCTCAGCAGAGCTTAATCCAACTGAAAAGAAGCTGGTAAGCCAACTCACAACGAAGACTGCATAAACCAGCAACTTCGGTGCATGCCATGCAATGCAGGTGAAATGAACATACCTGCAGATGCAGAAGGCAGCTTGTGAATAAGATGCGACCTGGTGGTGAACAGATGCAGGATGCCAAAATAATTGGCCATCAAGGAGCGTGTCAAATTGATTCGTGAAAATTATGCCAAAAATAGTGAGCTGGATATATTGCGTGTTCCTATCCGCACACATGGGTACTTGATTGTCGGGGAATAAATCATGTGGAACTTGTGTATCCTCTGCTCACTAGAGCTGACCTTGTCAGGTCATTGTAATCCGAGCAAGAATCTCGACTTTTTTTTAGTTTACTTAAAACAAAAGTTCAGAATTGTTTGGATTAAAAGTGAGCGTTTAGTACATACTAGCTGAATAATGCATTTGCGTTGCCACCAGATAGTTTTTGTTTTAATGAGATACCAATAAAGAGATGGCCATATTCAGACACAACCAAACATATGGTTTTTAGTTGACGAACCACTTCATTTTTCTTCGTCCAGCCAAAGTTCACCTTGTAGAAGAATATGCCATTCGCCCTGCACATTGGCTGTCTCTGCTAGTATGTATAATTTCAAAAGTTCAGAATTGTTTGGATTAATAGTTCAAAATTGTTGGTTGTATCTCATTAAAATGGCCATTAAAAGTCACCTTCCATCTACAAACATGTTTTTTCCATCATGAACTAACAAGCAGGCCTATCGTCGACGTGAATCTTTATGTCTCGGGTGCCGATGCACCTGAATTGAAAAATAATAATTTACTCATACTAATTAAATCAGCGACAGCTTATATGGATCGGAGGGAGTAGACAATTCAAACGGTGTTACAAATTTCTGAAACTTTCATGGTATTCTAGGTGGGAAAAAACAAAATCAAGACTATAAAAGTTACTACTCACGCTTTGGTACACGCAATTTTTTTTCTTGGCCACGGAGTCGGCCGAAGCTATTTCTTCTCGAAACTTTGAACATGAGTGTAATATCTGATCATCATGTTTCATTCCAAAAAGTTTCAGGAATTTTCGAATTTCGTAAACTATTGTTTTTCAATTCGGGTCCATTAGGACCTGAGACCCGCTGGTTATTTCAGGCTTACCATTAGTTATAAATTTGCATATCATTAAATTGCTGAAGAGAAGGCCATTGTTCTTTGGGGCCTGTATGTAACATGGTTGTCACGGAACAACACAAAGGAGGACAATCGGGTACTACCAATGGCGTCCATATTGATGCCCAAACTCCACATGATAGGCCGATCTCACTGTAAATGACCCAGAGCAAGTAGCATTCCATGCGACGAAGTCATCCATCACTTCTACCCGTAGGGGAATAAGGAGTACTCGTTGGACATCAACTGGAGCGATAATGCTACACTTACGGGCCGCTGCTACGGACCAAGCGATACGCGCTGATGTGGAAACGTCCACGTCATCCCCACCGCCCACCCCTCTCGAGTAGAAAACAGCAGAAAAATTACTCGCGCACAACAGCCAGACCGTCCGCCTTCTTCTACCTCGAAAGAAAAGAACAGCCTGCCGCCTCCTCGTTTTCCAGACGGGCCGCTCAGATTTCCTCGCTCCACATTGAACAGATGGCCGCTGGGATTCTAGGTCAGGCCACATTCTGGATCTGCTCCCTAACCCGTACCCCATGTGCTTCCACGACAATGAAGCCGCCCTGCTCAGCCGCGAGGACGGCGCCTGGTACGCCATCGCCGCCATCAGCAGCTGGTGCCCAGTGTACGAGGGCAACAACAAGGACTTCGTAATTAGGTGGGATTTCTGCCTCCACATGTACCGCTCCTACGATTCAGAGGGGTGGATCACCATGCACATGTCATTGGAGGAGCTTGTGAGGGACAAGCTTCTCCCATTGCCCGCTGCTGCCTCCAATTGGGCGGAGGACGACGACCACGTGCCGCTGTACCACAAGACATCCAACACGCTCTCAATTGGCGGCGAGCGCGGCACCGTCGCCTGGGTGGACCTCTGGCGTGGCATCCTCCTCTGTGACGTGCTCGGGGAGGAGCATAGACCAATAATGGTGTTTCAAGACATCCCATTGCCCATGCCAGCAAGGGGAAACATGGGTCGCTTCCTCCGGCAATGTGAGCCCAACTTTATCCGGGATGTTGCCCTCACTCGGCACAAAGACGCCATCAAGTTTGTCGAGATGGAAATCTGGCCACAAAAAAGGGCAGACCCATCATGTCATCCCTGGTGGATGGAAGGCCACAACATGGAGCATGCCAATACCACCATTACCGGTTGTTGGTTCATTCGCAGACTGGCAGTGTGACTGTGAAGCCCAAATTGGTGATGTCACTGGCGACCCACACCATTGGAACCTGCTGTCCAAGCTGAGCGGGAGCAATGCCACACCAGCATTGCAGAAAGAGAAACTTTTCACGGCATACCCCACCATAAGCATAGACGACGATGATATTGTCTACTTTGCTCATAGTAACGACATCAGTCTCCTGGAAAGATTGGAGTTGGTGATTGCTGTCGATGTAAGGAACAAAACCCTGCGAGTAGGAGCTGAGATTGATGTCCAGAAGAAGAACTTCATCCTCATGCCCGTCTTCTACACTAGTGACATCTGCAGACATCTGAGGAAGACTACTGCAGGCACATCTCAGTAGAGCTTAATCCAACTGAAAAGAAGGTGGTAAGCCAACTCACAAAGAAGACTATAACCAACTAGGCGCATGCAATGCAATGCAGGTGAAATGAACTTACCTGTAGATGCAGAAGGCAGCTTGTGAATAAGATGCGACCTGGTGGTGAGCAGATGCAGGATGCCGAAATTATTGCCATCAAGGAGCCTGTCAAATTGATTTCTGAAAATTATGCCAAAAATTGTGATCTGGATATATTGCGTGTTCCTATCCGCACACATGGGTACTTGATTGTCGGGGAATAAATCATGTGGAACTTGTGTAGGCTCTGCTCACTAGAGCTGACCTTGTCAGGTCGTTATAATCTGAGCAGGAATCTCATTTATTAAAAACAAAAGTTCAGAATTGTTTGGATTAGAAGTGAGCGTTTAGTACATACTAGCTGAATGCATGTGCGTTGCCACCGGATAGCTTTTGTTTGAATGAGATACCATTAAAGAGATAGTTTTAGTTGACGAACCACTTAATTTTTCTTCGTCCAACCGAAGTTCACCTTGTAGAAAATATGCCATTCTCTCTGCTCCTTGGCTTTGTCGCTACTTGTATGTATAGCTTCAAAAGTTCAGAATTGTTTGGATTAATAGTTCAGAATTGTTGGTTGTATCTCATTAAAATGGCCATTAAAAGTCACCTTCCATTCTACAAACATGCTTTTCCCCTCAGGCCGAAACTAAAAACCGGGCCTATGGTCGACGTGAATCTTTGGGTCTCGGGTGCCGATGCACCTGAATTGAAAAATAATTAATTTACTCATATTAAATCAGCAAAAATTAATATGAATCGGGGAGAGTAGAAAATCCAAAAGGAGTCAAAAGTTTTGCGAATGAAAGTCTCATGGTATTCTAGGCGGGAAAAAGGAAAATCGAGACTATATAAAAGTTACTACTCATGCTTTGATACTCACAATTTTGTTTTCTTGGTCACGGAGTTGGTTGAAGCTATTTTTTCTCGAAACTTTTCACATGAGTGTAATACCTGATCATCATGTTTCATTCCAAAACGTTTCAGGATTTTTTTGAAATTTATAAACTATTTTTTTCCAATTTGAATCAATTAGGACCCGAGACCCACTGGTTATTTCCATCCCGTCATCTGTTATAAATTGTCATATCATTAAATTGCAGAAGAGAAGGCCATTGTTCTTCGAGGGCCTGTATGTAACATGGCTGTCATGGAACAACACAAAGGAGGACAAGCGGCTAGATCAAGGACTCGGTGAGTGCCAAGGACAGGGTGATGTGTTTGACTTAAAAATGGAAGAATGTGAAGGATGTGGCGTCGAGCACATATATGAATGCTCTGATAAGCTGAGGTTGGCTGGCCCTCAAGGAGATGTCACTCTTGATACAGGTCTGACATCAGAGCACCACATGCACCGTGGGTTTCTACCTCCTTGATCCTAGATGCACCCGCTGCTACTCGTGCACGAACGACCAACCCCAATATCTCGCATCACTCATGCTACAAGGCATGGTGGAAGCAGTGCATGGGGAGAGGTTAGGTGCTACGGCAAAACGGGCGCACACATTCTGGGCTCTTCATTAGCGCATGCGATTCGATTCGAGGAGGATCTAGATGACCAAGGAAGGAAGAAAAAAGGAAAAGGGTGACAGATCAAATTTGGACAACGCGGCATGCTGCTCTATTGTGTTGCGTTGCGTTGGTCAGGTCATTTCGATCTTTTGTTTCTTTTTTGCGTGCCTACGAATAGTTTTTTTCCTTTCGTTTTATTTCTGAGGAAGTAAATCGATCGAATGTGTGCCGCTTGGTTCGAGACTAAGTCATTTGTGAAAAAAGAAGATCTTTGCTTTTATTCTAGTTGGCCGGCGGATCTTTTTAAAAGACCGCAGGTCTACGAGCCGTTCGATCTGTCTCTATCTCCGAGTCAAGCAACATTGTCATTTTTGCAACAATAGTTGTGTTGCGAGAACCCTTTTGTAACACTTGCCTTGTGGCAGAAATATTTGTGACAAAGGTTGTGTTACATATTTATTTTCTTTGCAACAAAGTTCTTGTTGCAGAATATTTTTGAGATTTTGTTTTGAAACGGTTCTCTTGTTGCAATTTTTTCTTGCAGCAGATGTCTTGTTGCAGAAAGTCATTGTGTTGCATTGCTTGCGGCCATGTCCTCAAGCAGAAGCTCGGTCTTGTTGGGGAAGAGAGGGGGTGTTGCGTATGCGATGATGATGATGGTGGAGGCAATGGAGCATGTGGCCGGAGTGGCATAGATCGGCAATGGGGGCCGGAGCAGAGCTTCCATGACCACTGCTTGTGAGCGGACACAGGGAGACGGGGAGAGGTGACCTCATCGACGTGCTTGTCGGCGGCCTCGTCTGTGTGCTGCTGATGGCGAGCAGCAGTGGTGGCGGCCGGAGCAGTGCACAAAGGCATCGGCTTCACGGGGAACTCGGAAGAGCACGAGAGGATGCAGATCCAGATCCTGCAGCGGATCACTTCTTATGGTGGGGGATTGCAACAACAGCTCAATTGCAAAAACTAGTCTAGGTAATAAGTCTATGCATTGCCATATACAAAATTATTTCTAAATGCCTTGTCAATCGTTTACGACCATTGCTTGATGATATTATTTCTGCAGAGCAGAGTGTTTTTATTCCTGGGAGAATGATCACGGATAATGCACTCATAGCGTTCGAATGCATTCATCATATTAAGCTTTTGTGCTTACAAGCTAGATCTATCTAAAGCTTATGATAGGGTTGATTGGGTTTTCTTGGAGCAGCTGATGCAAAAGTTGGGTTTCTCTCGCCGGTGGTTGGACTGGATAATGTCATGTGTCACATCGGTGAGATATTCTGTCAATTTAAATGGGACCCTCTTGGATTCATTTGCACCGTCGCGTGGGCTTCGGCAAGGTGACCCTCTCTCTCCTTTCTTGTTCCTTTTTGTGGCTGATGGTTTGTCTGCAATTCTAAAGCAATATGTGTCACTGGGTGATATTACTCCTCCTAAGGTATGCGGAAGAGCTCCGGGTATTCCAAATCTTTTGTTTGCTGATGATTCTTTGTTGTTTTTTTGAGGCATCACGTGCTCAAGCTGAAAATGTTAGGCATGCTCTAGATATATATAGTAATGCTACTGGTCAAAGTCTGAATTTTAATAAGTGCTCAATTCTCTTTGGAAATTCATGCCCTGTTGCCGTTCAAGATGATGTTAGAGTTGCACTAAATGTGTCAACTTTGCTCTTTCATGAAAAATATTTGGGGCTGCCAACTCTAGGAGGTCGTATGTCGAAAGGGAAGTTCCAAAATCTTCAAATGAGGTTAACAAAGCGTCTTATACAGTGGGGTGATGGCCATCTTGCTCAATCTGGAAGAGAGGCACTTATCAAGTCAGTCGCTCAAGCATTGCCCACATACATTATGGGTCTGTTTAAGTTGCCCTTCTCTATTTGTGATGAACTTACTAGGATGGTAAGAGGTTTCTATTGGGGTTCCTCGAGAGGTAGAAGAAAGGTGCACTGGTGAGCATGGGGTTCCTCAAAGCTAGATATTTACAGGCAATGCATCTTCTTCTTGGCGGGCTATTAGTTATGGGTTGGAATTGCTTAAAAAGGCTTAGTTTGGAGAGTCGGTAATGGGAGGAGCATCCGAGTTTGGCGTGATAACTGGATCCCGAGACTGTTCTCTTATAATCCTATTACGATGCGAGGAAGATGTCATATACATTTTGTTTCTGAGCTACTGGATGTTAATGGCGCAAGGAATATGGGGCTGCTCAATGAGTACTTCTTGACGGCGGATGTGTCGGAGATCATCAAAATACGAGCGTCGTCGAGGCTTGAAGAAGACACACTGGGTTGGGGACCCGGTAAGTATGGGACTTTTTCTGTCAAAAGCGCTTACCATTTGGCTTTTGAGGAGGCACATAGAGGTTCGGCTACTAGTTCTAGTTCTTGGCCAGATGGATGTCGGTCATGTTGGAAGTTGATTTGGTCGTGCAATGTGCCCCCGACAGTCTATAACCATGCATGGAAGGTCGCCACAAATGCATTGCCGACTTGGCAAAATAAGTACAGCAGGGGTTTGGAGATTAATGATTTCTGTCCGGTATGTGGTGCTAAACCGGAGGACAACTTCCATCCTTTTCTTCGTTGTCCATTGGCACATGAGTTATGGAAAACTATGCCTGAGGTTTGGATTTTGCCGGAATTATCTTCTATTCAGAATACGGGGAAGGAATGGCTTTTACATGCATTAGCTCCGCTCCGGATGTGGAACGTAATATGTTATTGATGACCATATGGCGTGTCTGGCATATTCGTAATGAGGTAGTTCACCACAAGCCCCCACCACTAATGGAAGCTTCTAAGAGATTTCTCATGAGCTATCTTCAATCGTTGATTGGTCTCAAACTAGATCTTGCAACTGATTCAAGCAAGGGGAAGCAAATGGTCACATATGATAATACTGTAGTACACCCGCATGTGTTAATGCCAAGAGTATATTCGGCTAAATGGCTTCCTCCAAGTCCTGGGTGGATGAAATTAAATACTGACTGGTCGTTTGCTAAGGAGAATTCAGCAGGTGCAGGTATGGTGCTTAGAGATGTGGAGGGTACCATTATTTTCTCATCTTGTCGGTCTCTTTTAACATATCGAGATGCACTTGAAGCGGAGTTGTGTGCTTGCATGGAGGGATTATCTTTGGCCATTCAGAGATGCAATCTTCCGTTATGATCGAGATGGATTCTATTGTTGCAGTCAAACTTATTCAGGCGAAGGAGGTGGATAGATCACTCTACTCATCTATTGTTAATGAAATTAGGCATCTTATGTGTCTTCGTGATTCTTGTATTTCTCATGTAAAACACGATCAAAATAGAGTTAGCGATAGCCTAGCTAATTTTGCTCGTATTAAGGGGAGAACTATGACTTGGTTTGGTTCTGGTCCAGAAGCTTCCCTTCAGTTAGTTGTTGATGATTGTAAGGACATGAGATATTGAGTAATACAAGTTTTACCCGCAAAAAAAAAGGAAATTGCAATTTCCAAACGTTCTCACTTTGTCAATAGATCTGAACGAGTCCGATCGGCTCCAGCGCTCCACCTTCCCCGCTTTTCATTTTTTGCAAAAAAAGACGCAGCAGTGGGACTCAATCCTTGCACCTACTGCGTGCATTCTGCTCCGACAACCACCCAGCCAACTTTGTTCTGTTATTAAACAAACGTTACACTTTCTTTACCGTATCACTGCTCCTTTGCATCTACAGCCAAGAAACTAGAAATTAAATTTGATGTGTGTGGGGTGCCTTTGGACTCAGACTTGAGTCACATGTAACAAAGCTCAGGCCCATTAACCAGCTCACCTAAATTACTTTTGTTGTCTTACCCCCTAGTTTTATGGTTTTAATAGCCCGTTGGTTACAGTAGGCAGTTTTCATATATAGTATTAAAAACGCTATCATTTTTCTCCATTATGGTAGTATGTCTAGTTGTCTTGCTTCCATTTCTACCTTGTTCGAGAAAAGTAAATAATGGGCTAGAAAATTAGGAGGATTGAAATGGGAGCATGCAATCCTTGCTCCCATTATGGTAGAATGTTTCTCTCCATTTCAAGACCAGGAGCACGCAACCAATGCATATCATCGGGCTCCTGGACTTGATAACTTAGATACAAAAACTACAATAACTTTGACCCGTGGATAAAAGTTGTTAAAAACATACCACCGATAATTTCTTTGTAAATAACATAATAATATACACTCCCGAACTTGATAACTTAGGTATAAACACCACGATAACTTTGACCCATGGAAAAAAGTTGTTAAAAACATACTCCGGTAACATCTGTGTAAATAACATGGTAATATAGGCTTCCAGACATGATAACTTAGGTACAAACACCATGATAGCTTTGACCAGCGAAAAAAAGTTATTGAAAACATACTCTGATAACTTTTTTGTGTAAATAGCATGATAATATAGGCTCCCGATCCTGATAACTTGGGTACAAACACCACGATAACTTTGACCCATGAAAAAAATTTGTTGACAACATATCACTAATAACTTCTCATGTAAATAACATGATAATATACGCTTCCGGACATGATAACTTAAGTACAAACATCACGATAACTTTGACCCATGTAAAACAGTTGTTTGCATGCATACTGTAGTAACATCTGTATAAATAACATGGTAATATAGGCTCCCCGGACCTGGTAACTTAGGTACAAACACCATGATAACTTTGACCCGTAAAAAAAAGTTGTTGAAAACATATTCCGGTAGGATCTGTGTAAATAACATGGTAATATATGCATACCAGAGCTGATAACTTATTTAGCCCAGGCATGATAACTTTTGACCCAGAAAAAAGTATTCGAAACATGCCAACATGGCGGTTTGAGCTACAGAATATTTTAAAATTTTAAAATAAAAAGAATCTACGATGACATTAGTTTTACTGCACTATTAGTGCATTTGCACGTGGGAGAAAGTTGGAAGAAGTTATTTTATGCCCGGAACTTGCCTATATAAACATCGTGGTAACTTATATAGCACACATGTGATAACTTGCATACCATAGACGTGGTAACTTTTTACCCGAAAAAAAATTCGTCGAAACATATCAACATGAGATCTAGTTTTGTAGGTCTTGTTGAGACAAAAATTTTATGTGAAAACAGTTTTTCAATCCGAGCGATTGTTTGAGGTATAAAACATTTTGAATTTTGAGTTTTAATGGAATCTTTTGTGATGTCATTAGTTTTGTTCTTATGTGCATGTAGTGGGTTACCAGACTGAATTTATTTGATAATAACGCATCTTGCATGTGTTTTGCTAGCGAGCTTGCATGTGATCGCAGCGTTGTGGGATCGTTCGGATCTATACCTATAATCCGAACGTTTGGAAGATATAACAGCCCATTAAAAAAATAGGTAATACGTTGCTCCCCACTCAATAAAAAATACGTTGCTCCTGATCCATTTGATTAAAATCGATCCGACCGTCACGGAGCCGGTGGACGCAGGCGGTGATTTCATTTCCCTTCATTGTTCTGTATACGCGAGACGAGACGTGTGCGTGTGATGAAAAACGAAAACAGCGACCAACCGGCCTGTACGTAGGTGAATAATATCGGTCTATGCCGTCACCAATTATTCGTCCTTGTGTAACACAAATCAGTTTTGAGACCATCTCTTGCGATCTGGATCCGATCGATCGCCATGGCCCTCCGCCGAGGCAGCCGCCGCCGACTACCCTCGCTGGGTATTGCTCTAACGAAGATGGCAGCATCCCGCCACCGGCGACGCCCATACGCTGGCATGCTGCTACAGCTCCACCGGCCACCCCGTCCGGGTCACCTTCCATCTCGAGGAGACCCCGGCAATGTCGACCCTGCACGTCGACGTCGGCCTGCCGCCGCCATTGCCGGGCAGGAGGTTCAACGGGAGAACGTACCAGAAGGTCGTCGCGGCCCATGGAGACTCCGTCCTCATCCGTTTGACCTACGATTTTTGCGCCTACAGCTTGCCCTACAACCAGTTGCCGGACTATTTCGTCTACAGTGCTGGCAACGGTGCCGCCCGGCCACCGACCATGTCGCTTCTTCCTCCTTGTGGCATGCGCCCGAATATGAGCGAGACAGACACCGGCATTGTGCGCTGCATCGGCGGCGATGAGTTCTTGGTGGCGAGCTTGGTCCTCGCGCTCACGAAACTTCCGGTGAAAGCCGAGCTCTTTGTGCTCCGCTCTGAAAGGTGCAACTGGGAGCACTGGAGTTGTTCCCCCATCCGCAACGTCGAGGGCCAGGAGGGGGAGCTGTCAAACTGGACGACCTACAGTGTCGCCCCTATCGGCGACTGGCTCCTGTACTGGATCGACCTGTCCAGCGGCATCATCTTCTCTGATGTGACGGCGGAGAGCCCCGAGTTGCGGTACGTGCCTTTACCCACCAACCCTCTGCTCACCACCCGTGAACGTGATGGATGCACGTGGGGCTCTAACGTGTGTGTCACCGGTGGCGGCTCGGCGTTGAAGTTCGTCACAGTCTCTCCTCGCTGTTGCTGCGGCAGCCCAGGCGTCACCTCGTGCTCGCACTCCCAGCACACCTTCACCATCACAACCTGGACTCTGAGGACGGACGACATGACATGGGAGGACTACATGGTCGACAACGACGAGGCCTGGGCCACAGCGCTGAAAGAATTATGAAGCGTCTCAAACTCCCATACATGGGAGTCCGCGTTATTTATATTGATTGAGCGAGAAGGATCTCGCGGTCATGTATATGGTTCGGTTGATGAGAATAATCTCCAACCGTATTACAACGAGAGGGATAGAGATAGAAAGATAAACATAAGAGTTACATGACTTGCGATACAAGACTATCTCTATCTACTATTCTGTTACAATATTTCTAACACTCCCCCTTAATCACAAGTGCACCAAGTTGAGATTACGTCGAAACTCTTCAAAACCTTTTGTGGGTAAGGCCTTTGTAAACCCATCCGCAAGCTGATCCTTTGAAGGAATGAACCGGACATCTAATTGTTTGTTTGCAACTCGTTCTCTGACAAAGTGAAAATCTATCTCGATATGCTTGGTCCTGGCATGAAAAAGTGAATTAGCAGTAAGATAAGTTGCTCCAAGATTGTCACACCACAAACAAGGAGGATGCACTTCTGGGATGTTGAGTTCTTTCAACATGGACTGAATCCAAATAACTTCAGCCGTTGCATTTGCCAAAGCTTTATATTCTGCCTCTGTACTTGACCTAGAGACTGTTGCCTGTTTCTTTGCACACCATGATATTAAATTTGGACCATAGAATATAGCAAACCCACCAGTCGACCTTCTATCATCTAGAGAGCCAGCCCAATCAGCATCAGAAAATGCACTTATAAAGGTAGATGACGACTTTCTGAATGTGAGCCCAACAGTCAACGTATTCTTGATATATCTCAAGATTCTCTTAGCTGCTGTCCAATGACTGGTAGTAGGTTCATGAAGAAATTGACAAATTTTGTTAACTGCAAAGGAGATGTCAGGTCGAGTAAGAGTCAAGTACTGAAGACCACCAACTAAACTCCTATAACTGGTGATATCCTCATGATGCAGAGGTTCTCCATCTGTCAGAGACAAGCACTCCGAACTAGAGAGTGGTGTTGGTGAGGGTTTACAGTTTTGCATGCCAATTCTATTCAACAACTCAGTTGCATACTTAGCTTGAGATAGATGAAGACCATCACTGTTTTTCTTTACTTCAATGCCCAAAAAGAAATGCAAGTCTCCCAAATCCTTGAGAGCAAACTCAGAACTCAAATTCTTTAGTTATTGCACTATCAGATGAGCTAGTGACAATGATCTCATCCACATATATAAGAACAAACACAGATATTTGTGACTTGGTAAAGATAAACAGTGAGGTGTCAGATTTTGATGGAACAAACCCAAGTGCTTGAAGTTTCATGTTGAGCCTGAAGTACCATGCTCTGGGAGCTTGCTTCAGACCATATAATGCTTTATCCAGCTTGCATATGTGAAAGGATTTATTTTTGTCTTCAAAACCAGGAGGTTGTTTCATGTATACCTCTTCTTCCAGAACACCATGGAGGAACGCGTTCTGAACATCTAACTGTCTAAGGCTCCATCCCCTAGAGACAGCAATTTACAACACAAGGCGAATGGTTGCAGCTTTAACAACAGGACTAAACGTGTCCTCATAATCTAACCCATACCTTTGCTTGAACCCTTTTACAACAAGTCTGGCCTTGTAGCGATCTATAGTGCCATGAGACTTCCTTTTAATCCGATACACCCACTTGCAATCAATTAAGTTTCTGCCTTGTTGTGGTGGAACCACGTGCCTGTTGGAAATATGCCCTAGAGGCAATAATAAAAGTGTTATTATTATATTTCCTTGTTCATGATAATTGTCTTTTATTCATGCTATAACTGTATTATCCGGAAATCGTAATACATGTGTGAATACATAGACCACAATATGTCCCTAGTGAGCCTCTAGTTGACTAGCTCGTTGTGATCAACAGATAGTCATCGTTTCCTGGCTATGGACATTGGATGTCGTTGATAACGGGATCACATCATTAGGAGAATGATGTGATGGACAAGACCCAATCCTAAGCCTAGCACAAAGATCGTGTAGTTCGTTTGCTAGAGCTTTGCCAATGTCAAGTATCTCTTCCTTCGACCATGAGAGCGTGTAACTCCTGGATACCGTAGGAGTGCTTTGGGTGTATCAAACGTCACAACGTAACTGGGTGACTATAAAGGTGCACTACAGGTATCTCCGAAAGTATCTATTGTTTTATGCGGATCGAGACTGGGATTTGTCACTCCGTGTAAACGGAGAGGTATCTCTGGGCCCACTCGGTAGGACATCATCATATGCGCAATGTGACCAAGGAGTTGATCACGGGATGATGTGTTACGGAACGAGTAAACAGACTTGCCGGTAACGAGATTGAACAAGGTATTGGATACCGACGATCGAATCTCGGGCAAGTAACATACCGATAGACAAAGGGAATTGAATACGGGATTGATTAAGTCCTTGACATCGTGGTTCATCCGATGAGATCATCGTGGAACATGTGGGAGCCATCATGGGTATCCAGATCCCGCTGTTGGTTATTGACCGGAGAACGTCTCGGTCATGTCTACATGTCTCCCGAACCCGTAGGGTCTACACACTTAAGGTTCAGTGACGCTAGGGTTATAAAGGAAGCTTGTATGTGGTTACCGAATATTTTTTGGAGTCCCGTATGAGATCCCGGACGTCACGAGGAGTTCTGGAATGGTCCGGAGGTAAAGATTTATATATGGGAAGTCCTGTTTTGGTCACCGGAAAAGTTTCGGGCGATATCGGTAATGTACCGGGACCACCGGGAGGGTCCCGGGGGTCCACCAAGTGGGGCCACCTGCCCCATAAGGTTGTGTGGGCCAAGTGTGGGAGGGGTCCAGCCCCTAGGAGGGCTGGTGCGCCCCCCACAAGTGGGCCAAGGCGCAAGGGAGAGTGGGAGGGGGCAAACCCTAGTCCAGATGGGCCTTAAGGCCCACCTAGTGGGCGCCTCCCCTCTCTCCCCCTCTTGGCCGCCTCCCCAAGTCCCATCTAGGGCTGGCCGCACCCCTTGGGTAGGGAAACCCTAAAGGGGGCACAGCCCCCTTCTCCCCTATATAAATAGAGGCCTGGGGCTGCCCATAACACATGAGAACTTCTCCTCTCGTTGGTGCAGCCTTGCCTCTCCTCCTCCTCCTCTCCCGTGGTGCTTGGCGAAGCCCTGCTGGATTGCCACGCTCCTCCATCACCACCACGCCGTTGTGCTGCTGTTGGATGGAGTCTTCCTCAACCTCTCCCTCTCTCCTTGCTGGATCAAGGCGTGGGAGAGGTCACCGGGCTGTACGTGTGTTGAACGCGGAGGTGCCGTGCGTTCGGCACTTGATCATCGGTGATTTGAATCACGACGAGTACGACTTCATCAACCTCGTTCACTTGAACGCTTCCGCTTAGCGATCTACAAGGGTATGTAGATGCACTCTTCTTCCCCTCGTTGCTGGTTTCTCCATAGATAGATCTTGGTGATACGTAGGAAAATTTTGAATTTCTGCTACGTTCCCCAACAGTGGCATCATGAGCCAGGTCTATTGCGTAGATTCTTTGCACGAGTAGAACACAAAGTAGTTGTGGGCGTTGATTTTGTTCAATATGCTTACCGTTACTAGTCCAATCTTGTTTCGACGGTATTGTGGGATGAAGCGGCCCGGACCGACCTTACACGTACTCTTACGTGAGACAGGTTCCACCGATTGACATGCACTTGGTGCATAAGGTGGCTAGCGGGTGCCAGTCTCTCCCACTTTAGTCGGAACGGATTCGATGAAAAGGGTCCTTATGAAGGGTAAATAGCAATTGGCATATCACGTTGTGGTATTGCGTAGGTAAGAAACGTTCTTGCTAGAAACCCATAGCAGCCACGTAAAACATGCAAACAACAATTAGAGGACGTCTAACTTGTTTTTGCAGGGTATGCTATGTGATGTGATATGGCCAAGAAGAATGTGATGAATGATATGTGATGTATGAGATTGATCATGTTCTTGTAATAGGAATCACGACTTGCATGTCGATGAGTATGACAACCGGCAGGAGCCATAGGAGTTGTCTTTATTTTTGGTATGACCTGCGTGTCATTGAAGAACGCCATGTAACTTACTTTACTTTATTGCTAAACGCGTTAGTCATAGAAGTAGAAGTAGTCGTTGGCGTGACAACTTCATGAATACACGATGATGGAGATCATGATGATGGAGATCATGGTGTCATGCCAGTGACAAGATGATCATGGAGCCCCGAAGATGGAGATCAATGGAGCTATATGATATTGGCCATATCATGTCACAACTATATAATTGCATGTGATGTTTATTATGTTTATGCATCTTGTTTACTTAGGACGACGGTAGTAAATAAGATGATCCCTTACAAAATTTCAAGAACTGTTCTCCCCTAACTGTGCACCGTTGCTACAGTTCGTCGCTTCTAAGCACCACGTGATGATCGGGTGTGATGGATTCTTACGTTCACATACAACAGGTGTAAGACAGTTTTACACAGCGAAAACACTTAGGGTTAACTTGACGAGCCTAGCATGTGTAGACATGGCCTCGGAACACGGAGACCGAAAGGTCGAGCATGAGTCGTATGGTAGATACGATCAACATGAAGATGTTCACCGATGATGACTAGTCCGTCTCACGTGATGATCGGACACGGCCTAGTTGACTCGGATCATGTGATCACTTAGATGACCAGGGGGATGTCTATCTAAGTGGGAGTTCATAAGATGAACTTAATTATCCTGAACATAGTCAAAAGGATTTTGCAAATCATGTCGCAGCTCGCGCTTTAATTCCACTGTTTAGATATGTTCCTAGAGAAAATATAGTTGAAAGTTGAAAGTAGCGATTATGCGGACAGTAGATAGCTTATGTCCTTAATGCACTGCTCAGTGTGTTGAACCTCGAACGTTGTCTGTGGATGTTGCGAACATCTGACATACACGTTTTGATAACTACGTGATAGTTCAGTTAAACGGTTTAGAATTGAGGCACCAAAGATGTTTTTGAAACATTGCGAAACATATGAGATGTTTTGAGGGCTGAAATTGGGATTTCAGGCTCGTGCCCATGTCAAGAGGTATAAGACCTCCGACGATTTTCTTAGCCTGCAAACTAAGGGAGATCGATGAGCTTGTGCTCAGATTGTCTGAGTACAACAATCACTTGAATCGAGTGGGAGTTGATCTTCCAGATGAGATAGTGATGGTTCTCCAAAGTCATTGCCACCAAGCTGCTAGAGCTTCGTGATGAACTATAACATATCAGGGATAGATATGATGATCCTTGAGGTATTCACGATGTTTGACACCACGAAAGTAGAAATCAAAAAGGAGCATCAATTGTTGATGGTTGGTGAAACCACTAGTTTCAAGAAGGGCAAGAGAACAAAGGGATACTTCATGAAACGGCAATTCAGCTGCTGCTCTAGTGAAGAAACCCAAGGTTGAACCCAAACCCGAGACTAAGTGCTTTTGTAATGAAGGGAACAGCCACTGGAGCAGAATTACCCTAGATACTTGGTAGATGAGAAGGCTGGCAAGGTCGATAGAAGTATATTGGATATACATTGTGTTGATGTGTACTTTACTAGTACTCCTAGTAGCACCAGGGTATTAGATACCGGTTCGGTTGCTAAGTGTTAGTAACTCGAAATAAAAGCTACGGAATAAACGGAGACTAGCTAAAGGTGAGCTGACGATATGTGTTGGAAATGTTTCCAAGTTTGATGTGATCAAACATCGCACGCTTCCTCTACCATCAAGATTAGTATTAAACCTGAATAATTGTCATTTGGTGTTTGCGTTGAGCATAGACATGATTGGATTATGTCTATCGCAATACGGTTATTCATTTAAGAAGAATAATGGTTACTCTATTTATGTGAATAATACCTTCAGTGGTCTTGCACCTAAAGGAATGGTTTATTGAATCTCGATCGTAGTGATACACATTTTCATGCCAAAAGATATAAGATAGTAATGATAGTACCACTTACTTGTGGCACTGCCATGTAAGTCATATTGGTATAAAACGCATGAAGAAGCTCCACGTTGATGGATCTTTGGACTCACTCGTTTTTGAAAAGTTTGAGACATGCAAACCATGTCTATTGGTGTATACGCATGAAAGAAACTCCATGCAGATGGACCGTTTGGACTCACTTGATTTTGAATCACTTGAGATATGCAAATCATACCACATGGGCAAGATGACTGAAAAGCCTCGTTTTCAGTAAGATGGAACAAGATATCAACTTGTTGGAAGTAACACATTTTGATGTGTGCAGTCCAATGAGTGCTGAGGCATGCAGTGAATATCGTTATGTTCTTACTTCACAGATGATTCGAGTAGATGTTGAGAATATTTACTTGATGAAACACAAGTCTGAATTATTGAATGGTTCAAGTAATTTCAGAGTGAAGTAGAAGATCTTCGTGACAAGAGGATAGAATGTCTATGATATGATCATAGAGATGAATATCTGAGTTACGAGTTTTGGCACACAATTAAGACATTGTGGAAATTGTTTCGCAATTAATACCGCCTGGAACACCATAGTGTGATGGTGTGTCCGAACATCATAGTTGCACCCTATTGGATATGGTGCGTACCATGATGTCTCTTATCGAATTACCACTATTGTCCATGGGTTAGGCATTAGAGACAACCACATTCACTTTAAATAGGGCACCACGTAATTCCGTTGAGATGACACCGTATGAATTATGGTTTAGAGAAACCTAAGCTGTCGTTTCTTAAAGGTTTGGGGCTGCGACGCTTATGTGAAAAAGTTTCAGGTTGATAAGCTCGAACCCAAAGCGGATAAAATACATCTTCATAGGACACCCAAAACAGTTGGGTATACCTCCTGTCTCAGATCCAAAAGCAATAAAGGATTGTTTCTTGAATCGGGTCCTTTCTCGAGGAAAGGTTTCTCTCGAAAGAGTTGAGTGGGAGGATGGTGGAGACTTGATGAGGTTATTGAACCGTCACTTCAACTAGTGTGTAGCAGGGCATAGGAAGTTGTTCCTGTGGCACCTACACCAATTGAAGTGGAAAACTTATGATCATGAAGTTTCGGATCAAGTCACTACCGAACCTCGTAGGACGACAAGGACGCGTACTGCTTCAGAGTGGTACGGTGATCCTGTCTTAAAGGTCATGTTGCTAGACAACAATGAACCTACGAGCTATGGAGAAGCGATGGTGGGCCCAAATTCCGACAAATGGTTAGGAGCCATGAAATCCGAGATAGGATCCATGTATCAGAACAAAGCATGGACTTTGGTGGACTTGCCCGATGATCAGCAAGCCATTGAGATAAATGGATCTTTAAGAAGAAGACGGACGTGGACGGTAATGTCACCGTCTATGAAGTTCGACTTGTGGCGAAAAGTTTTTCACAAGTTCAAGGAGTTGACTACGATGAGATTTTCTCATCCTAGCGATGCTTGAGTCCGTCGAAATCATGTTAGCATAAGCTGCATTTATGAAATCTGGCAGATGGATGTCAAAACGAGTTTCCTTACCAACTTTCGTAAGGAAAGGTTGTATGCGATACAATCAGAAAGGTTTTGTCGACCCTAAGGATGCTAAAAGGTATGCTGGCTCCAGCGATCCTTCTAAGGACTGGAGTAAGCATCTCGGAGTTGGAATGTGCGCTTTGATGAGATGATCAAAGATTTTGGTGTATACAAAGTTTATGAGAAACTTGTATTTCCAAAGAAGTGAGTGGGAGCACTATAGAATTTCTGATGAGTATATGTTATTGACATGTTGATGATCAGAAATGATTTTCTAGAAAGCATATAGGGTTATTTGAAAGGTGTTTTTCAATAGAAAACCTGGATTAAGCTACTTGAACATTGAGCATCAAGATCTACAAGGATAGATCAAAATGCTTAATAATACTTTCAAATGAGCACATACCTTGACATGATCTTGAAGGTGTTCAAGATGGACCAGTCAAAGAAGGAGTTCTTGCCTGAGTTGTAAGGTACGAAGTTAAGACTTAAAGCTCGACCACGGCAGAATAGAGAGAAAGGACGAAGGTCATCCCCTATGCTTAAGACGTAGGCTCTTCAGTATGCTATGCTGTGTACCGCACCTGAAGTGTGCCTTGCCATGAGTCAGTCAAGGGGTACAAGAGTGATCCATGAATAGATCACAGGACAGCGGTCAAAGTTATCCTTAGTAACTAGTGGACTAAGGAATTTTCTCGATTATGGAGGTGATAAAGAGTTCGACGTAAAGAGTTACGACGATGCAAGCTTAACACCTATCTGGATAGCTCTAAGTAGAGATACCGGATACGTACAATGGGGCAACAATTTAGAATAGCTCCAAGTGGAACAGTTATTTGGAATGGCTCCAAATAGAACGTGGTAGCTACATCTAGGAGATGACATAGAGATTTGTAAAGCACACACGGATCTGAAAGGTTGAGACCCATTGACTAAAACCTCTCTCACAAGCAACATGATCAAACCCAAAACTCTTTGGATGTTGGTCATATGGTGATGTGACCTGTCAGTGTTAATCACATGGTGATGTGAACTAGATTATTGACTCTAGTGCAAGTGGGAGACTGTTGGAAATATGCCCTAGAGGCAATAATAAAAGTGTTATTATTATATTTCCTTGTTCATGATAATTGTCTTTTATTCATGCTATAACTGTATTATCCGGAAATCGTAATACACGTGTGAATACATAGACCACAATATGTCCCTAGTGAGCCTCTAGTTGACTAGCTCGTTGTGATCAACAGATAGTCATGGTTTCCTGGCTATGGACATTGGATGTCGTTGATAACGGGATCACATCATTAGGAGAATGATGTGATGGACAAGACCCAATCCTAAGCCTAGCACAAAGATCGTGTAGTTCGTTTGCTAGAGCTTTGCCAATGTCAAGTATCTCTTCCTTCGACCATGAGAGCATGTAACTCCTGGATACCGTAGAAGTGCTTTGGGTGTATCAAACATCACAACGTAACTGGGTGACTATAAAGGTGCACTACAGGTATCTCCGAAAGTATCTATTGTTTTATGCGGATCGAGACTGGGATTTGTCACTCCGTGTAAATGGAGAGGTATCTCTGGGCCCACTCGGTAGGCATCATCATATGCGCAATGTGACCAAGGAGTTGATCACGGGATGATGTGTTACGGAACGAGTAAAGAGACTTGCCGGTAACGAGATTGAACAAGGTATTGGATACCGACGATCGAATCTCGGGCAAGTAACATACCGATAGACAAAGGGAATTGAATACGGGATTGATCAAGTCCTTGACATCGTGGTTCATCCGATGAGATCATCGTGGAACATGTGGGAGCCATCATGGGTATCCAGATCCCGCTGTTGGTTATTGACCGGAGAATGTCTCGGTCATGTCTACATGTCTCCCGAACCCGTAGGGTCTACACACTTAAGGTTCGGTGACGCTAGGGTTATAAAGGAAGCTTGTATGTGGTTACCGAATGTTGTTCGGAGTCCCGGATGAGAACCCGGACGTCACGAGGAGTTCCGGAATGGTCCGAGGTAAAGATTTATATATGGGAAGTCCTGTTTTGGTCACCGGAAAAGTTTCGGGCGATATCGGTAATGTACCGGGACCACCGGGAGGGTCCCGGGGGTCCACCAAGTGGGGCCACCTGCCCCAGAAGGTTGTGTGGGCCAAGTGTGGGAGGGGACCAGCCCCTAGGAGGGCTGGTGCGCCCCCCACAAGGGGGCCAAGGCGCAAGGGAGAGTGGGAGGGGGCAAACCCTAGTCCAGATGGGCCTTAAGGCCCACCTAGTGGGCGCCTCCCCTCTCTCCCCCTCTTGGCCGCCTCCCCAAGTCCCATCTAGGGCTGGCCGCACCCCTTGGGGTGGGAAACCCTAAAGGGGGCGCAGCCCCCTTCTCCCCTATATAAATAGAGGCCTGGGGCTGCCCATAACACATGAGAACTTCTCCTCTTGTTGGTGCAGCCCTGCCTCTCCTCCTCCTCCTCTCCCGTGGTGCTTGGCGAAGCCCTGCTGGATTGCCACGCTCCTCCATCACCACCACGCCGTTGTGCTGCTGTTGGATGGAGTCTTCCTCAACCTCTCCCTCTCTCCTTGCTGGATCAAGGCGTGGGAGACGTCACCGGGCTGTACGTGTGTTGAACGCGGAGGTGCCGTGCGTTCGGCACTTGATCATCGGTGATTTGAATCACGACGAGTACGACTTCATCAACCTCGTTCACTTGAACGCTTCCGCTTAGCGATCTACAAGGGTATGTAGATGCACTCTTCTTCCCCTCGTTGCTGGTTTCTCCATAGATAGATCTTGGTGATACGTAGGAAAATTTTGAATTTCTGCTACGTTCCCCAACAGTGCCATGTCTTGTTTTTCTGCAAAGCCATAAATTCATCATTCATAGCCACCTTCCACCTATCATCAACAAGGGCATCCATTAGAGTTTTAGGTTCTCCTGTCATACAGGATAATCCATACTTGGAGAAATTTTTATAATTAACTCGTGTAGAAAATCCCTTTTGTAGACGTGTGCGGGGTCCCACATGAGATGCTGCAGGCTGATCCGTTGCAGAAGATCCTGGCGTGGAGGAGTCAGCCACCGTTTCCCCCACAGCATCCGCGCCAGGAGATTGCACGCCCGATCCCGAGGCGGTCAGGAACCGCACAGGCGAGGCAGCACCCGATCCCGAGACACGTGCAGGCGAGGCAGTGTCGGGTACAGGCGAGGCAATGTCGGGCGCAGGCGATGCGGTGGGTGCAGACGACGTGGCGGGCCCCAGCGCAGGCGATGTGGCGGGCCCTGGGGAGGCAGGCGCAGGGCCGGGTGGGACAGGCGCACGCACCCACCCGGGGGATTGGTGCGGCGCGACTGCCCGGTCGCTTTCACCGGCCAAGCACATGCCAGGAGCCGATCCCGAGGTGGATTGAGCTGCCGTCTGCAGCGGAACAGATCCCGAGAAAGATCCACCTCGTGGCGCGTGGTTTCCTGGAGGGGAACACATAAAATGACCCGTCGTTGTAGTGTTTTGCACTCTGTTTTGCTCATCATTAATTGTTCCTGCAGCAATAGACTTTGGCATAATATGATGATTAGTCACAAAAGAGTCAGAACTATTATTTGTACCCTCGTGATCAATACCAGTAAGGATGGAGGTAAGAGAAGTATCTCTTGATGAAGGAGAGCACCGGCATTGGGATGAAGACTTTCGAATGGAAATTTGGTCTCATCAAAGACAACATCTCTTGAGATATAGACACGGCCAGTAGTAACATCAAGGCACTTCACTCCTTTGTGTTGGGCGCTGTAGCCAATAAAAACGCATTGCTTGGAGCGGAACATTAGCTTGCGGTTATTGTAAGGTCGTAGGTTTGGCCAACACGCGCAACCAAAAACACGAAGAGGAGCATAGTCTGGTTTGGCATGAAGAAGACGTTCTGTGGGGTTTCATTGTTGATGACACGACTTGGTAAGATATTGATGAGATGAACTGCGGTTAGGAAGGCTTCATCCCAGAATTTTAGTGGCATAGATGCAGCGGCAAGAAGTGAGAGACCAACATCAACGATGTGGCGATGCTTGCGTTCAGCGGACCCGTTTTGTTGGTGTGCGTGAGGGCATGAGACATGGTGGGAAATTCCTATCTTCTGAAAGAAAGAGTTGAGTTTCTCATACTCACCCCCCCCCCCCAGTCTGATTGCATGGCTATGATTTTGCAGTCGAATTTTCTTTCAACAAGAGCTTGAAAATTAAGAAAAACTTGGAACACATCAGATCGCTTTTTAAGGAGATAGATCCAAGTATATTTACTGTAGTCATCGATGAAGCTCACATAGTAAGTGTGTCTACCAACAGAGGAAGGAGCTGGCCCCCATACATCAGAAAAGATTAATTGCAATGGTTTAACAGACACATTTGTTGAAACAGGATATGGCAACTGATGACTTTTTGCTCTTTGACAAGAGTCACAAATAGTTTCACAATTATGCTCACCAACAAACGGGAGATTATTCTTACTAAAAATTTGAGAAACAATTGAAAATGAAGGGTGACCTAGGCGATTATGCCACCTTTCTGAAGAGACTCTAATGGCTCCGAAGGCTCTTTTATTGAACTTGCAAAGTGTAGGAACTAATGGATAGAGACCGTCCACGCATCTACCGCGATAGGGAACCCTCCTCGTGGCTTGATGCTTTATCAAAAAGAAAAACGGATGAAACTCAATGAAGACACCATTGTCAAGAGTAATTCCATGGACTAAGGCAAGATGTTTTGATGCATGAGGAACAAGTAGAACATCGTTGAGACGAATATCACGATGAGGGGTTTTAATAATAGATTGACCAATGTGACTTATCATCATACCTGGACCATTTGCTGCGAAGTTGATTTGATCATGGCCATGATACTTCTCTTGCATGGTCATCCTTTCCATGTCCGGGGTGATATGCTCGGTGGCGCCCGTATCTGCATACCAATTTGTGTCCACTCCATAGGACGTGTTTGCGGCTGCTGCAACTTTCTTCTTCTTTTCTTCATAGCGCCAGCGACAATCTTTTGCTATGTGGTTAGTTTTTTTACAGATTTGACATTTTCCCTCATTCTCATCATACCCTTGAAAATTGTTGCCGCCGCCATAGTTGCCACCGTAGCCACCATTGTACCCACGCTGATGCCCCTGATTGTTGTTGTAGAAGGGACGTCCATGGTTGTTGCTGTTGTTGTAGAAGGGACCGCCGCGACCATGGTTGTAGTTGTTGTTGGCGTTGCCGCCGCCGCCATTGTTGTTGCTGCCACCACCGTGATACCCGCCACCACCACCATTGGTGGGTTTGGGCGAGCCACGGTTGTTGCCCTTGCCGCCGCCGCCGCGATTTCTTGCAGCCATGTTGGCTGAGGATTTGAAGCCTCCTGCTCCAGAGCCGTGGAAGAGCTCGACACGCTGGTCGAAGTTCGCCACCATGGCAAACAGCTCGTCGACGGAGACAGGGTTGGTGCGGACGTCGAGGGCAAATATGATGGGCTAATAGTCCATATCCAGCCCTGCAATGATGAAGGAGAGCAGCTCTTCTTCTCCGATGCCCCTCCCTGCAGCTGCAAGTTCATCTGAAAGCGATCTCATATAGCCAAAGTAATCAGCGGCAGATTGGGAGCCTTTGTGGGCATCGGTTAGGGAGATTCTGAGATTGTTTGCACGGGATTTGGATTGGGAGGCAAACATGGTGGAGAGTGCTGTCCAGATCGCACGAGATGTATCCATCGAGGCGACTTGCACAAGGATTTCTTTGGAGAGGTTTCTCAGCAGATAGGCTACAATCTGCTGGTCTTGGATTAACCAAGGGGTGTAGGCAGGATTCGGAACAAGTTGTTCCTTACCTTCAGAGTTTTTTGCTGTAATTGTTTTGGAGGGCTCGGGGTTTGTTTCATCTAGGTACCCATACAGGCCAGCCCCCATGATCTGAGAGCGAGCCTGGGCACGCCATAGGATGTAGTTGGTGCGGCTCAAGGGTTCGGAGGTGTTGTTGTTTAGGCCAGAGAAGGAACTCGAGCTGGAGGAGGACATGATTGCGGCTTGGTTTTGATCTGAAGGGATTTGTGTGGTGGCGGCTAGGGTTAATCTGATAGAGAGCTAGATGTAGAGGAAGAAGAAGGCTCTGACTACCGTGAAAGAATTATGAAGCGTCTCAAACTCCCATACATGGGAGCCCGTGTTATTTATATTGATTGAGCGAGAAGGATCTCGCGGTCATGTACATGGTTCGGTTGATGAGAATAATCTCCAACCGTATTACAACGAGAGGGATAGAGATAGAAAGATAAACATAAGAGTTACATGACTTGCGATACAAGAATATCTCTATCTACTATTCTGTTACAATATTTCTAACAAGCGGCACCCGTCATCCCGCGTGTACGGCTGGTGTTCCCCGTTGTCAGTCTCGACGATTCCGATGTGGTTTGCATCCTGGCACGCAAGTCCAATAACGACATTGTGTGGCTAGTCAACGTCGACACACGCATGAAGGAGCTGCGATCGGTCCGTGCCTACCCGCCGGTTAAGGAGGGGGAGTACCATGTGTGCCATCTTCTCCTTCCCAGTGAGTTCTCCAGCTACTTCAACGTGTGTCATGGTGGCAGCAACAATCACGCGCGGTCAAGCCATGATCAAGACATCGAGGTACCGGTGGTGGTGGCAGCAAACCGTATTGCCTCTTCGGGTGACAAGGAGAGGGAGCTGCTGGCCGCGATTCAGGAGATACCCTGCATGACTCGTGAGGAGATGTTGAGAGCGCACGACGTTCTTGCCAGTAACAATCGGCGGGTGAGAATTCTCACGGCGTTACCGGTGCACATGAGGAAGGAATATTGTATGCTAATTGCGGAGCTCGAAAGAAATCAAGATAATGAATAAATTATATTATTATTTTTACTAATCTAGCATATACATTTTTGGTTAGCCACGAAGGTACTTAAATTAATGGTGCCAACTCCGGTTGACTCCATCAAAATTAATGTGGATGAAACTTGTTTGCTGATGGTGGCTCAGTTAGTGTGGGAGTTGTGTCACGACTCGTGAGGCTCATGAGGTTATTCTGTCAGCGTGTAATTTTCTTCTTGTCTGTTCGAGTGTAGAGGAAGCTGAGCTGCACAAGTGTATTGCGGGTCTTTATATTGCTGTTCCTGTAAATAAACCTATTGACTGTAAGTGCATAAATATGTGGCTGATGGTGTGTTGCACATTTTCTCTTGGTTCATTGGACTACAGAGAGATTTACGTCAAATTAACTTGATTTTTTTAAACATGCAGGAGATCACTACATGTGATCAATATAGAAGAAATATAGGGTACAAAGTCACAGATACAACCACAACGAAAGATGACCACAATGCAACGACCAAAGAAACAAAGAAAAATACCAGAGGAAGCTACCAACGACTAGCCAAAAACCTAAACAAACGTCTCCTCAAAAGCAAATTGCCCCGTCCTTAAACAATTCTAAGGTTGCACATTTGAGAGCATGAACCACACACTTTCTGCGGGGCTGACTTATCCTGGAAAACCCTGTTGTTGATGATCACAATGTATATATTTTTATGCTCTCCAGCTCTATGTTCACATGAGGAACATCAGGTCTTAATTCACAAAGAGACCAGGGAAATCAACCGACGTGCTGTGTGGGATTTTGCCACGTAGTACGACATCATATGAACTACCCAAACCATCGTCATGGTTGACGATGAGAACGTCCCAAGTGCATCAAGATGACGAGAGGAATATTGCATGCTAGTGACGGAGCTTGAACAAAATCTCAGGCTGCTAACTGACAAGATTAGAACAAGTTAGAATTCACAGTGTACTAATCAAATGACATTCTTATATGTGGGATTGCTTGAAGCATGAAATTAGATCGTAATGGTATTGTCCAAGCATAATAACCATCAGATATATTTAGGGAAATTTATGTCAATGCTATTAGGTATGTCTCCAATTGTGAGTGTGACATTGTTTTTTTTATCTACTTATGAAAATGACACTACTTTATCGCCATTTTCAGTCGTTACCTCACGGTCAGGTCAACCATATGTACATACGTACTTTTTGCATCCCCAGCTTCATGTAATGAAATTGCTTATCAGCTAAAATTTTCTATGTGCCGCACATACGACATTGTCTGTGGTCAGCTCTATGTGCAAATCTGATACATGAAAAAGGTTAAGTCATTTGGTCATGAAAGGATTTAAGTAAGTCTCCTCGCGATGGTGAACATCCCTGTGGTGGTTCAACTCATAAGAAATTGCCCTCCTCTAAGTCATGAGACTACGCTATGTAAACCGCCTAGTATTAAGAGACCAACCAAGTATAGAGAGCTTGACTCTCGACGCAGTATAATCTAGACACAAACACATAATGTTCATCCTGAACGTCATCTGTGGTGTTTGCAGTGCTGGTCAGTTCACCAACGAGCAATTCAAGATGGCGACGAGGATCTGGAATGGCACGCAGGATAACCTGATATTGGCCCTCAAGGCGGTGTCACTCTTGCTAGAGTCCTCGCATCGCAAGACCACCTACAACATGGGCTTCTGCCTCCATGCACCCGCTGCTACTCGTGCATGAACAACGAACCCCAAGATACGGATGATGTGTGGCAGGGCGAGGACGAGACAAGGAAGGATGAGCTAGAGACGGACGTCACTGTTTGCCGCGGGGTCGCAAGTATAGGCAAGGCAGGAACGAGCCAGAAACACAGACGATATGGCCGCCCGCGACATCACTCATGGAGGCGAGGAAGGAATGAGCCAAGAAGACGAGTTGAACGGTTGATGTTGTGGGTATGCGTGTATATGTAGGGAAGTGAGGTAGAGGGATGATGGGAGTGGTGACGGCTCGACGGAGATGAAGATTTGGCACCATGGTGCAGCTAGGTGATGTTGGCAACGATTGGCGAAGGACGGGGTAGACCGATTGTGGAGAGCGGGTCGACTGAAAATGTTTTTTTTCAGCCACCTGATAAATCAGTGGTCCCATTATTTTTGTATAATTGCAAGTTCAGTACAGCAGCAGAACCACTAGCTCTTTCGGCATAAGACTGTTCTCCATCTATGTATACACATTCAGCTCTCGTCTCTAACTCACTCGATTGTTACCTTGGTTACATCCACACATGGCCTAAATTGTAGAGAATACCTTGACTAAAGATGGAAACACAACCAAATCGAAAGGAGATTTTCTCCATCACCAAATCCCTGCTATTGTTCATTGAGTCGTCGTATCATCAAAGCACCAAAGGAGAAGAAGACAATAGCAGTGGCCACTAAAGGTGTGTTTTGATGCAATCCACGGTGGCCGTGCCAAAGCATCGGCGAGCCAAAAAATTGGCGGCAAAAAACAACTGACGCTCGCTGATATTTTTTGGCTGGGCGGCTCGGAAATATGATCCAAACAGATCCCAAGTCATTAGCACAAACCTATAGAGAATCTCAAACCTCGTTGAAGTGAGTAGTCAAACGAGACCTAGGGTTTATCCCAAAAGAAAAGATACCTAGGGTTCGAAGAAGCCAGGCCATTGGCCCGGATGGATAACTGTAAAGCAGATAATTTATTTTTTTTGCTAGTGCCGTGTTGGTTATATTCCGAATTGACTAATCACCGTTGGACGTACAACGCTGGATGATGAAAAACGAACGCCATCCCTCACTACCAGACTAGCGGGCTATGCCTACGGCCAAAGGCCGTCGGCATAGATCTATGCCGACGGCTGCCGTCGGCATAGCCCCGTCAGTGTAGATCACGTCAGCGTACTCCTGTCAGACCGTCGGCATAATAATGCCGTCGGCATAGGAGGGTATGCCGACGGCCCTGGCGCAGCTGTCGGCATAGTTTAGCCGTCGGCATAGTTTTCCGTCTGACGGCAACGGACGGCGCCGTCAAAACTGCTGGCGGCTCAGGATGCGACACGTGGCAAAGATATGCCTACGGCAAAGCCGTCGGCATAGGTTAAATCTATGCTGACGGCTTTGCCGTAGGCATATCTTTGCCACGTGTCGCCCCCTGGTTTGACCTGGCGGCAGGGCTATGCTTACGGCAAAGCAGTCGGCATAGATCATCTATGCCGACGGCTTTGCCGTAGGCATAGCCATGCCACATGGCGCCTCCTGGTGGCTCCTGAGCGTATCTATGCCGACGGCTTTGCCGTAGGCATAGTTTTTTTCCCTGTTTTCTTTTTTCCAATTCATTTGACAACATTTCAAAACAGAATAATATGAAATATGACAGTTCATCATCATCATTTAAACATAGTCAAGTTCATCATCTAAAGATCATCACCGGCGAAAGTCCACGAACATAAGAATAGTGCAAGACATGAAACATCATAAAAGTTGAAACATGAAAGACATGGCACAATGGCCGCATACACGGAATCATCATCGACATCAAGCACCACCGAGTCCACCTCCGCCAAAACCACCACCACCACCGAGTCCGCCTCCGCCAAAACCACCACCTCCGCCAAGTCCACCTCCGCCAAAACCACCACCACCACCAAGTCCACCTCCGCCAAAACCACCACCGCCAAGTCCACCTCCGCCAAAACCGCCACCGCGACCACCATCACTCTGCCAGATCGGAGTGACTGGGGTCGACGGAGCAGGAGTCGAGCCACCGGTCCCCTACATGTTTGAAAGAAGATTCTAATGGTAAATATGACATGATAGTGTTGAATGAACGAGAACTAGTTTGTCATTAGTTGGGCAAATTTACTAACCGGAGTATCACCGCCTAGTGCCATCCATTCCTTGAACGTGGGAATGTGTGGGGCGTGTCCCGCAGGTGGTGGTGGGGGTCCAACTTGTGGTGGCTCCGTGCGGTTAGTCCAAGACGCCAACATAGCCTGGATGTTAGTTAAACAAGTCCACTTAGAAACAAGCCGTCATCAACAAAGTCAGAAGGAATGAAAGTGCAAATTTGAGCTTGGTTTAAGAGGGCAAAACTAACCGCCATCACTTGACGGCTGTAATCATCGTTTTCCTTCACTCGTTGCAAGTACTCCCTCACCTCAATATGCCTATGCTCGAGAAAGGCCTGATATGCCTATAAAATTGAGGTTGTTTCTAAGTGGGCAGTGATGAAAATAAACTAAGAAAGATAGAGACAAAGAAGATAAGGGGAAGTACTTACAGCACGTTGGTGGACTAAGGGAGGCTGTGAACACCCCGTACTCTCTAACGGGCTCGGGTTGGTAGCTCGAAGTCGTGTGTACGAGATCGACGGAGTGATTAAGCCATCGAAACACGGATACCGGCCATGGGACTTACCCTGGATGGCCACCACCGCCGTGTCGTCGATCTGAGACTGGGCGACCTCAGGAACGGGAACATCCGGATGCAACTTCTGATAGTTCTGAGTGTAAGACTCCAGGTGTTGCTCGGTGTTGCCGTAGTACTGGCTCTCGCCCTCCTTGCGATCACTCCGCTCGCGGGCCAGCTTCCACGACTCCATGTCTGAGAGCGGCCTCTGCAACTTGTCCTCCTGCAACATCAAACAGAAGTTAGCCATACATAAGAACATGACGGTAAAGAAGAACCAAAATGCATCTTTCATATAGATATACCTTCATGGCCTTGAAGCCCGAGTGGTTCCTGTTTCCTTGGCCGTGTGTCTCGTCTTTTCCACGGTTAGCCCGGGCCTTGATGCTCTTGGCAACAAACTCTGGATCGTCACCGACCCACCTATCCACCAAACACGCCCATCCGTCATGCCTTCCATAGCACCAACGAGGAACAACCTATGCAAATTTTGGAAGCATGACATGTGAGCACGAAACATATAGTTGACTCCTTGAAACAATGAAAAGTCAGTAATAGTTACCATCATGAACTGCTCCCTGCTCATGGTAATTTTTTGCCTCTGTGCTTGAGTTTTGGTCATCTTTTGTTGCAGGTAGATGTGGTAGTACTGTGAGACGGCAACCCAATGCACCTCGTACTGCAACTGACGAGCTTTCTTCTTTGCAGACGCAAGTAAGACCACGTTGGCTCTGGCCTTGTGCTCGTCAAGAACTCTATAGAGTTGCTGCAATCATGCATAAACCAGAAGCAAACAAGGCATGAGTTGAGTGATTCAATGATAAACTATGAACGAAACTAAAGACAAGTGATTCAAAAGGGAACTTACCCAAAATTTGGTGATCACGGCCTTAGCGGCTGTCCCGTACTCCACGTTGCTGCAAGCCTCGTAGTGGGCCCAGCTTGTGGCCAAAACACGCAGCTGTGGGTCCCTATCTGGCCGCGGGAAGAATAGGCCAGGCCAAAACTGCTTCAACAAGACAGTGAGAAGGCCGTTCGGTTTACGGCCCTTTCCGCGAAGGATCTAGTTACTGCAAAAGAATCAAAGGGTTGCCATGTGTACAATAAAAAAATGTTGTCATCTCTTGAAAATATGATTGAGATGCACTTACTCTGTCCCCGCAGGTTCAATGAGCCACTTGTGCGCCTCGATAGAAGGTGGTGTAGGTACTCCGGCATTACCACGCAGCCACCCCTGCGGAGCACCCGGTGGCAAGTCACCCCACAACTCGGGGTCAACCTCCCCTCCACCCTCCTCGCCCTCCTCCTCACCCTCCTCCTCGGCCTCCTCCTCCTCGACATCAGGAATATACTCCTCCTCCTCAGACTCAGAAGCTGCATCAGCATAGGAGGGCATCGAAGAAGACCCTCCTATTTCGGACACGTCCTGGAGTTTTTTGGCCCGGTTGCCTCTCCCCCACCTCCTCGTCCTCTAGGGGCTCTCCCCCCACCCTCTACTACTCTAGGGTCTCCTCCCCCGACCCCTCCACCTTCCTGTGAGGTGCCATCCTCGCGTAGTCGGGAGGGAACCTTGTGGGCTCGTCAACTCCGAGTAAGTCCTCCTTTGAGTTTACTGAGGAAACTGGCACTGCTGGACTTGCCCATGATTAGCAAACCTGCATTGAGAAGAGAATAAACAATTAGTAAGGATATAAAAAAAAGCATACAGGAAAGACATTAATAACGGAAGAGCACATTATTAAAAGAACATACATTTTCTAGAACCCATATGAATCATCACTATTGTAATCTATTTGTCGACCGGTCTCATCATCACTATCCCGCATATCTTCTTTGTTGTCTGATGGAGGTGGAGGCTCTTCCTCATCGTCGGCGTCAGCGTCTTCATTTAACTTTTCAAGCATAATTATGTCTCTTTGATTCACAGCTGCCTCACCATCAATCTGTGCGCCGTCGTCGTTTGGGTCCAGGTCAACATAACCCAAGTCATCATCCTCCTTGTTTTGGACCACGTCATCATGTTCCTCTTGAAAGAACACTCCCTCGTATGTCATGGGGTTTATGTTGTAGTAATCATCATCGTTCGGGTCCGGTAGCTAACCATGTGGCGACACCTTGAACACAACTTCCCAACCCTTTAGGTACTCTTTCTGGCATGGGTAAGCCAGATAATATACTTGTGTGGCCTGGGTAGCGGTGATAAAGAGATCAGCTCCGGCATAGACGGTTGATGGTTTAACTTCAACTAAACCAACAGAAGGCGTATGTCTCAGACCCTTTTTGGGGTCGAACCATCGGCATTTGAACACAGTGAGACTTAGGTGTTTACGGCCACATTTGAATGTAAGCTCGTATATTTTTCCTACCCTTCTGTAGTAATCTACATTATTATCTCCTTGGGTGAAGACTCCGGTATTTATGGTTTTGGGATTAGGCCGACTGTTCTGGTGCTCCTCTGTATGGAAGCGATACCCATTCACATCATACTTTTGGCATGTCATGACGGTAGGGTCAAAACCCATGGAAACCCATCTCAATTCTTCATCCATTGATTCGTTCGGATCATTTCCCTACAAGTTTAATTGAAATTATAGGGTGCATGAGTTTAATTGGAAGTGTGAAATGGGTAATAGGGAAGTGTGAAATATTACTTTCTCCATGAACCACGCAACGAAATTCCTTCCATCAGCACCCTTTCGGAGAAGAGCAAGTGCCTCCACTTCAGTAGGAGGCAGCATTCCCATCCACTCTTCCTCAACGAATCGACTACAATAAGAAAAGCGGTATAAGAACTAGGCAAAGTGAACATAATGAATTGACTAAAAGAATGGTGCAAAGGTATTACCTCATCCACTCATCCTCAACTTCCTTGATGTTGTGCAAGATATAGAACATGACATCCTCCCACTCATCTCGTGGCATGACATAAGATGTCGAGCATCCAGCCCTGCCACCTTGCCCAGTGAATAGAGGCAACTTGGGTTTATACTTGGGTTCTTCTGTATTGTATCGAGACACCTTATTGTGCAACGTGGGAACATGGTACAGATAGTAGGTTGTCCTGAGGTCTGCCACCTCCTCTAGGATAAGTGCCTCAGCTATGGAAGCTTCAATCTTAGCTTTGTTTCCACATTTCTGTCTCAGATGCTTGTTCTGTCTCTCAGGGCCGTACTGCCAACGATACTGCACAGGGCCCCCCAACAATACCTCGTTCGCAAGGTGCAAAATGAGATGTGTCATCGGAGTAAAGAAGCCTGGCGGGAAGATCTTCTCTAGCTTGCATATCAACTCCGGCGCCTTCTTATGCATTTCTTTTATCTTCGCAGGACATACTTCTTTAGCACAAAGCGTTCGGAAGAAATGGCTTAACTCTGCAAGCACACGCCAGACACGCTCGGGAACATAGCTCCGAACCATCACCGGCATAATCCGCTCAATCCATACATGATAGTCATGACTCTTGAGCCCGGTCACTCTGCCCGTTGAAATATTGACCCCCTTACTTATATTCGACGCATAACCATCAGTGAACTTCACGATGTGTTTCAGCCACTTGAATGCCTCCATCTTATGATCCTTTTTAAGTACGAAGTCAGCATCTGGCTTGAACCAAGATTTTCGACTGCCTGTGGGAGGTTGCATGTGAAGACGTGGTCTATCACAAATATTCTGTTGATCGACTCTAGCATTAACATTATCCTTTGTCTTATCAGGAATGTTGAGGATCGTGTTAAAAAGGGACTCTGCGACATTCTTTTCGGTGTGCATCACGTCGATGTTGTATGGAAGTTTGAGGTCCTTAAAATAGGGAAGCTACGTGAAGGGGGTAATGTGAGTCTAGTTGTGCGTCTCACCATATCCTTCAAAACAGCTTTTCCCTTTACCTTTGCCTTTGCCTTTGCCTTTCCCTTCTCCGGCAGGCTTAAGAGCTTTGAGCTGAGCAAGCACATCCACACCAGAAAACGTTGGAATATCGTTTACTTCATGGACAACTTTGCCTTTTGTGAAGGTCTTCTTGTCTTCCCTATCAGGATGGTCTGGAGGGAGGAACTGTCGATGCTGGTCAAAGGCAACATACTTGCCACCCTTCTTTAGCCAAATGAAAATCAAGGCCTGCATGCACACTGGGCAAGGCATCTTTCCACTTGTACACCATCCGCAGAACAAGGCATAGTCGGGAAAGTCATGCATGCAATACTGTAGCCAAACTTTCATCAAGAAATTTTTCTGCAGATGTTGGTCGTATGTCAACCTCGGGAAGTACCAAGAATGGTGCAAATCATCCACCAACGGCTGCATAAACACACTCAAATTCTTCCCTGGATATTCAGGCCCCGGAATTATAAGCGACAGGAACATGGTCTTGCGTTGCATTATGGCGCCGGGAGGGAGATTGAGCGGAATAACAAATACGGGCCAGCAGCTGTATGGATTAGATGACATACCATATGGATTGAACCCATCACCTGCTATAGCAATTCTGTTATTCCCAGCCTCGGCTGCTTCCTCTGGGTACTTTATATCGAATGACTTCCATGCTTCACCTTCTGATGTATGTACAATTTTTTTTGCATTGTACCTTTTCACTTCCTTGTGCCACTTCTTCATTTTGGCAGACTCCTCGGTAATGAAAAGGCGCTGCAGTCTTTTTATAAAATCAAGATACCGAAGAACCTTCATAGGGATTTTTAGCTGCCGCTTTTGACCATGCTTATCGACCACCTCAATATACCGAGAGGAACCGCACTTCCTACAGTAGTTGTCATCCGCATACTCATGCCTAAACAAAAGGCAATTCTTTGGACAAACATGTATTTTCTCATAGTCCATGGAGAGCGCCTTCATGATTTTCTTCGTATCGTACATGGTTTTCGGCAGTTCATGGCCCTCGGGCAGGCTGTTAGCCCATACTCCC
This sequence comes from Triticum dicoccoides, assembly GCF_002162155.2. Taxonomy (NCBI): domain Eukaryota; kingdom Viridiplantae; phylum Streptophyta; class Magnoliopsida; order Poales; family Poaceae; genus Triticum; species Triticum dicoccoides. The sequence goes on from NC_041383.1 coordinate 803,450,830, forward strand.
AGAAATGCTTCGAAGCAACCTCGGCTACAGCCGTACTCAGCCTTCACTTCCATCAGTTGCGAGATGGCATCCAGCACAGACAGCTTGGCACCCTCATAGAGAGGTTTCTTTGACGAGGCCAAGATTTCCAGGAAGGCCTTTGCGGTTTCCTCCGGCTCCTCCGGTTCATTCGCTAAATGTGACGGAGGTGTCGGTTGTGCAGCAAAGACATCATCTAGCATGTCTCTAACCCCATCGTCCTCATAACCAGCGACGCGTTGTCGTATCACTTCCTCTCTACCACGGTCCAGCTGTGCAAAGTTTATCGGCATATTAAAGTTGGGCATAAATCCATTCGTGCGAAGGTGCTTAGTCATCGCACTCTTATCTCTGCGGATACGTCTCTCACATTTGGCACACGGGCATTCTGGCACCATCCTCATTGGACTAGGAATATCTCTTTCAAAAACACATCAGTTTTCTCGACCCACTCTGTTGTTACTTGATTCCGACGGAAAAACCCACTATACATCCACTGATTATCTGCCATCTCTGCTTTATTGGAAGCCACACAACAAAATTAATGATTCATTTAAATTACCCATATCAATATTTTATTTTTTACAAGGTTGACGAGAAACGACATTTAATCCACCTACATCTCTAATAGGTAAAGAGGGGTCCTAATCCCACCCGAGAATGTGTAGATTGAGTACGGTCCATGCTCTACCCCATTCCGAGACAAAATTTCGGCAACACCTCCCCGCTGTTCTCCAAATACACGTCTCAGCAAAATGCCGAGAGAATGTGCATCCGGAGAACAACAGGGAGGCGCCACCGAAATCCTGTCTCGGAACGGGGTAGAGCATGAACAACGTACCCAATCTATACATCCTCGGGCTGTCTGTGGAAAGCGCTGGACAATCCGAAAGAGCTGCGGTGATAAATATGCAATTGAATGCATATTTATTCATGCAACCCTTTCGGACGGGAGACCTAGGTTACGCGACTTGATGTGAAAATTCAATCTAGTGACATGGAAAAAAGTGGACGAGGTCATGGAATTGTTGCTCACCCTCCGATGTAGTCGATCAAAGGAGAGAGACGATCCTGGACCAACACCTCCAACGTCGACGATCACTCCACGAAGATGGAACACCACAAATCCTATTAATTACACAGAGTGAAAAAATTAGTTCATCACATCACATTAAGCATTGATACTTTTAACTATGAAAAAAAATCATGTTTCGTCAAGTGTCAAATTTTGTCCTTCAATTTTTTTAGCAAGATCATCATGATTAAATAACCACTCATCATATCATAATTTTGTCCGGTTCAATTTTGTCAAGTGTCCAATTTTGTCCGGTTCAATTTTTGTCAAGTGTCCAATTTTGTCCGGTTCAATTTTTTCGACAAGATCATCATCATAAAAATAACCACTCATCTTATACCAATTTTGGAGCACAACTCAAATGACAAAATCATCATGATAAAAATATAGCATCCAACATCCAACATCTAACATCCATCTAACATCCAACATCCAACATCCAACATCCAACATCTAACATCTAACATCCATCTAACATCCAACATCCATCCATGCATTCATTCATCCATGCAACAGTAGCAAAAAAATGAAAAAAATGAAGAAAAAAAAGTATCTCACCGAGAGGGGCGTGGCAGGGGGCGCGGCGGTGGAG
>NC_041383.1:803453020-803453999 GCF_002162155.2 Triticum dicoccoides
CTAGAAGAGGTGCGGCGGCAGCAGGGGGAGGGGGTGTGCAGGGGAGTGGGAGGTGCGGCGGCGGCAGGGGAGGGCCGTGCGGCGGCGGCGATAGGTCGGGGTGGGGGGTGGCGGCGGCGCAGGTCGGGGCCGTGGGGTGCGGCGGCGGCACGCTGGTCGGGGTGGGGTAGAAAGAACGAGTGGCTAGCTGCGCGCTGGTCGCTCCGAGTGGATAAGGGAATCCTATGCCGACGGCTAAGCCATCGGCATAGCTGAGGTCGCCATGTGGCACCTATGCCGACGGCTTAGCCGTAGGCATTTTTTTTTCTTTGAATGATACATGATATATAATTATATTAAAAATAATACATGGTATATAATTATAATTATTATTATTATTCTAAACAGAATTTTTTCTATGGTCAGCAACATTTATTTATTATATAAATATTTGCTAAATTGTACTAACAAAAAATGTACATTGTGTTAAAATATTTCGAAATAAATTGAGGGGGGCAACATTTCTTTATGATATAAATATTTTCTATGGTCTCGCGAAAGGTGATACATAGGAGAGCAACTGGCTGAGGGGTACCGTTACCGAGTGCCTGATCCGGTAACTATGCGAGTGCCTGATCCGTCTACTACCGTTTCCCACCTCGAGGTGCCGTCGGCGGCGCCGTCCGTGAGGGGGGGCACACCCCGGAGACGCGTGCCGCCTCTTCGGACATGCCACAACACCACCCCGCATGTATGAGGGCCCGGTACGACACTCCGGTGGAATTGCTACCCCCAGGGCCCCCGTACCGTCTAACCCTGGAGCGGTTGACCACGAGATCTAGCCCTTTGACTTCCCACGGACGGGCTTTGACCAGTGGACCTCTCCACCCGGTTGTGTCAGTTCGGCCCATAGGGACACACGGGAGCAACATCCGGGCCAAACCCATAGCTACATCCACATCGTGTAGACCCGACGCGTCCGTTTCCCCCCTCGAGGTGC
>NC_041383.1:803459419-803459856 GCF_002162155.2 Triticum dicoccoides
GCTCAGTGGTGAAGTTCGTCAGGGTCTCGCCTCGTTGCTGTTGCGGTGAGCCTGGCGTCACCACGTGCGAGAGCTCCAGACACGCCTTTATCCTCACCACCTGGACCCTGAGGATGGACGTCCTTACATGGGTGGAGGACGGCGTGATAGACAGTGACGAGGTCTGGGCCGCGTCGGCGCCTGTCATCCCACGTGTCCGGCTGGAATTCCCTGTTGTCAGCCTCGATGACCCCGACGTGGTCTGCTTCCTTGCGTGTGAGTCCAGGCATCACCCTCACGGCGAGGGGGACAGGACGGCATGGCTCCTCGCCATTGACACAAGGAGGAAGACGTTGCGGTCGGTCCAGCGATACCCGCCGGATAACAATAATCGGCACCGTTGGAACCAAGCTCTCCTTCCCAGCGAGGTCTCCAACTACTTCAATGCTTGTCGTGCC
>NC_041383.1:803459949-803470034 GCF_002162155.2 Triticum dicoccoides
TCAGCACGGCAAGCAACCACATGTCGGCAAGCCGCCATGAAGACACCTGCAAGGTGCCACCGACAACAACTGGTGATGAGGAGGAGAGGGGGATCTCGGCGGTGATTCAGGAGATACCCACGATGGCTCATGATGAGATGTTGAGGGCCCACAGAGTTCTTGTGGGCAAATATTTGTCGAGTTCCCATTAGTATGAACTCGGCAAACTTAAAGATTGCCAACCGTCGTCCAGTTGAGTCATGTTCAATGGGTACAGAATTCGGTCAAGATTTTGCCGATTTTATTGTATGTTGTGTCGATTCACGTGGAAACTCGGCAAAGAAGGCGATTCTTGTAGTGCATGGCTTCTCTGTGGAGAAATCCAGAGAGACAACAAACCAGGGGGAACTATAGGAGACACAATCATCAGAAGAAATTACAGCAAAATCCTTCTAGGTCAGAACAATCACCAACAGAACGAAATCTAGAGAAACAACAAACGCCAAGGACAATTATAGGAAACATCATTAACAGAAGAAAATAAAAGCAAAACCCTTCTGGTCCATGCAACCACCAATAGAACGACCAAACATTAGAAGCGATTCTCTTCAATTCAATTTTGAATTTGATAGAAGGATAGAAAAGCCCTGAGGATGTCAAAATCAAAATCAAAATATCTTTTCACTGCAATTTTTCTCTCATTTCTGCGTAAATTCTTTTCATAGAATACTAATGTATTCCAGCAAAAAAAATCACAGACAAAAAATGTACATGCTTGTCTCCCAACTTAACTCACTCGGCTGCTACATTATCGTAATTTGCTGCCTTCGTTTGTAAAAAAAAAATTGAGATCCTCGTTTGTATTTGTCGTCCATAATTTTTGATGTGTTTCGGATATGAAGTACACTCTTCAAGTTTCAAATATCTGAATTTCATTGAAGTAACGGGAACGATTACATCCGGACATGTGATAGTTCTCTCCAAAATGCAAAAGTAAAAATAAAAATACGTAGATTGGAAATGAACATACAACCAAACCAACACGATTTTTTCGCCATCATCGAATCTTCCACCACCACAAACTTGTAGAGGAAGCCGCCATCTGCTGTCACATTCGTTAGGGTCATCGCCCCAATGGATAATTGTAAAACCAACTATTAGTGTTTCCTAAATAACGGCTGCTCCACAGGATGCCGTCGGTTGTGTTTCTTGGATCACAAAAAACGTATTCCCTGCCCCGATCCAGATCCAAGCGACATGGAAACCCAGCCCTCTTCCGCCGGCGACTACCCTTCCTGGGTGATGCATGCTCGACCGGCGATCTGGATGACGAATAGATCCATGGCAGGCGACCCCCGGCGACGCCCGTAGCTGGCGCGCTGCCTTAACTCCGTCGGCCGTTCCGTCCAGGCCTCCTTCAGTCTTGTGGCGCCCCCGGCGCTTTCGACCCTGCACCTGATCGTAGGTGTCGGGAAGATTTACAAGACGCATCACACCGTCGTGGCAGCCCATGGGGACTCCGTCCTCATCGAGTTGATCTTCCTCGGTGACCTTTACGGTCACTGGCACCATGACCGCCAGCCGCCCGAACTTTTTATCTACAACGCTGACGGCGGCGCAGCCCGGCCGCCGTCCCGGGAGATTAGATGATTTGCCCCACTTTACAAGGGGTTAGATGATTTGCTCCAGGGTCGTTTCAATGACGGATGGCCCCAGCCTTACCCGGCAGCCTCTGGGGCGGGCAAATTATCTAATGGGGAAGTAAAGTGGGGCAAAAGACCTAATTTACCCAGCTGTCCCTCTCACTTATTCCTCCTTTTGACAAGAATATGGTCCACGCAAACTCCGGCATCCTGCGCCTAGGCGGCGCCGGCCACCATTTCGTGGTGGCGAGCCTGAACCTCAAGTCGATCGAGACGTCGAAAGACGCGGCGGTGGAAGCCAGGCTCTACATGCTCCGTTCCTCCAGGCACGCCAACGGTCAGGAGATGGAGCTCTACGGCCTCTTCCACTGGCAGACCGACGTTGTCATCCCCGTCGGCAACCAGTTCCTGTACTGGATCGATTTGTCCAACTGCCACGGCATCATCATCTCTGATCTGATGAAGGAGAATCCTGAGTTGTGGTACGTGCCTCTGCCCGCCGACCCCCTGATGTTGCCAACATGGTCTCGCGGAATGTGTGAGTCACCGGCAACGGCTCGGCAGTGAAATTCGTCAGGGTTTCACCTCGCTGCTGCTGCGGTAACCCTGGCGCCATAGAGTGCGCGCGCTCCCAGCACACATTCACCATCACCACCTGGACACTGATGACCGACAACATGACGTGGGAGGAGAACGACCTGATCGACAGCGACAAGGTCTGGGTAGTGGCGGCGCCTGTTGTCCCACGCTACCGGCTACAGCTCCCCATTGTCAGCTTGGACAATCCCGACGTTATCTGCCTGTTTTCCCGCAAGCCTAGGCTCTACCGCCACGACAACGATGCGGCGTGGCTGGTTACCGTAGACACAAGGAGGAAGAAGATGACATCGGTCTGCCGCGTGAAGGACAAGTGCAATGGAACCGAGCTCTTCTTTCCAGCAAGGTCTCTAGCTACTTCAACGCTTCCTGTGCAAGGCGCCACGAAGGCACGGTGGTGATGCCGACGGCGGCAACTCGTGACGAGCAGGAGAGGGTGATCTCCCCCGTGATTGAGGAGATACCCGGCATGGCTCGTGATGAGATGGTGAGAGCGCACAAAGTTCTCGCCGGTAATGATCGCCGGATAAGATTTCTCGCGGCGCTACCGGTGGACATGAGAAAGGAGTATTGCATGCTAATGACAGAGGTCGAGGCAACTAGTGCTGTTCGTCAGCTACTGGCCATGATTTTCTTGTACCTGCCCACTTGCAATAGAATTTGAATTTGACGGAGGCTGCAGCAACTGAAGCACACTCCAATAGTTACCGCGCGCCGAGGACTTACTGTCATGCCTCACGGAACTGGTCCAGGTTCAAGCGTATACTAATGTTGTTATTTCCAGTTTATGATTTCGGATGGCTGTGAGAGCTCGTGATCTTTGATCGTCGCAAAATATTGTTCGAGTTGGAAGAATAATCCAGGACGTGCCACTTACCCGTGGGTCCATGGCATCAGCCAAGATATTAATTTCCAAATAAATTGTACACTCAGCCACAACAGTATGCATGGTACAGAGCGATATACATCCAACGAGACTTGTTGATCAGTATAACAGCTCTTATCTTTCTCATTTTGAGATCATATCAGCTTGTTCCAAAGAACTATAAATCCTAACTGAACTCACAAGTGGATTCTCTTGTATCTTCACATATATACAAGAGAAATCAACCATTGTGTGGTGGAAGACTTGAAGTTTCAGAGTGAACCTCGCTCTAATTTCCTCCAAGTTTTTTTTTTGCGGGGTTAATTTCCTCCAAGTTGATGTTATCTGCTACATCATCGCCTGGACTACCGAATCTGCCGTCTTGGTTATACGCTTATTTCGATGGTTCAATTGACTGCAGAATCACAAAGAGATGATCTACTCGGCTTCTGTACCCTACCTACCAAGTACCAAGCCAGTGGGTGTAGAATAGTGATTTACATCAGTTAGATGGCTTTAAAATTCAGTTTCAGAAATATTTCATCATTTACCGAAATTACCAAATTTCAGTGATATTGGTTTGCATTTCGGCCAAAGGACCGAAGCGTTTCCCTTGAAAATAATTTTCCTTTTGAAAATTTTGAAATCTATGTACAACTGAAATCGCTGAAACATTTTGACCAAATGGTTAAATATTTCGGTATTTCAGTGACATCCAAATCTCACTGAATGTGAAAACCACTATGGCCTACATAGAACCCATTGTCCTCCCTTCCCTAACCGTCAAGGTGTCAACCTCCACAGATTGCATGACTAGCTACATCGTCTTTGATCCCCTAGCACCATGAGGACATAGCCTAAGGGTTTCCAAAGCCAGCACACGGATCTTCATAATCTGGGACTCGCCGAACATCCAGCACATCTTCACCTCAAACTATGCTAAGTTTGTTCTTCTGTGACAGCGCGAACCACCAGGGTGTGTTGAGCAGCCCTCGGTTCGTTGGGTCGACGACCAAGTGCTGCCGCGACAAGGTGGAGAAGGGCATCCTGCCCTTCATTGCCCATATGATGAGAACTGACGCGAAAGAAATTGTGGTGATCTCGTGGTGCGATTCACTTGGACCGGAGAGAAGCAACAAGCAAATTAAACCTTGTTGAAGTAGCCACAAGCACAATTGGCACCAGCCACGAACGAGGGATCTAGTGTCCAGGAGATACCGTTGGTTATACACAATGCACCGATCAACCACCGTACGTTGGATTGAATGTACATATAGCGTACGTGGAGTGGATTGTGATATAAAAAAGGAAGACGTCCGAGTCGGCCTGCATCCCCCGAATCCCGATCTGAATCCAACCGACATGGAAGACACCGAGCCCTATTCCGCCGCCGGCGACTACCCTCGCTGGGTGCTTCTCGATCGCACGACTGGATGTGAGGGTCCCTCTACCCCCGACGCCCGTACGCTGGCGTGCTGCGTCAATTCCGCTGGCCGTCCCGTCCAGGCCTCCTTCCGTCTGGTGGCGCCCCCGGCGGTGTCGACACTGCACGTCCACGTCGACTATCGCACCGCCGTCCTCGCGGCCCATGGAGACTCCGTCCTCATCCACATGGAGACTCCCTATCAACCGCCTGATCTTCTCGTCTACAACGCCGGCGACGGCGCCGCCCGGCCGCCGTCCCTGTCACTTCTTCCTCCTTGCGGCGACACTATTTGCCACGCCAAGACAGGCATCCTGCGCTTGGGCGGCGGTGACGGCGACGGCGGGTTCGTGGTGGCATGCCTGGAGATCACGTGCAGGGACAACCTGGCAGGAAGCTTCGAGGTGATAAAAACCGGGCTCCGCATGCTTCGCTCCGGCAGGTGCGAGTGGGAGCTCACGGGCCACCTCCCTGTCCGCCGCAGCGACGGCCAGGAGATGAAGCTCTCCTCTTACTGGGCCGATACGGTCATCCCCGTCGGTGACCGGTTCCTGTACTGGATCGATAAGTCCAGCGGCATCATCTTCTCCGACTTCATGGCCGAGAGCCCGGAGCTACGGTATGTGCCTCTGCCCATTGACACTGTGCTCCCCGATCACGACCGATGTAACCGCCCCCGTTGCAAGCAATGCCGCGATGCCTCCCGGGGTGTGTGCGTCACTCACGGCGGCTCGGTGGTGAAGTTTGTCAGGGTCTCGCCTCGCTGCTGCTCCACGTGCCCACGCTACCCGGACGCATTTACCATCACCACCTGGACATTGAGGACAAATGACATGACGTGGGAGGAGGACGGCGTGGTCGATTGCAACGAGCTCTCCGTCCTCCCGCGCGTCCCACTTGACTTCCCCATCATCAGCCTCGACGACCCGGACGTAATCTGCTTCATGTCACGCGAGTCCTGGCACCACCCCTGCAGCCATGCCGACAAGACGACATGGTTCCTCACCGTCGACACAAGGAGGAAGACAGTGCAATGGGTCCGCGGCTACCCGGCGGATGAGGAGCGGCCGCACCGTTGGAACCGAGCTCTTATTCCCAGCGAGGTCTCCAGCTACTTCAACTCTTGTCGTGGCAGCGTGGGCGACATCCACAGCTCAAAAAGTCATGAAGACTCGGGGGTGTCAATGTCGGAGGCTCGCGACGACAAGAGTGAGATCTCAGTGGCTGTTGAGGAAATACCAGACATGGCTCGTGATGAGATGCTAACAGCACACAAAGTTCTCGCTGGAGATGATCGCCGGATGAGATTTCTCGCGGCGCTCCCGGTGGATATGAGGAAGGAATACTGCATGCTAATGACCGAGGTCGCCACAAGTAGTGCGTCACAACTATTAGAGTGATGTGGTTATTGTCTGTGTATGATTCAAGATGGTATTTTCCAAATTCCATACCTTCTATGTCGGGTACACTCTGTCACAACAGTAATTGCTCTATTGATCTAAATCATCAATATTATGTTTGTTAATTTTTCGCAAAAAACATTAAGTTATTATTAGCGACATAATAACTATCATTATCACCAAGTGAGCCACCCAAATACTTAGCTTTAGAAATAACATTTGAATCCAAAAAAGATAACACACATGCAATAAACTAAAGACAAAACTGCTGAATTTTCTAGGTCGCGAAGTTGATTGAGATGCACACGAGCAACCGATTTGTCACGGTTGTCCGGATGCATGTGAAATTGCCAGATACCTCCAAAAACGATGACCTCGGCCATCTTATCAGACACCTTTCGAAGTTCCAATTAGAGGCCAATTGTGTGTTGGTTGTCGCCGCGACAACGGGACCGGATGGGTCTCCTTTCCTCTTGCCGCCAATGAGACTAGGAAAGAGGAGGGGAACGGATGCAGCGGCTTGGCAGAGGAACTTGGCGGCGGCGGCGGCGGCGGCGGCTAGGGTTTAGGCTTGTCAGCTGCGTTTCTCTTGCGTGCCAAGTTGCTTGGAGTTGGATGGCGTTCTAGTGAAGCATTTTTGGTAGTTCTCAAAATAAGACGAATGGAACCGCATAGTGATCGAGGTCATAAAACTATATATGCTACATGTCCTGTGTTTATTTAATTGTTGGTGTATCAAATGTACAGATAATTCTACTTCCAACTTTCATTAGGATGTACCTTTGTATACTGGTTTGGAACTTATTCAAATATACTCCCACTGAACTGTCATCATTCTAAGAAAACCCACTCAACCAAACAAAGATATTACGTATCCGTATGCAACAAGTCAACCGACAGACACCAAAAGCAACACTACACAGCAGCCGCAGGAGAAAAAGATGTTAATCTATCACGGTTAAATTCCATTACCAATAGCACACCAGAGACACACGAACTGGTTTTATATAGCCAAACTCTTCTAGCCTCAGGTTGATCGACGCGCTAGCCTACGAACCTAACTCTCAGATTATATAAAAGAAAGGAAAGCAAATGAAAACCTACCCTCAGGTTGATAATTATGTGCTTTAATCAGCATACAATCTAAACAAAACAAGCGGAGTAAATATGGAATCTATCCGGATTGATGCGCCATCTTCAGGCAATGCCTTTCGATCTGCAGGGTTTAGGGTTTAAATTTTCCGACCCATCCAGATAAGTTAACGAAGGGGCTTCCTGTTCTATACCCAAGCAAGTTGGAATCATACATCTCTCCTCCATGGAAATTAGAACCCCAAAGTGGGATTCTCGGGTGCGTGCAAAATTGAAATCAGTAGAGCAACCTAAAAAAGTAGTAAATCGCCTAATTAAATAATTACACGCATATGCATGTTTCCGTGATTGAATGTAAATTTTCCTCTCTTTTTGGGATCCCAACTTAGATCACAGGCATCTTCAGCCTGAACCTAATCCATCTTTCTTAGTGCATCAGGGTCTCTTCATAGTAAATATTTACCAGCTAGATGGTGATGAGTAGAGCAATAGGACCATGGTAGTAAATATGCGGAGATATATACAACCATCGACCACAATGCACAATCAATCTAGTAGGGCGTCAATGAGAAAGAAAAGCGTCACAAAAAGCAAAAACTAGTTGCGACAAGAAGGAGGTGTTGTGTTGCAGATGGATTTTGCACCAGATCTAGCATACTATATAAATACACTCTCTGTCTCAAAAGATTTGTCTTACATTTGTCTAGATACTGATGTACCTAATACTAAAATGTAACTTCATACATCTGTATTTGGACAAATCTAATACAAGTATTTTGGGACGGAGGGAGTATAAGCAAGTTTAATTACTTCTTAGTCCAAGGTCATACTTCCATGCATTCTATCCTTATTGCCTTGCTTCAACATCTCCACTAGCCTCCCCAGGAAGGCCCCCAAGAGTACTTTTTCGTCGCCGGCGGCCAAAAATTTACCCACTCGCGCCCCCACGACCTCAAATATCGTCGGATTTGGGCAAAAATGCGGCCGGCGCTACCACCCCAAACCCAGGATCCCGAGGGGCAGCTGGGGAGGCCGGCGCTACCTTTTTGCCTCGTCTGGCCCACCTGCAGCCACATCTCTCTCTTCCCCCGTCGCTTTCTCCGTCGCCACCTTCCCTCCCGTCCAGCACTGCTACCTTCGCTGGCGTCCGCCGCCTCCCTGCACCATGGCCTCGTCTCCGGCCGTCGCGCCCGCCCCCGCGCCGCTCCTCTGCACCGCGCCAAATGCGCCCCAGCACCGCACGCTTGCGTGCGCGCGTCCATGGCGGAGGCGCCTGATAGGGAGGAGCTGGACGAGGCGCGGAGGCGCGGAGAAGGAGCGCGCGCACGCCGGCTGGCAAGGGAGCGGACGCGGCGACTTGAAGGGGCCGTCCCGACAGCTCGAATGCCACGGCGACGGAGGCCGAGCGACTCGAAGCCAGGTCAGCTCGCAGGTGGAGCAGAGCATAGGCGAGGAAAACGACTGAGGCGGCTCACGGGTAAGCGGGCGGCGGAGCCACCGGCGCGGGCGTCGCAGGTGCTTGGACGCTGGAGAGAATCCGGGCGCGGCCGAAACGAGGAGGCGCAGGCGAGCGCAAGGCGCACCCTTGGGTCGACGAGGCCCGGCTTCGGAGATGCGCGGCCGTGGAGTGGTGAGGGACTTGCCGGTCGCCGCTCGTCTCCAAGCTCGCGCCGACAGGGAGGGAAGGGGAGCACGCTGGACGGCGGCAAGCGGCGCCATGGTGAGGGCGGCAAGCAGCAGGAGGGCCGCGAGATATGGCGAGGGTGTGCGGACGAGTGGATAAGTGCATGGGGGGCCCAACGAGTGGACATTTTCTCGTTTCCAGGACAAAATTTTTGCCGGCAGCCCCCCAGGCGGCGAAAAAAATGCCTCCTGAGGGGCTCAACGGCTGGAGATGCTCTAATGGTTCTATCTCTAGCATTCTTAATTTCTTGTGGTGTCTTTGGAAGGCTAGAAATGATTTTCTTTTTGATAGGAAAAAGGCTCTTCCTCATCATGTGCACATTGCTACTATGGCCTTGTCCTCTGATTCTTATAATGACTTGCCTCATTTCTCTAAGATGCATGTGATGCCACAAGTTCTTTCTCCTCCCGATCATCTTCCTACGCAGGGTCAAACTCTTAAGTCGGATTTGCTCATTACGGGGCCCAAAATATTTTCTGACGCTGCTTTCAGAAGTTCAAAAGTTCCTGGTCTATTACAGGGGTGGGGGGTGGCGGCGGCGCAGGTCGGGGCCGTGGGGTGCGGCGGCGGCACGCTGGTCGGGGTGGGGTAGAAAGAACGAGTGGCTAGCTGCGCGCTGGTCGCTCCGAGTGGATAAGGGAATCCTATGCCGACGGCTAAGCCATCGGCATAGCTGAGGTCGCCATGTGGCACCTATGCCGACGGCTTAGCCGTAGGCATTTTTTTTTTCTTTGAATGATACATGATATATAATTATATTAAAAATAATACATGGTATATAATTGTAATTATTATTATTATTCTAAACAGAATTTTTTCTATGGTCAGCAACATTTATTTATTATATAAATATTTGCTAAACTGTACTAACAAAAAATGTACATTGTGTTAAAATATTTCGAAATAAATTGAGGGGGGCAACATTTCTTTATGATATAAATATTTTCTATGGTCTCGCGAAAGGTGATACATAGGAGAGCAACTGACTGAGGGGTACCGTTACCGAGTGCCTGATCCGGTAACTATGCGAGTGCCTGATCCGTCTACTACCGTTTCCCACCTCGAGGTGCCGGCGGCGGCGCCGTCCGTGAGGGGGGGCACACCCCGGAGACGCGTGCCGCCTCTTCGGACATGCCACAACACCACCCCGCATGTATGAGGGCCCGGTACGACACTCCGGTGGAATTGCTACCCCCAGGGCCCCCGTACCGTCTAACCCTGGAGCGGTTGACCACGAGATCTAGCCCTTTGACTTCCCACGGACGGGCTTTGACCAGTGGACCTCTCCACCCGGTTGTGTCAGTTCGGCCCATAGGGACACACGGGAGCAACATCCGGGCCAAACCCATAGCTACATCCACATCGTGTAGACCCGACGCGTCCGTTTCCCCCCTCGAGGTGC
>NC_041383.1:803473913-803476884 GCF_002162155.2 Triticum dicoccoides
AAAAATACAAACTACATATATATTCATATGTATGTTTATATTTAACATGCTACATGTTAGTTGATATAATAATACATAAAAAAGCATAAAAAATATGTAAAAAAAATCTAACTATGCCGACGGCATAGCCGTCGGCATAGATCCGCCCAGGGTTTAGCCGGCGGGCGGCGTGCCGCGGATCACTGACGTGGCAGATATGCCGACGGCAGCCGTCGGCATATCCTCTGTACGGTGCGGCCTGGATCGATGACGTGGCCTGTGTACCTATGCCGACAGCCCCCTGTCTCGGCCGTCGGCATAGCTCTATCGACGTTAGCCAGGGGGGTGTCGGGCCCACGGCTATGCCGACGGCCTTTGTAAGCCGACGGCAGCTGTCGGCGTACATTCAGCTAGGCCGACGGCTATTCTATGCCGACGGGCACCGTCGGCTTAGCTCGGCATAACCCGACGGCTATTGTACGCCGACGGCCAGATCCAGGCTGTCGGCATATCTCCGCAGAAGCCGACGGGGGCCGTCGACATTGTTTTGGCCGTCGGGGTAGCGCCCTGTTCCGGTAGTGCCTGGCCTGCCCCCATCTCTGGAATTCTGAATCCACAACCTGAAACATGGAAACCCAGCCCCAGCCCTCCTCCGCCGCCGGCGACTACCCTCGCTGGGTGATGCTCGGCTCGACGGCGGAAGCGGATGCCAGGATCCCTCTACCGCTTCACCGCCGCCGCCGCCGCCACACCGCCGGACTCCGGACCGATCGGGATCGGCCTCCCGCCTCCAGATCCGCCCTCCGTTGCTGTTTCCCGTCCAAAACGGGCTCCAACCACCGCCGGAAGACCCCCGCATCACCGCCGTCGATTGGACTCGAACCCCGCCGTCGCAAGGCCACTGTATCGCCGTCGTCGCCGATTCATCAGTGGCCAGCCGTGACGGGAGCATCTGGCGGCGAGGAGACGCTCCGCCCGAGCCGCTTGCTGGCATCTCGCGGCTGGCCACGACCGCATCCGCGGCCATCGACTGGCCTCAAACCCACTGTCACCAGGCCCCTGCATTACCGGCGCCGCCGATTCACCAGTGGCCTCTCGATCCCCTGCGTGCTGGGCGCGCGCACGGCAGCTCGGTCTTGACAGAGCGGGCGGGGGCGGGGGCGCATGCTAGCTCGGCCTCGCCGGAGCAGGTAGGTAGGCGGGCGCGCGGCGAGGAGAAGGTAGGGGGCGGCCGCGCATGCGACACGAGGAGCAGGCGGGGGGCGCCGGAGCAGGCATGGGGGCGGGCGTGCGGCAGCTCAGCCTCACCGGAGCAGGCAGGGGGCGGGCGCACAGGGGCTCGGCCTCATCGGAGCGGACTGAGTAGGAAGGACGAGAGAGAGAGAGAGAGAGAGAGAGAGAGAGAGAGAGAGAGAGAGAGAGAGAGGAGATAAGAGGTGTGGCAGACAAGTGGGACCCCTGTCCACCTCAGCAGGTCAAACATTGACTAGGACTAGTCTTCGCCACATCAGCCTAGATATGTGGGTCCCATCTGTCAGTTTTTCTATTAACGCCGCTCAGTTTTGAATTAGTGGCATTTGTTACTCACTTGCCACAAAAGTGGTGGTTTTTCATGATTTTTGATAAAAACGGTAGTTTTACAGTACCCTAGCCATAAATATGGTGGCTTTCAGCAATTTACTCGGTTTTAGTGGGGTCGCGTCCCGCGATCAAAAATATTGTCCCGAAGAAGAGTAGCCCTCTTCGACCCTCGATTTCGGCCGTCGCGATCCCCGTCCCGCGACCCCGTTCCTCGACCCGATCAACCCAAATTTCTGGCAACTATGTGCTCGATCGCGGAAGCGGATGCCAGGATCCCTCTACCGCTGAGGCCCGTACGCGGGCACGCTGCCTTAGCTCCACCGGCCGTCCTGTCCAGGCCTCCTTCAGCCTCGCCGCACCGCCGGCGGTGTCGACCCTGCACGTCGAAATCACGGATATCGGGGAGAGTTCCTGGGCGACTCCATTCGTCGTCGCGGCCCATGGGGACTCCGTGCTCATTCACTTGTACCAACCGCCCGATCTTTTCGTCTACAACGCCAGTGACGGCGCCGCCCGGTCGCCGTCCCTCTAGCTGCTTCCTCCTTGCGGCAGGAATGTTTACCACACAAGCACCGGCATCCTGAGCCACGGCGGCGGCGGCGGCGGCGAGTTTGTGGTGGCGACCCTGGACCTCACGTACTCGTACGGCAGGTTCGTGAAAACAAGGCTCCACATGCTCCGCTCCGGCAGGTGCGAGTGGGAGTTCACGGGCTTCCTCCCCGTTCGCCACACCGACGGTCAGGAGACGCAGCTCTCCCGCTGGGAGACCGGCGAGGTCATCCCCGTCGGAGGCCGGTTCCTGTACTGGATCGATCAGTCCCAGGGCATCATCTTCTCCGACCTGACTGCACAGAGCCCCGAGGTGTGGTACGTGCCTCTGCCCACTGACCCTGTGCTCGTTGACCACGACCGCGACCGCCGCCGCATGGACGGGATATCCGATGCCTCCCTGAGCGTCTGCGTCACCGGCGACCGCTCAGTGGTGAAGTTCGTCAGGGTCTCGCCTCGTTGCTGTTGCGGTGAGCCTGGCGTCACCACGTGCGAGAGCTCCAGACACGCCTTTATCCTCACCACCTGGACCCTGAGGATGGACGTCCTTACATGGGTGGAGGACGGCGTGATAGACAGTGACGAGGTCTGGGCCGCGTCGGCGCCTGTCATCCCACGTGTCCGGCTGGAATTCCCTGTTGTCAGCCTCGATGACCCCGACGTGGTCTGCTTCCTTGCGTGTGAGTCCAGGCATCACCCTCACGGCGAGGGGGACAGGACGGCATGGCTCCTCGCCATTGACACAAGGAGGAAGACGTTGCGGTCGGTCCAGCGATACCCGCCGGATAACAATAATCGGCACCGTTGGAACCAAGCTCTCCTTCCCAGCGAGGTCTCCAACTACTTCAATGCTTGTCGTGCC
>NC_041383.1:803476966-803492522 GCF_002162155.2 Triticum dicoccoides
TCAGCACGGCAAGCAACCACATGTCGGCAAGCCGCCATGAAGACACCTGCAAGGTGCCACCGACAACAACTGGTGATGAGGAGGAGAGGGGGATCTCGGCGGTGATTCAGGAGATACCCACGATGGCTCATGATGAGATGTTGAGGGCCCACAGAGTTCTTGTGGGCAAATATTTGTCGAGTTCCCATTAGTATGAACTCGGCAAACTTAAAGATTGCCAACCGTCGTCCAGTTGAGTCATGTTCAATGGGTACAGAATTCGGTCAAGATTTTGCCGATTTTATTGTATGTTGTGTCGATTCACGTGGAAACTCGGCAAAGAAGGCGATTCTTGTAGTGCATGGCTTCTCTGTGGAGAAATCCAGAGAGACAACAAACCAGGGGGAACTATAGGAGACACAATCATCAGAAGAAATTACAGCAAAATCCTTCTAGGTCAGAACAATCACCAACAGAACGAAATCTAGAGAAACAACAAACGCCAAGGACAATTATAGGAAACATCATTAACAGAAGAAAATAAAAGCAAAACCCTTCTGGTCCATGCAACCACCAATAGAACGACCAAACATTAGAAGCGATTCTCTTCAATTCAATTTTGAATTTGATAGAAGGATAGAAAAGCCCTGAGGATGTCAAAATCAAAATCAAAATATCTTTTCACTGCAATTTTTCTCTCATTTCTGCGTAAATTCTTTTCATAGAATACTAATGTATTCCAGCAAAAAAAATCACAGACAAAAAATGTACATGCTTGTCTCCCAACTTAACTCACTCGGCTGCTACATTATCGTAATTTGCTGCCTTCGTTTGTAAAAAAAAAATTGAGATCCTCGTTTGTATTTGTCGTCCATAATTTTTGATGTGTTTCGGATATGAAGTACACTCTTCAAGTTTCAAATATCTGAATTTCATTGAAGTAACGGGAACGATTACATCCGGACATGTGATAGTTCTCTCCAAAATGCAAAAGTAAAAATAAAAATACGTAGATTGGAAATGAACATACAACCAAACCAACACGATTTTTTCGCCATCATCGAATCTTCCACCACCACAAACTTGTAGAGGAAGCCGCCATCTGCTGTCACATTCGTTAGGGTCATCGCCCCAATGGATAATTGTAAAACCAACTATTAGTGTTTCCTAAATAACGGCTGCTCCACAGGATGCCGTCGGTTGTGTTTCTTGGATCACAAAAAACGTATTCCCTGCCCCGATCCAGATCCAAGCGACATGGAAACCCAGCCCTCTTCCGCCGGCGACTACCCTTCCTGGGTGATGCATGCTCGACCGGCGATCTGGATGACGAATAGATCCATGGCAGGCGACCCCCGGCGACGCCCGTAGCTGGCGCGCTGCCTTAACTCCGTCGGCCGTTCCGTCCAGGCCTCCTTCAGTCTTGTGGCGCCCCCGGCGCTTTCGACCCTGCACCTGATCGTAGGTGTCGGGAAGATTTACAAGACGCATCACACCGTCGTGGCAGCCCATGGGGACTCCGTCCTCATCGAGTTGATCTTCCTCGGTGACCTTTACGGTCACTGGCACCATGACCGCCAGCCGCCCGAACTTTTTATCTACAACGCTGACGGCGGCGCAGCCCGGCCGCCGTCCCGGGAGATTAGATGATTTGCCCCACTTTACAAGGGGTTAGATGATTTGCTCCAGGGTCGTTTCAATGACGGATGGCCCCAGCCTTACCCGGCAGCCTCTGGGGCGGGCAAATTATCTAATGGGGAAGTAAAGTGGGGCAAAAGACCTAATTTACCCAGCTGTCCCTCTCACTTATTCCTCCTTTTGACAAGAATATGGTCCACGCAAACTCCGGCATCCTGCGCCTAGGCGGCGCCGGCCACCATTTCGTGGTGGCGAGCCTGAACCTCAAGTCGATCGAGACGTCGAAAGACGCGGCGGTGGAAGCCAGGCTCTACATGCTCCGTTCCTCCAGGCACGCCAACGGTCAGGAGATGGAGCTCTACGGCCTCTTCCACTGGCAGACCGACGCTGTCATCCCCGTCGGCAACCAGTTCCTGTACTGGATCGATTTGTCCAACTGCCACGGCATCATCATCTCTGATCTGATGAAGGAGAATCCTGAGTTGTGGTACGTGCCTCTGCCCGCCGACCCCCTGATGTTGCCAACATGGTCTCGCGGAATGTGTGAGTCACCGGCAACGGCTCGGCAGTGAAATTCGTCAGGGTTTCACCTCGCTGCTGCTGCGGTAACCCTGGCGCCATAGAGTGCGCGCGCTCCCAGCACACATTCACCATCACCACCTGGACACTGATGACCGACAACATGACGTGGGAGGAGAACGACCTGATCGACAGCGACAAGGTCTGGGTAGTGGCGGCGCCTGTTGTCCCACGCTTCCGGCTACAGCTCCCCATTGTCAGCTTGGACAATCCCGACGTTATCTGCCTGTTTTCCCGCAAGCCTAGGCTCTACCGCCACGACTGGTTACCGTAGACACAAGGAGGAAGAAGATGACATCGGTCTGCCGCGTGAAGGACAAGTGCAATGGAACCGAGCTCTTCTTTCCAGCAAGGTCTCTAGCTACTTCAACGCTTCCTGTGCAAGGCGCCACGAAGGCACGGTGGTGATGCCGACGGCGGCAACTCGTGACGAGCAGGAGAGGGTGATCTCCCCCGTGATTGAGGAGATACCCGGCATGGCTCGTGATGAGATGGTGAGAGCGCACAAAGTTCTCGCCGGTAATGATCGCCGGATAAGATTTCTCGCGGCGCTACCGGTGGACATGAGAAAGGAGTATTGCATGCTAATGACAGAGGTCGAGGCAACTAGTGCTGTTCGTCAGCTACTGGCCATGATTTTCTTGTACCTGCCCACTTGCAATAGAATTTGAATTTGACGGAGGCTGCAGCAACTGAAGCACACTCCAATAGTTACCGCGCGCCGAGGACTTACTGTCATGCCTCACGGAACTGGTCCAGGTTCAAGCGTATACTAATGTTGTTATTTCCAGTTTATGATTTCGGATGGCTGTGAGAGCTCGTGATCTTTGATCGTCGCAAAATATTGTTCGAGTTGGAAGAATAATCCAGGACGTGCCACTTACCCGTGGGTCCATGGCATCAGCCAAGATATTAATTTCCAAATAAATTGTACACTCAGCCACAACAGTATGCATGGTACAGAGCGATATACATCCAACGAGACTTGTTGATCAGTATAACAGCTCTTATCTTTCTCATTTTGAGATCATATCAGCTTGTTCCAAAGAACTATAAATCCTAACTGAACTCACAAGTGGATTCTCTTGTATCTTCACATATATACAAGAGAAATTAACCATTGTGTGGTGGAAGACTTGAAGTTTCAGAGTGAACCTCGCTCTAATTTCCTCCAAGTTGATGTTATCTGCTACATCATCGCCTGGACTACCGAATCTGCCGTCTTGGTTATACGCTTATTTCGATGGTTGAATTGACTGCGGAATCACAAAGAGATGATCTACTCGGCTTCTGTACCCTACCTACCAAGTACCAAGCCAGTGGGTGGAGAATAGTGATTTACATCAGTAAGATGGCTTTAAAATTCAGTTTCAGAAATATTTCATCGTTTACCGAAATTACCAAATTTCAGTGATATTGGTTTGCATTTCGGCCAAAGGACCGAAGCGTTCCCTTGAAAATAATTTTCCTTTTGAAAATTTTGAAATCTATGTACAACTGAAATCGCTGAAACATTTTGACCAAATGGTTAAATATTTCGGTATTTCAGTGACATCCAAATCTCACTGAATGTGAAAACCACTATGGCCTACATAGAACCCATTGTCCTCCCTTCCCTAACCGTCAAGGCGTCAACCTCCACAGATTGCATGACTAGCTACATCGTCTTTGATCCCCTAGCACCATCAGGACATAGCCTAAGGGTTTCCAAAGCCAGCACACGGATCTTCATAATCTGGGACTCGCCGAACATCCAGCACATCTTCACCTTGAACTATGCTAAGTTTGTTGTTCTGTGACAACGCGGACAACCAGGGTGTGTTGAGCAGCCCTCGGTTTGTTGGGTCGACAACAAGTGCTGCCGCGACAAGGTGGAGAAGGGCATCCTGCCCTTCATCGCCCATATGGTGAGAACCGACGCGAAAGAAATTGTGGTGATCTCGTGGTGCAATTCACTTGGACCGGAGAGAAGCAACAAGCAAATGAAACCTTGTTGAAGTAGCCACAAGCAAGCGGACAATGCTACACCTATGTAAATTCTTTTACGTATCTTACGAAAAGGCTTAGGTGGAGATATTTGATTGGAAAAGAAAAGGGAGGGGGCCCCACCCCCTGAAAATCAGGGGGCTGATTAGTTAGCGATGGAAGGCTTACGTAGCTTTTCGTAAAGCCATACGTAGGTCTAGCATTTTTGCAAGCACAATTGGCACCAGCCACGAACCAAGGATCTAGTGTCCAGGAGATACCGTTGGTTATACACAATGCACCGATCAACCACCGCACGTTGGATTGGATGTACATATAGCGTACGTGGAGTGGATTGTGATATAAAAAAGGAAGACGTCCGAGTCGGCCTGCATCCCCCGAATCCCGATCTGAATCCAACCGACATGGAAGACACCGAGCCCTATTCCGCCGCCGGCGACTACCCTCGCTGGGTGCTTCTCGATCGCGACTACCCCCGACGCCCGTACGCTGGCGGGCTGCGTCAACTCCGCCGGCCGTCCCGTCCAGGCCTCCTTCTGTCTGGTGGCGCCCCCGACGGTGTCGACACTGCACGTCCACGTCGACCAAGTCGAGGAGAACTATCGGACCGCCGTCCTCGCGGCCCATGGAGACTCCGTCCTCATCCACATGACGCCGCACGACCAACCCTATCAACCGCCTGATCTTCTCGTCTACAATGCCGGCGACGGCGCCACCCGGCCGCCGTCCCTGTCACTTCTTCCTCCTTGCGACGACACTATTTGCCACGCCAAGACCGGCATCCTGCGCTTGGGCGGCGGCGATGGCGAGTTCGTGGTGGCATGCCTGGAGATCACGTGCAGGGACAACCTGGCGGGAAGCTCCGAGGTGATAAAAACCGGGCTCCGCATGCTTCGCTCCGGCAGGTGCGAGTGGGAGCTCACGGGCTACCTCCCTGTCCGCCGCACCGACGGCCAGGAGATGAAGCTCTCCTCTTACTGGGCCGATACGGTCATCCCCGTTGGTGACCGGTACCTGTACTGGATCGATCAGTCCCGCGGCATCATCTTCTCCGACTTCATGGCCGAGAGCCCGGAGCTACGGTATGTGCCTCTGCCCATTGACACTGTGCTCCCCGATCACGACCGATGTAACCGCCTCCGTTGCAAGCAATGCCGCGATACCTCCCGGGGTGTGTGCGTCACTCACGGCGGCTCGGTGGTGAAGTTTGTCAGGGTCTCGCCTCGCTGCTGCTCCACGTGCCCACGCTACCCGGACGCATTTACCATCACCACCTGGACATTGAGGACAAATGACATGACGTGGGAGGAGGACGGCGTGGTCGATTGCAACGAGCTCTCCGTCCTCCCGCGCGTCCCACTTGACTTCCCCATCATCAGCCTCGACGACCTGGATGTAATCTGCTTCATGTCACGCGAGTCCTGGCACCACCCCTGCAGCCATGCCGACAAGACGACATGGTTCCTCACCGTCGACACAAGGAGGAAGACAGTGCAATGGGTCCGCGGATACCCGGCGGATGAGGAGCGGCCGCACCGTTGGAACCGAGCTCTTATTCCCAGCGAGGTCTCCAACTACTTCAACTCTTGTCGTGGCAGCGTGGGCGACATCCACAGCTCAAAAAGTCATGAAGACTCGGGGGTGTCAATGGTGGAGGCTCGCGACGACAAGAGTGAGATCTCAGTGGCCGTTGAGGAAATACCAGACATGGCTCGTGATGAGATGCTAACAGCACACAAAGTTCTCGCTGGAGATGATCGCCGGATGAGATTTCTCGCGGCGCTCCCGGTGGATATGAGGAAGGAATATTGCATGCTAATGACCGAGGTCGCCACAAGTAGTGCGTCACAACTACTAGAGTGATGTGGTTATTGCCTGTGTATGATTCAAGATGGTATTTTCCAAATTGCATATCTTCTATGTCGGGTACACTCTGTCACAACAGTAATTGCTCTATCGATCTAAATCATCAATATTATGTTTGTTAATTTATTGCAAAAAACATTAAGTTATTAATAGCGACATAATAACTATCATTATCACCAAGTGAGCCACCCAAATACTTAGCTTTAGAAATAACATTTGACTCCAAAAAAGATAACACACATGCAATAAACTAAAGACAAAACTGCTGAATTTTCTAGGTCGCGAAGTTGATTGAGATGCACACGAGCAACCGATTTGTCACGGTCGTCCGGATGCATGTGAAATTGCCAGATACCTCCAAAAACGATGACCTCGGCCATCTTATCAGACTCCTCTCGGAGTTCCAATTAGAGGCCAGTTGTGTGTGGGTTGTCGCCGGAGACAACGGCAATACCGGATGAGTCTCCTTTCCTCTTGCCGCCAATGAGACTGACATGCAGGAAATAGGAGGGGAGCCGATGCAGCGGCTTGGCAGAGGAACTTGGCGGCGGCGGCGGCTAGGGTTGAGGCTTGTCAGCTGCGTTTCTCTTGTGTGCCATGTTGCATGGAGTTGGATGGCGTTGTAGTGAAGCATTTTTGGTAGTTCTCAAAATAAGACGAATGGAACCACATAGTGATCGAGGTCATAAAACTATATATGCTACATGTCCTGTGTTTATTTAATTGTTGGTGTATCAAATGTACAGATAATTCTACTTCCAACTTTCATTTCCTGTAGGATGTATCTTTGTATACTGGTTTGGAACTTGTTCAAATATACTCCTACTGAACTGTCATCATTCTAACAAAACCCACACAACCAAACAAAGATATTACGTATCCGTATGCAACAAGTCAACCGACAGACACCAAAAGCAACACTACACGGCAGCCGCAGGAGAAAAAGATGTAATATATCACGGTTAAATTCCAGTACCAATAGCACACCAGAGACACATGGACTGGTTTTATATAGCGAAACTCTTCTAGCCTCAGGTTGATCGACGCGCTAGCCGTACGAACCTAACTCTCAGATTATATAAAAGAAAGGAAAGCAAATGAAAACCTACCCTCAGGTTGATAATTACGTGTTTTAATCAGCATACAATCACTACCGGACTCGCGGGCTATGCCTACGGCCCAGGGCCGTCGGTATAGGTCCTATGCCGTCGGCATAGATCTATGCCTACGGCTGCCGTCGGCATAGCCCCGTCAGTGTAGATCACTTCAGCGTAGTTCTGTCAGACCGTCGGCGTAGTATAGCCGTTGGCATAGGAGCGTAAGCCGACGGCCGTGGGGCAGCCGTCGGCATAGTTTAGCCGTCGGCGTTGTTTTCCGTCTGACGGCAACGGACGGCGCCGTCAAAACCGCTGGCGACTCAGGAGAAGACACGTGGCAAAGGTATGCCGACGGCTTGGCCGTCGGCATAGATTAAATCTATGCCGAAGCCCTTTGCCACGTGTCCCCCCTGGTTTGGCCTGTGCCGACGGCTTTGCCGTAGGCATAGCCCTGCCACATGGCGCCTCCTGGTGGCTCCTGAGCGTATATATGCCGACGGCTTTGCCGTAGGCATAGTTTTTTTTTCCTGTTTTCTCTTTTTCAATTCATTTGACAGCATTTCAAAGCAGAATAATATGAAATATGACAGTTTAATCATCATCATTTAAACATAGTCAAGTTCATCATCTAAAGATCATCACCGGCGAAAGTTCACGAACATAAGAGTAGTGCAAGACATGAAACATCATAAAAGTTGAAACATGAAAGGCATGGCACAACGGCCGCATACACGGAATAATCCTCGACATCAAGCACCACCGAGTCCACCTCCGCCAAAACCACCACCACCGAGTCCACCTCCGCCAAAACCACCACCACCACCAAGTCCACCTCCGCCAAAACCGCCACCGCCAAGTCCACCTCCGCCAAAACCGCCAGTGCGACCACCATCACTCTGCCAGATCAGAGTGACTGGGGTTGACGTAGCAGGAGTCAAACCACCGGTCCCCTACATGTTTGAAAGAAGATTCTAACGGTAAATATGACATGTTAGTGTTGAATGAACGAGAACTAGTTTGTCATTAGTTAGGCAAATGTACTACCGGAGTATCACCGCCTAGTGCCAGCCATTCCTCGAACGTGGGAATGTGTGGGGCGTCTCCCGCAGGTGGTGGTGGGGGTCCAACTTGTGGTGGATCCGTGCGGTTAGTCCAAGACGCCAACATAGCCTGGATGTTAGTTAAACAAGCAAACTAGAAAGTCAGAAGGAATGAAAGTGCAGATTTGAGCTTGGTTTAAGAGGGCAAAACTAACCGCCATCACTTGACGGCTGTAATCATCGTTTGCCTTCACTCGTTGCAAGTACTCCCTCACCTCAATATGCCTATGCTCGAGAAAGGCCTGATATGCCTACAAAATTGAGGTTGTTTCTAAGTGGGCAGTGCTGAAAATAAACTAAGAAAGATAGAGACAAAGAAGATAAGGGGAAGTACTTACAGCATGTTGGCAGACTAAGGGAGGCTGTGAACGCCCCGTACTCTCTAACGGGCTCGGGTAGGTAGCTCGAAGTCATGTGTACGAGATCGACGGAGTGATCAAGCCATCGAAACACGGATACCGGCCATGGGACTTACCCTGGATGGCCACCACCGCCATGTCGTCGAGCTGAGACTTGGCGACCTCAGGAACGGGAACATCCGGATGCAACTTCTGATAGTTTTGAGTGTAAGACTCCAGGTGTTGCTCGGTGTTGCCGTAGTACTGGCTCTCGCCCTCCTTGCGATCACTCCGCTCGCAGGCCAGCATCCACGACTCCATGTCTGTGAGCGGCCTCTGCAACTTGTCCTCCTGCAACGTCAAACAGAAGTTAGCCATACATAAGAACATGACGGTAAAGAAGAACCAAAATGCATCATGCATATAGATATACCTTCATGGCCTTGAAGCCCCAGTGGTTCCTGTTTCCTTGGCCGTGTGTCCCGTCTTTTCCACGGTTAGCCCGGGCCTTGATGCTCTTGGCAGCAAACTCTGGATCGTCACCGACCCACCTATCCACCAAACACGCCCATCCGTCATGCCTTCCATAGCACCAACGAGGAACAACCTATGCAAATTTTGGAAGCATGACATGTGAGCACGAAACATATAGTTGACTCCTTGAAACAATGAAAAGTCAGTAATAGTTACCATCATGAACTGCTTCCTGCTCATGGTAAGTTTTTGCTTCTGTTCTTGAGTTTTGGTCATCTTTTGTTGCAGGTAGATGTGGTAGTACTGTGAGACGGCAACCCAACGCACCTCGTACTGCAACTGACGAGCTTTCTTCTTTGCAGACGCAAGTAAGACCACGTCGGCTCTGGCCTTGTGCTCGTCAAGAACTCTATAGAGTTGCTGCAATCATGCATAAACCAGAAGCAAACAAGGCATGAGTTGAGTGATTCAATGATAAACTATGAACGAAACTGAAGGCAAGTGATTCAAAAGGGAACTTACCCAAAATTTGGTGATCACGGCCTTAGCGGCCGTCTCGTACTCCGCGTTGCTGCAAGCCTCGTAGTGGGCCCAGCTTGTGGCCAAAACACGCAGCTGCAGGTCCCTGTCTGGCCGCGGGCAAAATAGGCTAGGCCAAAACTCCTTCAACAGGACAGTGATAAGGCCGTTCGGTTTACGGCCCTTTCCACGAAGGATCCAGTTACTGCAAAAGAATCAAAGGGTTTCCATGTGTACAATAAAAAAATGTTGTCATGTGTTGAAAATATGATTGAGATGCACTTACTCTGTCCCCGCAGGTCAGCCACTTGTGCGCCTCGATAGAAGGTGGTGTAGGTACTCCGGCATTACGACACAGCCACCCCTGCGGAGCACCCGGTGGCAAGTCACCCCACAACTCGGGGACAACCTCCCCTCCACCCTCCTCGCCCTCCTCCTCACCCTCCTCCTCGGCCTCCTCCTCCTCACCCTCCTCCTCCTCGACATCAGGAACATACTCCTCCTCCTCAGACTCAGAAGTTGCATCAGCATAGGAGGGCATCGAAGAAGACCCTCCTATTTAGGACACGGCCCGGAGTTTTTTGGCCCGGTTGCCTCTCCCCCCACGTCCTCGTCCTCTAGGGGCTCTCCCCCCACCCCCTCCTCCTCTAGGGGCTCCTCCCCCGACCCCTCCACCTCCCTGTGAGGTGCCATCCTCGCGTAGTCGGGAGGGAGCCTTGTGGGCTCGTCCACTCCGAGTAACTCCTCCTTTGAGTTTACTGAGGAAACTGGCACCGCTGGACTTGCCCATGATTAGCAAACCTGCATTGAGAAGAGAATAAACAATTAGTAAGGATATAAAAAAACAAGCATACAGGAAAGACATTAATAACGGAAGAGCACATTAAGCATAATATTGTAATGATCATTAAAGGAACATACATTTTCTAGAACCCATATGAATCATCACTATTGTAATCTATTTGTCGACCAGTCTCATCATCACTATCCCGCATATCTTCTTCGTTGTCTGACGGAGGTGGAGGCTCTTCCTCATCGTCAGCGTCAGCGTCTTCATTTAACTTTTCAAGCATAATTATGTCTCTTTGATTCACAACTGCCTCACCATCAATCCGTGCGCCGTCGTCGTTTGGGTCCAGGTCAACATAACCCAAGTCATCATCCTCCTTGTTTCGGACCACGTCATCATGTTCCTCTTGAAAGAACACTCCCTCGTATGTCATGGGGTTTATGTTGTAGTAATCATCATCGTTCGGGTCCGGTAGCTTACCATGTGGCGACACCTTGAACACAACTTCCCAACCCTTTAGGTACTCTTTCTGGCATGGGTAAGGCAGATAATATACTTGTGTGGCCTGGGTAGCGGCGATAAAGAGATCAGCTCCGGCATAGACGGTTGATGGTTTAACTTCAACTAAACCAACAGAAGGCGTATGTCTCAGACCCTTTTTGGGGTCGAACCATCGGCATTTGAACACAGTGAGACTTAGGTGTTTACGGCCACGTTTGAATGTAAGCTCGTATATTTTTCCTACCCTTCTGTAGTAATCTACTTTATTATCTCCTTCGGTGAAGACTCTGGTATTTATGGTTTTGGGATCAAGCCGACTATTCTGGTGCTCCTCTGTATGGAAGCGATACACATTCACATCATACTTTTGGCATGTCATGACGGTAGGGTCAAAACCCATGGAAACCCATCTCAATTCTTCATCCATTGATTCGTTCGGATTATTTCCCTACACGTTTAATTGAAATTATAGGGTGCATGAGTTTAATTGGAAGTGTGAAATGGGTAATAGGGAAGTGTGAAATATTACTTTCTCCATGAACCACGCAACGGAATTTTTCCTTCCATCAGCACCCTTTCGGAGAAGAGCAAGTGCCTCCGCTTCAGTAGGAGGCAGCATCCCCGTCCACTCTTCCTCAACGAATCGACTACAATAAGAAAAGCGGTATAAGAACTAGGCAAAGTGAACATAATGAATTGACTAAAAGAATGTTGCAAAGGTATTACCTCATCCACTCATCCTCAACTTCCTTGATGTTGTGCAAGATATAGAACATGACATCCTTCCACTCATCTCGTGGCATGACATAAGATGCCGAGCATCCAGCCCTGCCACCTTGCATGATGAATAGAGGCAACTTGGGTTATACTTGGGTTCTTCTGTATTGTATCGAGACACCTTATTGTGCAATGTGGGAACATGGTCCGGATAGTAGGCTGTCCTGAGGTCTGCCACCTCCTCTAGGATAACTGCCTCAGCTATGGAAGCTTCAATCTTAGCTTTGTTTCCACATTTTTGTCTCAGATGCTTGTTCTGTCTCTCAGCGCCGTACTGCCAACGATACTGCACAGGGCCCCCCAACAATACCTCATTCGCAAGGTGCAAAATGAGATGTGTCATCGGAGTAAAGAAGCCTGGCGGGAAGATCTTCTCTAGCTTGCATATCAACTCCGGCGCCTTCTTATGCATTTCTTTTATCTTCTCAGGACATACTTCTTTAGCACAAAGCGTGCGGAAGAAATGGCTTAACTCCGCAAGCACACGCTAGACACGCTCGGGAACATAGCCCCGAACCATCACCGGCATAACCGCTCAATCCATACATGATAGTCATGACTCTTGAGCCCGATCACTCTGCCCGTTGAAAGATTGACCCCCTTACTTATATTCGACGCATAACCATCAGTGAACTTCACGACGTGTTTCAGCCACTTGAATGCCTCCATCTTATGATCCTTTTTAAGTACGAAGTCAGCATCTGGCTTGAACCAAGATTTTCGACTGCCTGTGGGAGGTTGCATGTGAAGACGTGGTCTATCACAAATATTATGTTGATCGACTCTAGCATTAACATTATCCTTTGTCTTATCAGGAATGTTGAGGATCGTGTGAAAAAGGGACTCTGTGACATTCTTTTCGGCGTGCATCACGTCGATGTTGTATGGAAGTTTGAGGTCCTTAAAATAGGGAAGCTGCGTGAAGGGGGTAATGTGAGTCCAGTTGTGCGTCTCACCATATCCTTCAAAACATTTTTTCCCTTTGCCTTTGCCTTTGCCTTTGCCTTTCCCTTCACTAGCAGGCTTAAGAGCTTTCAGCTGAGCAAGCACGTCCGCACCAGAAAACGTTGGAATCTCGTTTACTTCATGGACAACTTTTCCTTTTGTGAAGTTCTTCTTGTCTTCCCTATCAGGATGGTCTGGAGGGAGGAACTGTCGATGCAGGTCAAAGGAAACATACTTGCCACCCTTCTTCAGCCAAATGAAAATCAAGGCCTGCATGCACACTGGGCAAGACATCTTTCCACTTGTACACCATCCGCAGAACAAGGCATAGCCGGGAAAGTCATGCATGCAATACTGTAGCCAAACTTTCATCAATAAATTTTTCTGCAGATGTCGGTCGTATGTCAACCTCGGGAAGTACCAAGAATGGTGCAAATCATCCACCAACGGTTGCATAAACACACTCAAATTCTTCCCCGGATATTCAGGCCCCGGAATTATAAGCGACAGGAACATGGTCTTGTGTTGCATTATGGCGCCGGGAGGGAGATTGAGCAGAATAACAAATACGGGCTAGCAGTTGTATGGATTAGACGACATACCATATGGATTGAACCCATCACCTGTTATAGCAATTCTGACATTCCCAGCCTCGGCTGCTTCCTCCGGGTACTTTATATCGAATGACTTCCATGCTTCACCTTCTGATGTATGTACAATTTTTTTTGGATTGTACCTTTTCCCTTCCTTGTGCCACTTCATCATTTTGGCAGACTCCTCGGTGATGAAAAGGCGCTGCAGTCTTTTCATAAAATCAAGATACCGAAGAACCTTCACAGGGATTTTTAGCTGTTGCTTCTGACCATGCTTATCGACCACCTCAATATACCGAGAGGAACCGCACTTCCTACAGTAGTTGTCATCCGCATACTCATGCCTAAACAAAAGGCAATTCTTTGGACAAACATGTATTTTCTCATAGTCCATGGAGAGCGCCTTCATGATTTTCTTCGTACCGTACATGGTTTTCGGCAGTTCATGGCCCTCGGGCAGGCTGTTTGCCCATACTCACAGAAATGCTTCAAAGCAACCTCGGCTACAACCGTACTCAGCCTTGACTGCCATCACTTGCGAGATGGCATCCAGCACAAACAGCTTGGCACCCTCATAGAGAGGTTTCTTTGACGAGGCCAAGATTTCCAGGAAGGCCTTTGCGGTTTCCTCCGGCTCCTCCGGTTCATTCGCTGAATGTGAAGGAGGTGTTGGCTGTGCAACAAAGACATCATCTAGCATGTCTCTAACCCCATCGTCCTCATAACCAGCGATGCGTTGTCGTATCACATATCCTCTCTACCATGGTCCCGCTGGGCAAAGTTTGTCGGCATATTAAAGTTGGGTATAAATCCATTCGTGCGAAGGTGCTTAGTCATCTCACTCTTATCTCTGCGGATACGTCTCTTACATTTGGCACACGGGCATTCTGGCACCATCCTCATTGGACTACGGAATATCTCTTTCAAAAACACATCAGTTTTCTCGACCCACTCTGTTGTTACTTGATTCCGACGGAAAAACCCACTATACATCCACTGATTATCTACCATCTCTGCTTTATTGGAAGCCACACAACAAAATTAAGGATTCATTTAAATTACCCACATCAATATTTTATTTTTTACAAGGTTGACGAGAATCGACATTTAATCCACCTACATCTCTAATAGGTAAAGATGGGTCCTAATCCCACCCGAGAATGTGTAGATTGAGTACGGTCCATGCTCTACCCCATTCCGAGACAAAATTTCGGCAGCACCTCCCCGCTATTCTCCAAATACACGTCTCGGCAAAATGCCGGGAGAATGTGCATCCGGAGAACAACAGGGAGGCGCCGCTGAAATCCTGTCTCGGAACGGGGTAGAGCATGAACAACGTACCAATCTACACATCCTCGGGCTGTCTATGGAAAGCGCTGGACAATCCGAAAGAGCTGCGGTGATAAATATGCAATTGAATGCATATTTATCGATGCAACCCTTTCGGACGGGAGACCTAGCTAGGTTACGCGACTTGATGTGAAAATTTAATCTAGTGACATGGAAAAAAAAAGTGGACGAGGTCATGGAATTGTTGCTCACCCTCCGACGTTGACCAACACCTCCAACGTCGACAATGACTCCAGGAAGATGGAACACCACAAATCCTGTTAATTACACTGAGTGAAAAAAATTTAGGTCATCACCTCACATTAAGCATTGATACTTTTAACTATGAAAAAAAATCATGTTTCGTCAAGTGTCAAATTTTGTCCTTCAATTTTTTTAGCAAGATCATCATGATTAAATAACCACTCATCATATCATAATTTTGCAACACATCTCACATAGCTACTTAACATTAAGCATTGACACTTAAAACTATGAAAAAAATCATATTTTGTCAAGTGTCAAATTTTGTCCGGTTCAATTTTTTAGACAAGATCATCATGATAAAAATAACCACTCATCTTATACCAATTTTGGAGCACATCTCAAATGACAAGATCATCATGATAAAAATCTAACATCCAACATCCAACATCCATCTAACATCCAAATGACAAGATCATCATCTAACCTAACAATCTGACATCCAACATCCATCCATGCACTCATTCATCCATCCAACAGTAGCAAAAAAATGAAAAAATGAAAAAAAATAGCTCACCGAGAGGGGCGTGGCAGGGGGCGCGGTGGTCGAGGGGGTGGTGAGACAGGGGCGGTCGGGGATGGGAGGGACGGGGCCGGCCGGAGCCACGACCGGCTGTAGCAGCCGCGGCCGGCTGCAGGAGCACCGGCAGGGTCGGGGGAGGCTGGGGCAACACGCGGTCGGGGGAGGCCGAGGCAGCGGCGGGGTCGGTAGAAGGCCGGGGCAGCGATGGCGGGTGGAGACGGCGGCGACGGTGGGTGTGGAGGCTGGGGTGCGGCGGCA
>NC_041383.1:803492633-803492906 GCF_002162155.2 Triticum dicoccoides
GCTAAATCCACTCCGTGTAGACCCGACGCCTGCAGTTTCCCCCCTCCAGGTGTCGGCGGCGACGCCGTCCGTGAGGGGGGCCACGCACCGGAGACGCGTGCCGCCTCTTCGGACATGCCACAACACCACCCGGTTGTGGTAGGTCATCCGATATATATATATATATATATATATATATATATATATATATATATATATATATATATATATATATATATATATATATATATATATATATATATATATATATATATATATATATATATATATATA
>NC_041383.1:803493103-803494160 GCF_002162155.2 Triticum dicoccoides
CGGCGGCTGCAGGTCGGGGTGGGGGGTGCGGCGGTAGCGCAGGTCGGGGTCAGGGGTACGGCGGCGGCGCGCAGTTGGTCGGGGTCGGGGGAGATAGCTAGAATGAGTGGCCAGGGGTGGATGCGAGTGGATAAGGAGGATCTATGCCGACGGCTAAACCGTCGGCATAAATGAGGTCGCCTCGTGGCACCTATGCCGACGGCTTAGCCGTAGGCATATATTTTTTTATTTTTTTTAATTTTTATTATTATTATTATTTATTTTATTTTGAATGATACATGTTATATAATTATATTAAAGATGATACATGGTATACATATTTTTGACATGCATGAACATTATTTAAAATGTACCATACATTTTCTTTAATGGATTGAAACATTATTTTTAATTACATGATCTTTTTTTATATTGTACAACAATTTTCTAAAATATCACGTATATTTTTTTCTGAACCAAATTTTTTCTATGGTCAGCAACATTTCTTTATGATATAAATATTTGCTAAATTGTACTAACAAAAAATGTACATTGTGTTAAAATATTTCGAAATAAATTGAGGGGGGCAACATTTCTTTATGATATAAATATTTTCTATGGTCTCGCGAAAGGTGATACATAGGAGAGCAACTGACTGAGGGTACCGTTACCGAGTGCCTGATCCGGTAACTATGCGAGTGCCTGATCCGTCTACTACCGTTTCCCCCCTTCACGCCGCACCGTTACCGCAGAACGTCTACTACCGTGTCATCGCCATTCGTGAGGGGAGCAACACCCCGGAGACGCGTGCCGCCTCTTTGGACATGCCACAACACCACCCCACATGTATGAGGGGCCGGTGCGACGCTCCGGTGGCATGGCTACCCCAGCAGGTCCCCCGTCCCGCCTAACTCTGGAGCGGTTGACCACGAGATCTAGCCCTTTGACTTCCCATGGACGGGCTTTGACCAGTGGACCTCTCCACCCGGTTGTGTCAGGTCGGCCCAGAGGGACACCGGGGAGCAACATCCGGGCCAAACCCACAGCTAAATCCACTCCGTGTAGACCTGACGCGGCA
>NC_041383.1:803496771-803558341 GCF_002162155.2 Triticum dicoccoides
CATGCCACCACCTCCCGGCATGTATGAGGGCCCGGTGCGACGCTCCGGTGGCATTGCTACCCCCAGGGCCCCCATCTCGCCTAACCCTGGAGCGGTTGACCACAAGATCTATCCCTTTGACTTTCCACAGACAGGTTTTGACCAATGGACCTCTCCACCCGGTTGGGTTACGTCAGCCCATACGAACACCTGGGAGCAACATCCGGGCCAAACCCACAGCAAGATCCCGTCCATGTAGACCTGACGCGTCCGTTTCCCCCCTCCAGGTGCCGCCGACGGCGCCGTCCCTGAGTGGGGCCACACCCGGGAGACGTGTGCCACCTCTTCAACCGGTTGTGGTAGGTCATCCCATATATAGAAACAGTTGGGAGCAACGTCCCCTCCATATAGACCCGGTGCGGCTGTTTCCCCCCTCCAGGTGTCGGCCGGCGTCGGCGTCGTACGTGAGGGGGTCACACCCCTTCGTATAGAATCGAAAAAAATGTATGTATGCTTATATATATTAATAAATGCTACATGTAAGTTAGTCAAATAATAATACGTAAAAAAACAGAAAAATATAGCTATGCAAAAAAATGAAAAAAAATACATATGCCGACGGCAAAGCCGTCGGCATAGCTGCGACCAGGGCGGATGGACGGCGCGGTGCGGATCGATGACGTGTCATCTATGCCGACGGCAGTAGGCCTTGGTCGGTGCGGTCTGGATCGATGACATGGCAACCTTATCTATGCCGACGGCCGCCCGTCTCGGCCGTTGGCATAGATCCGACGTCGTTAGCCGCCCGTCGCGGGCGTGGTCGCTGGGCCCACAGCTATGCCGATGTCCCGTATATGCCGATGGCTGCTTTAGGCGTAGATCTGGCTATGCCGACGGCCTTTCTTTGTCGACGGGGGCCGTCGGCGTATACCGGGATAGCCCGACGGCCTTTGTACGCCGACGGCCTGGGGCCAACTGTCGGTATAGTCTGGAAGAGGCCGATGGTCGATGTCGGCATACTTTTGGCCGTCGGCTTAGAGCCTTGTTCCGGTAGTGAATCTAAACAAAGCAAGCGGAGTAAATATGGAATCTATCCGGATTGATGCGCCATCTTCAGGCAATGCCTTTCGATCTGCAGGGTTTAGGGTTTAAATTTTCCGACCCATCCAGATAAGTTAACGAAGGGGCTTCCTATTCTATACCCAAGCAAGTTGGAATCATACATCTCTCCTCCATGGAAATTAGAACCCCAAAGTGGGATTCTCGGGTGCCTGCAAAATTGAAATCAGTAGAGCAACCTAAAAAAGTAGTAAATCGCCTAATTAAATAATTACACGCATATGCATGTTTCCGTGATTGAATGTAAATTTTCCTCTCTTTTTGGGATCCCAACTTAGATCACAGGCATCTTCAGTCTGAACCTAATCCATCTTTCTTAGTGCATGAGGGTCTCTTCATAGTAAATATTTACCAGCTAGATGGTGACGAGTAGAGCCAGTGGCGGATCCAGGATTTGAAGTTACCCGGGGCGGATTTTTATAGAAAACAAAATTTTGAAGCCACAATGCAATGAAATAAGACAATCAACTAAATTTATTGGCAAAGTAGTATGGATTCAGGCAAGCAGATAGTATTTTTCAAAGTAGTTTCATTCTCAAGGAGAAAAATATAAAACGTGGCAGAAAATTCATATAAGGTCTGCTTCATCTTCTTAGGTTTGTATAACATCAAGTTTGATAATACTAATTAACTTTCAGTATTGAACTTCCAAGAATTAGGCTAACATAACAAGAAATTAAAGAAATATAGAAGCAGGAGAGCAATAGGACCATGGTAGTGAATATGCGGAGATATATACAACCATCGACCACAATGCACAATCAATCTAGTAGGGCGTCAATGAGAAAGAAAAGCGTCACAAAAAGCAAAAACTAGTTGCGACAAGAAGGAGGTGTTGTGTTGCAGATGGATTTTGCACCAGATCTAGCATACTCTATAAATACACTCTCTGTCTCAAAAAATTTGTCTTACATTTGTCTAGATACTGATGTACCTAATACTAAAATGTAACTTCATACATCTGTATTTGGACAAATCTAATACAAGTATTTTGGGACGGAGGGAGTATAAGCAAGTTTAATTACTTCTTAGTCCAAGGTCATACTTCCATGCATTCTATCCTTATTGTCTTGCTTCAACATCTCCACTAGCCTCCCCAGGAAGGCCCCCAAGAGTACTTTTTCGTTGCCGGCGGCCAAAAATTTACCCACTCGCGCCCCCACGACCTCAAATATCGTCGGATTTGGGCAAAAATGCGCCGGCGCTACCACCCCAAACCCAGGATCCCGAGGGGCAGCTGGGGAGGCCGGCGCTACCTTTTTGCCTCGTCTGGCCCACCTGCAGCCACATCTCTCTCTTCCCCCGTCGCTTTCTCCGTCCCCACCTTCCCTCCCGTCCAACACTGCTGCCTTCGCTGGCGTCCGCCGCCTCCCCGCACCATGGCCTCGTCTCCGGCCATCGCGCCCGCCCCCGCGCCGCTCCTCTGCACCGCGCCCGATGCGCCCCGGCACCGCACGCTTGCGTGCGCGCGTCCATGGCGGAGCTGCCTGATAGGAGGAGATGGACGAGGCGCGGAGGCGCGGCGAAGGAGTGCGCGCACGCCGGCTGGCAATGGAGCGGACGCGGCGACTTGAAGGGGCCGCCCCGACAGCTCGAATGCCACGGCGACGGAGGCCGAGCGACTCGAAGCCAGGTCAGCTCGCAGGTGGAGCAGAGCATAGGCGAGGAAAACGACTGAGGCGGCTCA
Organism: Triticum dicoccoides; assembly: GCF_002162155.2. NCBI lineage: Eukaryota > Viridiplantae > Streptophyta > Magnoliopsida > Poales > Poaceae > Triticum > Triticum dicoccoides. The sequence continues at coordinate 803,499,557 of NC_041383.1, forward strand.
CGGGTAAGCGGGCGGCGGAGCCACCAGCGCGGGCGTCGCAGGTGCTTGGACGCCGGAGAGAATCCGGGCGCGGCCGAAACGAGGAGGCGCGGGCGAGCGCAAGGCGCACCCTTGGGTCGACGAGGCCCGACTGCGGAGATGCGCGGCCGTGGAGTGGGGAGGGACTTGCCGGTCGCCGCTCGTCTCCAAGCTCGCGCTGACACCGAGGGAAGGGGGGCACGCTGGACGGCGGCGAGCGGCGCCATGGCGAGGGCGGCGAGCAGCAGGAGGGCCGCGAGATATGGCTAGGGCGTGCGGACGAGTGGATAAGTGCCTGGGGGGCCAACGAGTGGACATTTTCTCGTTTCCAGGACAAAATTTTCACCGGCAGCCCCCCAGGCGGCGAAAAAATGCCTCCTGGGGTGCTCAACGGCTGGAGATGCTCTAATGGTTCTATCTCTAACATTCTTAATTTCTTGTGGTGTCTTTGGAAGGCTAGAAATGATTTTCTTTTTGACAGGAAAAAGGCTCTTCCTCATCATATGCACATTGCTACTATGGCCTTGTCCTCTGATTCTTATAATGACTTGCCTCATTTCTCTAAGATGCATGTGATGCCACAAGTTCTTTCTCCTCCCGATCATCTTCCTACGCAGGGTCAAACTCTTAAGTCGGATTTGCTCATTACGGGGCCCAAAATATTTTCTGACGCTGCTTTCAGAAGTTCAAAAGTTCCTGGTCTATTACAGGGAGCAGTTGCTACTGGAATAGGGGTCTATCTTGTTTTGCCTCAAGATCATTTTGAAATCAATATGCAAATTCAAGCATCAGCTCTTCCCACTACTTCTCATCTGCATGCAGAAGCTCTGGCTCTTTCTTTTGCAGCTCAAGTGGCTAGTAAGCTCAATATTCTTCAGCCAACCTTTCTCATGGATTGCCTTTCTTTATCTTCGGTGGCTGCTACCAGTAAGATTGTGGAATCTACCACCCCTTGGAGCATCAGGAAGCCTTTGGCTAATTTCTTCAAGCATGCTAACAGCTTGCAACCTCGAGTGTTTCACATTTCTAGGGAAATTAATGGCATAGCACACAATGTAGCTCATCAGGTTCTTCATTCGAGGGTTGAACCTCAAGTTTGTTGTTACGCATCAGCTCATAGACATAGTTCCTGTCCTGTGGTGTCTCTTCTCTCAAATTTTCAGGTTCAGGAGTTTGTAATTCACGCTGTACATTGTTTTTTAGCTGAAATGAATTTGGCGCTTCGAGCGCCTTTTGTTGTTCAAAAATAATAATTTACTTCACGCGTGTTAGCAAAATCCGGTTGCTTGTTTTTTTATAGCTTACCAAGCTTGTCGTCGGGTAAATCAGTACAGATCCATCTTCTTTCACACTGTCATAATTTGTATCTAGAAAATTATATTAGTTTTGTTTGGCGTGAAAATTACTTTTTTTTAATATTTCGTATATCCATGTACTACAAATATGCAATATCGCATAGTATGGTGGTGATAACTTGTCTCAAAATAAAAGAATGAAATTTGCTCCTCCCATCCCATGAGAAAGAAAGAAAAAAGCACAAGACCTCTTCTGCCTCCTCACGTCTCTCTCCATCCATCTGGGGCGATTTGATTATTTGCCATCACTTACTTTGAACTTTGACATTTTGCCACTCATTACATTGAAATTGATCTGGCGACACTTCTTAGTTTGTGCTTTGATTTTTTGCCACTTTTCAACACAAAAACAATCTTTGTAAATGACAGACAAAATAAATGCACAAAACAGAGGACAAAACTACCCTATTGCCTGTTTGACTGAAACATGGCACAGCCTCCTCCCCTATCGGGATGAACTAACTCATAACACAGCCGCCGCCGCCGCCGCCCCTGCTGCCCCGCCGATGTTGCCCTGATGCCCCGCCGCTGTCGACCCTGCTGCTCCCCGACAGCCCCTGCTGGCCCGCCGATGTTGCCCTGATGCCCCGCCGCTGTCGACCCTGCTGCTCCCCGACAGCCCCTGCTGGCCCGCCGCCGTCGCTCCTGGTCCCGGGTGACCCTTGCAGGGAGCCGATTTTGTAGAAACGGCAAAAACAGAGAGGGGGAAGTGGAGGAGTGCAGGTGCAAGATGCTTATCGGTTGAGTCCAGCCCACATGGTCCCATCGACGCCGCCGGCCTGTGCGGTGATGCCGGCGGCCCTGAACCACGCGTAGCCGAGCGCACTGCAGTGGCTAGGAAGCCGGAACGGCGCCGGTGAGTGTTCCAGGCTGCCGACTCGTTGAGCCAATTCCACCCGCGTCCCCCTGCTACTCAGTTCGCTCCTGACTCCCCGCCTAGTGGTACAGCATCTGTTGCTGGTCGTCGCTACCGCACGTAGTGTTGTTGGTCCTTCTCTCGCCCCTTGCCTTCGCACTGGCCGGCCGCGTAGACTCCTGTGCTCTGAATGAACAGCAACTGATGCGATGCCATGCATAATCCCCGGCGCTTGGAGCGAGAGCAATCACTGATGTGTATTAGCGTTACAAAATCCCTCGTTTGCTAGTTGTTACCATGGAAGAATTTACCAGCTGCTTGCATGCTCGCCATGCTCCCATGGAATAATCAATATAGCAGTTATGCGCCGGCGACGGGAATGAACGAACAGGAAGAGCTCGTCTCACGTCTGTCTGCTCGGTCATTCAAGAACATGGGCAAATTCGAGATTTCACGCGGGAGAGGGCAAATCCTCAAAGTTCCAACTAAGAAGTGGCAAAATAGCAATTGCAAAGTAGACAGTGGCAAATTGTTAAAGTCCGAAGTAAGTGGTGGCAAGAAATCAAAATCCCCATCCATCTGCAGCCACCGACGCAGACTCCACTATCCAATGCATCCACCATCCAATGAACCACCAAATCGAAGCTGACGATCGATTTCAGCGGCACGACGGAGGAGGGAATCGAGGAGGAGTTCGGGGGTAGTCGGATCCATCGACCTGCCCGCGCGGCGGAGGTCCCTTCCAGTTCCAGATCGACGGCCACAGGCGGGAGGTGGGGGGAGCAAAGCGCAAGAGCAGCCGCGACCTTGAAACAGGAGGCCGCCGCCTGGGGCGCATATCGGCTCCATTGGTCCTAGCAAGCTAGGGTTTCAGTCAGTCAGTCGGGACCATGGAGTCGCCGCCGCCCAAGCGCAACGTCGGCCACGGCGGCGAGGACGGGATCAGCGCGCTCCCCGACCACCTCCTCCTCGACATCCTCGAGCGCCTCGACCTGCGCGAGGTGGTCTGCGCCGGCGCGCTCTCCACGCGGTGGCGGCACCTCCCCGGCCACCTCTCGCGCGTGCACCTCGACGCCGGTCACTTCCGCGGCGCCACGCCGCTCGAGGTCATGGACGCGTTCACGGGCGCGGCGCGGGCCTTGCTCACTCGGGTTCCTCCCGCCGAGGGCGTGTGCGAGAGTGGTGCCCTCAAGGTGCTCGTCCTCAGCTTCTACATGTCTTTCCCTCACCTGAGCTCCATAGGCCGCCTAGTCGAGGGCATCGTGAGCTTGGGCAACACCGAATGGCTTGAGTTTTGCATATCCCTGCCACCCACCGAGCCGCTGGGCAGCGCCATCGAGATTGGGCAGGAGTTCATGGCCTTCTCCCGTGCCTACCCAGTCGCCTTCTCATGGCTCACGACGCTTACGCTCGAATATCATGCTTTTGGACATTCGGGCATCACTGACCTCATTCGCACTTGCGGTAGGCTCAGGCACCTCAAGCTGAGAGTCTGCAGACTGCTTGACCTGCACTCCACGCTCAAGATTGATGTGCCGTGCTCTCAGCTCCAGGAGCTCGAGTTCATCGGATTTGGATGCACGCGGATCGAGCTCGTCTCTGTCCCGAAGCTTAGGCAAGTGGAGTGCTATCGTTGGCTCTTCAAGAACACTCCAGTGCGCTTCGGCTACGTTCCTGAGCTTCGCGGTTTAGTACTCTCTTCTAAAGCTAAGGCATGGCAAGAGCCATTCGCACTGAGCGAGTGCCTGTCAACGAGTACCGTTGCCAGGAACCTGTCAAAACTGACTCTGTGTTTTGGGTACCAAATGGTAAACTTAATTTTTGCGCACCACTTAAATATAAATCTTCTCCATCTTCATACCATGTGTTCTTCTCTACCAGTTTCAGTTGTGCATGTATGTTCTTGCTGCAGATTTGGATTCAGCCAGAATCTCCGAAGCAGCTCGTTGCTATGTTCAGAAACCTGACCTCTGTGCGTCTTTTCCGTATCTTCCGTGAGTGTGATCTGAGCTGGACACTGTTTATCCTTGAAGCTGCACCGGCCCTACATGATATGACAGTAAGTGTTACTTAAACTTCTTTCTAATTTAGTCAACATCTTAGCATGTATATTACTCATTCTACATTTTGACGATGATATGTTTTTGGATATTCAGAAACGTACCAAAAAGTTGATCTTATTTTCAACCACTCACCAACTTATCATAAATACTAGAAGTTGTGCATACAAGCCGCATTGTAGTTTTGCAGACAATGTCAATGCAAGGCAAAAAAATCCTACTGGATCGTATGATCGTATCTCATGCTAGAGTTCTCCAAAAATTCGTGTTTTTTTTTCAAAAAGGAGGAAATCCCAGACAATGTCAATGCAAGGCAAAAAAATCCTACTGGATCGTATGATCGTATCTCATGCTAGAGTTCTCTGAAAATTCGTGTTTTTTTCAAAAAGGAGGAAATCCCTGGCCTCTGCATGGAGTGATGCGCATTGCCCTCTTGATGAAAATTCTTTATTACAAAGTATCTTGGTTAAATGAAATATGAGGAATATGGTTGTAATTACAATTAAACTTGCGTAGGATTTAATTCATGCAAATTCCTCGAAAACTCTATCGGGGCCTAAACTTACATTCAATTGTTGTCACCTTGTCCTTCATGGGTCAGTGGCAAATTTAATTAACATGTGTTATTCACTTTCTATATCATTGCTTGAAGTTATCTCGACATTCATGTGTGAAGACGCCCGAGAAGAGTGCCGAGAAGACCAACGTGGTGTGGGAACCATCCAAGGATTTAAAGCACCTGAACTTGAAGGTGCTGCAGATCTACGGGTGCGAGGATGAAGACAAGGTGAGAAACTATATAAGGCTTGTCATGGAACGAGCTGTGGGGCTTTTTATAATCCAGTTGTATGGTGAAAGCCCATGCATGTACTGCGATGCCACCAACCTTGAAAGATCAGACGCGGAAAAAACTAGCAGGCGTTGGATTAAGGAGCAACTCACATATGGATCATCCTCATCTGTGGAGATAATTATTTGTTGACGGATATGGTCAGGGAATGCTAGTGGTCTCGTAATGCTCCCAGGCTTGGAAGAGGCGCAGCCAGTTGTAATTCTAATTTCTAGTTATTGGTAACCTGAGAATACTTGCTTCGTGTGGACCTCGCAATTCTAATTTCTGGTTATTGCTAGCCTGGGAATAGTTGATCGCACTGTGGCTAAATTAAAATGTGTGTACTTGAATCTGGACGCATGTTTTTCTCTTTCAGTTTACCGAGTAATTGCGCACCTACCTTATGCTGATTTTTTACCTGCCCTTTTTGGGACCTTTGCTTCCTGATGAAGTTGTCAGTCAATACAAAACATCAGACTGAAGTAATGGAGGCGAGATTGACTGTAGACAAAATATTTGTGGACCTTTTTGCTTTGTGTTGAGAAATTCCCTACTCATGGAGGTATGCTGTTTTGTGGCTTGAGGGTGCCATTCAAATTCTTGAGGCATTCTCTGTTTGGAATGTGACTGACTGAAAAAAAAAGGGTGCAAACTAATTGAGTTGTGCTCTTTTCACTTTGCTCCGGAAAAAATGGCCGGCAGCAGAACGGGATAGCATGCCTTTGACATCACAGCTATCTACAGTTTAATTTGGTCCAACATGAAGAGGATTGAGGAAGAGAGACGGAGGTAGGAGAGAAGAGCCCTGTTCGTCGCCTCCTCTGCGTGCTTGCTTGTAGTCTGAAAGGGACGACGAAGGGTTGATCAATCAAAAGTAATAATGGAAATAGAACGGTAGATGTCCATTGTCTGAAGCATCATTGTTTCTCAGTAACAGCAAACACAGAGTACATACAAGATGAAGACCTATTCTCAGAAACGGAGAGCAGGAGCAAGATGTAGACCTATTCTCCTCAGTGACTGCAAAATTGACATGCTTTTAAAGCCAAATGATTCCAAAACCAAGGTCTAAATCTTATCAATTTCTAAGAAGGGAGCTTCAGAATAAGCAAACACTTTGAAATTGGTTTGGTTGGGGTGTGCCAGCCTTGGCAGTAGTGAACGCCTAGGCGACACGCAAGGGGCCCAATAGCAAGCTACTGTGATGCCCCCTTTCCCTTAAAAAATAAATTTAATATCGTTGTGGGCATGTAGCCCACATATCAGATATTAAACTGATAAGAACAAATACTACACTTGATCTTAGCCAAAAGGCCGAGAAAGGTATGCTTCTCTTTGATGCCATGGGTCGCCTGATATAGCGTGCCTTCGCCTTCCCTCTGTTGTGGCTGCCCGAGGTGGGACTAAACAAAACGGCACAAACAAAAACAGAGCACTCTGTCCGTGGGCTGGTTATTTTGAGAGGTCTCTAGTGGAAGAAAGCCCAATATTGATGGGCTCGTGGTTCCGTAATATGAAGGCCTGGCGGTGCAACAACAATGACGATGGTATTGCTCTCTGAAGACGATGAAGGTGGGGAGAAGAAGAGGATGGTGATCTGAACCGTAAGCAGGATCAATTCCATGTAAGAACGTACAGCTCATTCATCAGATTGCTGTTTCAGGTTTCAGGTTTTCCGCTTCAGATTCCCAAGCGGGGTTCAAAGATTGATTTACCTCTTTCTTCTGATTAAGATGATCAGAGGAAAACTATCCACATATCGTTTAGACCATAAGAACATGATCTACATATCGTCTTACAAAAGAAATAAAGTGAATCGAATGATTGTTCAGTAGGTGAGCAAGGCACTTCAGCATCCTTGTTCCTAGTTTTATAGCACCCAAGTTTCGAGAAACTACTTGAGGAAGGCTAGATGAGGTGACCAAATATAAATACAGAAATCTCCAAATTAAGCACCGAAAAATGAAAGAGCGGCAAAAGAGAGGACGGGCTCGCGTGCTCCCGCGACGCGTTCCAATGAGACAGGGACACGTTCATCCGAGTATTAAATGCAATCGTATGAAGCAAGGAGCGATACGCTCCAAGCGAACAGTTCCATACGGCCACGGCGCCGTGATAATTAAAGGAAACGTGACGGGGCACTCTGTCTGTTCCGTTGGTACATGTATTTCTATTAAAAATACCAATAAGTTTGTTTAGATGTCAGCATGTAATGCACTCGTATGCTGTTTTTATCTATGCGGTTTGAAAAAAATTGTAAGACTATCAACTGACCATGCCATGCGCCCAACAAGTTGTTGAAAAAAAGCATTACCTCCTGCATTACGATGGAGTACACCTTCATTGCAGATGTGAGTTGTCCCGCCGCGATCTCATTATGAAAACAAACAACAAAAGGGTCCGTCCCTATCCTGGCATACACCAGAACAATGGTTCCAAAATTTGAGATCACCCACATCCGTAAATAGTCCAAGAACGACACTGAGCGTGGCTGCAAAACAAACATCCCTTCTGTTTGGGAGCATACTTCTAAACATAAAAAATTAAACACTGAAAATGTAAGACTTAAAAAGATTGAAAAAAGAAAAGAAAAAAACCTGTAAATAACATCTGATGATTTATCGAAATGAACAAAAAATTGTCCAAAAAGACTGATATGCAAAAAGGCAAATTATCTAAATTGATGGACAAATACACACGTAAAAAAAAGACGAAGCATACTGTCAGCTGTTTACAATTGTCGTTCAATGGATCTCCCCCTTAAACGCTACTCCCTCCGTCCGGGTTTATTAGGCCTCTTAGCATCACAAGCATGTCCTTTTTTATAAGGTCTCGCTTTGGAAAGATGCATGCATGCAACCATTTCATTGGTTGCATTGAAAGTCATTGTTGTTGATGCCATGGCTAGGCAATTAATACACTTCATGCGTGCTTTTTCATTGGCTGCATGCATGTGAGAGAGTGCATTGGGAGTGGAATGGAAGAATTAATGTGAGCAAATTACTATGTGTCTTGGTCTAAGAGATGTTGTATTTAGGCCTAATAAACACGGACGGGGGGAGTATGTGTGGAAGCTGCTGCATACCAACGGTTAAAAAAATATAGTTGGTCAAAAAAAAAGTGCCTCTGTGAACAAATCACAAAAAATTCTGCATGTGTTTTTTCATATTTTTTACATCATATACTAATGGAGGACCTAAATTACGCAGTTCAAATACCGTAAAACCTCTAGTACAAAATCAAGAAATTCTGTTTTCCCAAAAATATATTTCCAAAAAAAAAACACTTGCTCTTCACAACTACATCTAAGTTACCACAAGAAGGCATCACAAAATAAAATAAGCAAGATGTTTCACATATACTCCCTCCGTCCGAAAATACTTGTCATCAAAATAGACAAAAAGGATGTATCTACAACTAAAATACATCTAGATACATCCCCTTTTATTCATTTTGATGACAAGTATTTTCGGACGGAGGGAGTAGATTTTTAAAATAAATAAACCTACCATACACGCAACTACATCCGCGTGGCAAAAACCAAAACCACAAAAATGCTTTCTCCACCTCACAACTAGAGTGGAAGAAAACACCTCTCTTGACATATGACCATGCGACCATCATCATCCTCCCTATGAATATCATCATCACAATGTATACTCGACACGGCAGAGATATATATATATATGACCCACCGGGGTAGATGGTACACATTTTGGAACAAGTATTAGCAAAACCTGTTTTAAGAGGATTTTTAGGAAAACTAGTTCTAAATTGTTGCTATGTTAAAGCTGATTTATAGGATACCTTGTTTGGACTTGAAAAGTTCAGATAGTACTGATGTAAATCGATTTTCGTCTCTGGGTTCCTTTCGTCCGTGATCTGTCTTCCTCGACGAGCACACATGCATGCACGTGAACTCCATGGTACTAAAATGCGGCAAGCACGGTGATGCTCTTGAGTACGCGTTATCTTTTTGATGGTGTGGCTGCAATAGCATTAGCAACACATACAGCGAGGGCTCGCCAAAAACGGATGTGGCGACGGCGACCATGGGCAAGGCCCGGCAGCGGTGGCCATGGAGAGTGTTGACAGTAGAGGAGGCGGAAGCGGCGATGGCGACCATGGCCGAGAGCCTGCAGTGGCGGAGGGTGGAAGCGGCAACAGCGACTATGGTCGAGGGCCGGCAGCGACGGAGAGCCGAAGCCACGACGGAGAGCGGAAGCGGCAACAGCGACTATAACCGCCTGCTCGTCTAACACCACCGTCCGCTCTCACGGCGTCTCAGGCCGTCACGTACACACAATAAATATCCCCTCAACCACCACAGCTAATACCGCGTACGTCCCACATCCCGAGCCGAACGAACGCACGACGATACAGAGAGCGCGCGAGCTCGTCCACGCCAAGCAATTTTCGCCGAAAAATGCTCTAAACAGGTCACAGTAGGAAAGTCATGTATCTCTATCTCACCTTCTGTGAGGGATTTCCCCAAGATCTTCCAAAATGGTCAAACCTGAAAATATGTTGCTGCTACTTTTGATGGTTCGATGAGATCAACTATGCAAGTACTAAACTCTTTACAAAAAGAAAATAGTGAAACAAAAGATTTGAGAGAAAACAACTGAAGCACTTTCTAGACTTTCAAAAATCCGTTTCATTTCCTAGCAAAATGGCAAAGATCCTGTCTATCAGCTGAAGAGTGGAAATTTTTTCGAAATTAAAGGACCGAAGAGTGGAACTGGCTGCTTTGTTTATCGAAAAAGGGTTCCCCCGCTTTGGATACAAAGCAACCAACCGATACATCCAACGATAGATGCTGGGGTGGAAGCAGCACAGTCACGCCCAAAAGAAAAGAAAGAGAAAATACAAGAGAAACAGATGCCAACAACGGCGGATCGACAAAAACGAAGAAGAAGCCTCGTGGCCGCTGCACCCACCGGAGATCGCCCACCAAGCTCGAAGCCTCCGAAGCACCGGTACCAACCAGCACCTCCAAGAAGGGACGCGACGATGACAACTCTGCTGCCAAGGGTTTCCCCCGGTACGCTGTGAGGAGAGTGGAAGGGTAGCCCCGACGCCCTCCAGGAAGGTCCGGCGATACCCACAAGTGCCACCGCGTCGGTGTCGGCCAAGCCAACAGGGATTTCTCCCGATCCCAACCTCCACCTCAGGCACTCCAGAGCTCGCCACCAAACAGACCCTCACCCTGCGCCAACCCAGACACGAAGCTTCATAGCCGTCTCACCCCAGTACCGTGAAGCATGGTCCACACAAAGAAGAAGAGGAGCTGGGACTAGGGCAGCAGCGCCGGCGGCACGCGGGAGGGCCCCACCTCCATCGTCGAAGACGGTAGCTGACCGGACGCAATAGCAGGAACATACCAGGCCCGTGGCCGCACAGGCCTGCCCGGGATCTCCGAGGCCCGTAAAGTTCCCGCCTTCGCGCTGCAGCCGGCACGCCGTCGACGCCGCCACCCCTGTCCAAGCCGCTCCCCTGCCTCCCCGCACAGAAAGCCGCCACGTGGAAGCACCACCACCACGCGCAGCGCCGGCCACCACCACCAGGTCGCCGGACCGCCATCGACAGAACCGCACCACCACTGGCTGCTATGTTTAACTAATGATTTCCATAGATTAATGTTGTGTTTTCTCTCTTTCTTTTCGGGGTCGAAACGAACTGGCTGAAGTGCGTGGGACTTTTTCCTTTTCTGTTCCTTTTTTTTTGCAAATGGGGTGCTTTTCCTATTTGACGAAGGAGAGGGCCTACAATGAGGCATAATGGACCTGCCCAATAGCGCAATCAATTTTTTTTCTCTCTTTCTTTGTTTTTTGTAGGTTGGTTTTCATCTTTTTTTTCGTTTTTATATTCCTCTTTCAGTTGTTTTTGTTTTTCTTATTTCTTCTGGGTTTCAGGTTTTCTCTTGGTTTTTATTTTATTTTTGCATTTTCCCCTTCTACTTACATATTTTTATAATTAATAAACATTTTTTCAAATGTATTATGAACTTTTTTTAATATTACCCTAAACAGTTTTTAATATATGGTGACTATTTTGTAAAACATGTTGAACATTTTGGTAATATATGCCAAACTGTTTTGATACTCAATGAATATATTGTGAAACACGATGACCATTTTTTGGAAACATGCTGAACATTTTTCTATATATGTAGACATTTTTAATATATCATGAACAAAATTAATAACATGACAAACATTTTATTAACACATGATGAATATTTTACAAACGTAGACAAACATCTTCTAAATGCGCGGTGAATTTTTTTCACTTTATTTATTTATCATGATACTTATTTAGTATTTAGTTTATTTTAATAAGGTCTCGTGTGCAGGCTGATACGCGCTGATCGACTCAGTACAACGACTCAAGCCTAGCTGGGCTTGGTCCTTAAGTTTTTAGTGGGCCTCTTGATACAATATTACCAGCTTTGTTCTGAAGGACAATTATGAGACCAGCTTGATATAGGCATGACCGGACGCAATAGCAGGAACATACCAGGCCCGTGGCAGCACAGGCCCGCCCGGGATCTCTGAGGCCCGTAAAGTTCCCGCCTTCGCGCTGCAGCCGGCATGCCGTGGACGCCGCCGCCCCTCTCCAAGCCGCTCCCCTGCCTCCCCGCACAGAAAGCCGCCACGTGGAAGCACCACCACCACGCGCACCGCCGGCCACCACCACCAGGTTGCCGGACCGCCATCGACAGAACCGCACCACCACCACGCGCACCGCCGGCCACCACCACCAGGTTGCCGGACCGCCATCGACAGAACCGCACCACCACTGGTTGCTGTGTTTAACTAATGATTTCCATAGATTAATGTTGTGTTTTCTCTCTTTCTTTACGGGGTCGAAACGAACTGGCTGAAGTGCATGGGACTTTTTCCTTTTCTGTTCCTTTTTTTTTTGCAAATGGGGTGCTTTTCCTATTTGACGAAGGAGAGGGCCTACAATGAGGCATAATGGGCCTGCCCAATAGCGCAGTCAATTTTTTTCTCTTTCTTTGTTTTTTGTAGTCTGGTTTTCATCTTTTTTTTCGTTTTTATATTCCTCTTTCAGTTGGTTTTTAATTTTTTTTTCTGATTTCTTCTGGGTTTCAGGTTTTCTCTTGGTTTTTATTTTATTTCTGCATTTTCCCCTTCTACTTACATATTTTTATAATTACAATATAAACTTTTTTCAAATGTATTATAAACTTTTTTTAATATTACCCTAAACAGTTTTTAATATATGGTGACTATTTTGTAAAACATGTTGAACATTTTGGTAATATAGGCCAAACTGTTTTAATACTCAATGAATATATTGTGAAACACGATGGCCATTTTTTGGAAACATGCTGAACATTTTTCTATATATGTAAACATTTTTAATATACATGAACAAAATTAAATACATGACAAACATTTTATGAACACATGATGAATATTTTACAAACGTAGACGAACATCTTCTAAATGCGCGGTGCATTTTTTTCACTTTTTTAAATTATCATGATACTTATTTAGTATTTAGTTTATTTTAATAAGGTCTCGTGTGCAGGCTGATACGCGTTGATCGACTCAGTACGACGACTCAAGCCTAGCTGGGCTTGGTCCTTAAGTTTTTAGTGGGCCTCTTGATTCAATATTACCAGCTTTGTTTTGAAGGACAATTATACCAGTTGATATAGGCATGGTCAGCCATCTTAGGGAAATATTTCTCAAAAAAAAAAAAGCCATCTTAGGGAAATTTCCTCAAAAAAAAAACCATCTTAGGGGAAAACCAGGCGTGGTCAGCCTAACCCCAAATATAATTGTCAAGCCCATAAAGCCCACTCGCAGCAGGGAATGCACACAAGGCCTGCCTAACAAATGCACACAAAATGAATTCCCAGTGCTAAACAACAGAAGACAGTCTTCTAAAAAAACAACAACAACAACAGTAGACATATTCTTTCAAAAAAAAAACAGAGGACAGATTTGGCGCACATTTGCACTGTGATGAATTCCCAGCGTATACTCGGCTAACAAATACTCTCTCTGTACACCACTGATATGGCAAACTAGCTAGTCACAATCTACGGTTCTAAACTGTGGATGGCTTAACAAAGCTCAAGGCCGCTCGTCGAAGAAATCACAATCTACGGTTCTAAACTGTGGACGATTGTTGCTAGTAGTAGTGATGGCTGCATCATCATGATCATGAGCAGCAGCAGCAGCAGCAGCCCGATGATCTCGGTGCCCGCCTGATCTACACTTCTACCCTGACGAAGAGCACGAATAGTCGGTTCAGTGTTAGATGCTTCACGTGAGCCTTAGAAAAATACTACAAGGAACATCGTCCGGAGTAGCTAGGGCTCCCCTGACAGTTTCTCTGCCGACCATGCTATGCAACCAAACATACCTACAGAAATCTCCAAACAGATCCTCCAGCTCTAACAGATCAGAGTAGACTCACCTTATGCGAGGGCTTCCTCCAAGGCCTTCCAAGATGGCGAAGAGTCAAGCCTGGAAATATGTTACTACTACTTTTGAAGTTCAGATGAGATCAACTATGCAAGTACTAAATTCTATACACCAAAAAGTGTAAAACAAAACATATGAGAGAGAACATCTGAAGCACTTGCTAGTCTTTCAAACAAGACTCTGTTTCATTCCCTCGCAAAATGGCCAATATCCGGTCCATCACCTGAAGAGTGTAAGAATGAACGACAAAGGCTAACAAGACTAGCCATAGTAACAAAAAAAGCAGCATGAAGAAACAGAGTCTCGTCTTATAACGATTGCAGTTGAAGTTGAAATGCATTGGATATCCTTACATAACGATTTCAGACAAGAAACAGAGTCATAAAGCAACCATGTCAACTGACAACTGAGCTGAAGAGGAAGGAAACAGAGCAAAAATCACATACAAGTGGAAGTACATGAAACAAACACTACCACACACGATCTTCTGAGGATGGCGTCTGGTCTGGTGTTGGGATCATGTGGTCACGCTTCACAATGCCCGCGTGCGTGAGGAGAGCCCATATATGAGTAAGGAATTCCCCTCCTTGCGCGAGGCATTCCATGTGCTCCGCGGCTTTGTCCGATGGCGCGATATAGATGATGGTCTCAGCCCAGAATTCTGCCATCACCTTCCAGCGGAGGTCAACATCTTTCGCCTCCAGATCCCTCCCTAGCTTCAATCCTCTGATGAGGATGCTATCTTCATTGTTGTTGGTGGTGGAGTCTTGGACGATGGTAGTACGGTTGTTGTTGCTTCTGCTGCTGGAGTCGTGGATGATATTACTTGTGCCGCTACCACTGCTGGAGTCATGGACAATGTTATTCGAGTTGCTGCTGACTGGAGGAATATGGATTATGGTAGCATTGGCATCGGGGCCGTCGGAAGCATGGACGACAGGTTGATCCTCGTTGCTCCTGATGCTTTCAGAGTCTTGGATGACCCTTAGCAATCTATCCTTGGTCGGTTTGTCACCACCCAGCGCACTTTGTACTTTCTTCAGCACGTCATGGACGATGAATAGTGTGTCCGTAGGGTTCTCGGCAAGCAATTCTGGAACGAAGTACATTAAGTAGGCACAATATTTGGATAAGGTGGTGGCAACTTGCTGTGCACCATTGTGAAGGCCATCCTCTGCCCCATTGGAAGATGCAATATTGCAGTACTCAGTTGCGATGTGCCAAATAAGCATCACTGCTATTTGGCTATCATTCTCCAGTGTAGAGGAGAGGTCTCCAAGGACACCATTACGCTCCAATGCTGCTTTTCCATTAGTTAGAGGACCACCGCCGTTGCTATATATCCGCAAGCAAGAAATTATATTGCTCTTGACCAAATCAGGAACTGCAACAAAATTCTTCATTGATAATATCGTTGAATAAATGAGGTGGTATACTGCAAGACATAGAAAATCCTCGAACATGTTTCCTCTCTTGGGTTCCACATTGAGCCAATGGACAAGCAAGTTGCCTCCAATTACAGATGATTGGCCCATCTTATTTCTCCAATATCCAAAATAATTGATCCTCTTGCCGAGAAGATTGTCATACTTAAACCTTCTAAGAAACCGGATGATGGACGGAATGAGTTTGCATGTATCTCCCCTGGTATAGCTGCAAGCGAGTGAAACAGTGGCCCAATCCGATGTCAGGTATAGTATAGCCTGCAGAACTTCAAATAGAAGGAGAGCTCCCATAATCACCATTGTAACAGTAACATCAACCCTTCTTGTGCCAACCTCGATTATAGGGTCACGTGAATTGACAGTGGTGGGATATGTAAGCAGAAATAATCCGGTGATAGAAGTGCAAATCAATTTGAGAACAACCAGCAGAAAGAAATGAAGCTCTAAGGAAAACAGAGTTGCGTGCTTTGTGAAGAAGAAGTCATAGAGGAAGCCCAATTCTACCTCAATGACATGAAATGCTCCTGAGTAATGGTTTACTTGATCCTCTTCTGGCAGCAAACACTCAAGTGCAAACTTGAGCGTATTGGGTAGTCCGGCCTCGGCACAATCCATCTCAAAGTAGCGGCGTCGCAGCAAGTGAGACAGAGCAAACGAGAGGCATACATCTCTCAGCTGCTTTTTAAGCAGGATGTCATCATCAAATGCCATGCCCCAGATTGCCTCGATGGTGATGGCAGAATCCACACCACCTATGTTGTCTGGTCCCAGAAAATAATAATAACAGACAAGGTATTTGCAGCTGTCCATTGTGAAAGTCTCCTCCTGAACAGCTCTAGATCTTGTGTTCACCTTAACCAGAGCCCTCATGTAGTTGGCTACTAATTTGCTGGGAACAGAATTCTCGACCATCCAACCAGCACGTACTCTATACATATTGGTATAAAGCACCAGGCTCATTAAGGTAAGAAGAGAAACAAAAATTGGCCGTGAAAATCCTATTCCTTTAGGAGGACGAAGCAGCCTGAGTATAATGGTTATATACGCAAAATACTGAAGGAACTCAAAGAGGTAGCGCTTCCACCGCTTGTTGTCCTCGATATTATAAGCCATGAAAGCGTTGGCGGACCCGGTTGCCCAGAAGAGAATCAGGGCCCAAACAGGATACAACACATTCTTCACGGGCGAGGTCACCATCTGACCAAGGGTATAGGTGATCACAGGGAAGCTGAGCGTGTAAGCTAGCCAGAGAGTACCTTGGACGAACCAATGGCCCGACCGCCGGCGCCAAGGACCAAGCATGAGTTGCAGGAACAGCATCACGGCTGCCACGACCACAAAAGCTTCGTTCCGGATGACTATCCGCCGGGGATTCTCCAGATAGGGGGACAAGGCCTCCAGCGCCTGCGTCATGTTGATGGCATCTTGGTGACCATCCATGGCGATGACTCCCTAGCTCACTCTTTTTCTCGTGGATCTTTGCTCGTTTCAGAGCTCGTGTAAGCCTGACCTTGGGTGTGGTTATTGCCTACTGGTGGTTTAAAGGAGACATGTATGTCTTGTTTCTTCCTCCCAGTTGTTGCCACTTATTATATGCCTATATCAGTTGAGCAGTCATGATCCATCTTGTATTGTCACATACCACCTCCGTTGTGCTGCAGAAACAGAAACAAACAAATGGACTTCGCAAGTCAAGCCAATTTAAGCCGTCCGAGCAGCTATATGTATGTATATATATATATATATATATATATATATATATATATATATATATATATCTGCGTCGCCGTCCTAGTGAAGTCTCAACCGAAACAAGCATGATGGGGTACATCTAAGCAAACTAATTTTATAGAGTTAGTGGTCCAGAGATCACGACATCCGTGATTCCAAAAAGATCACGACATCCGTGATTCCAAAATTACAACAAATATAGTGATTACCCTTGGATCGATGTAGAAAGGTAAGCTACCATTGCAGATGTTATAATGTTTGTGTGCATCAAGTTGTTGGTGCAGTACTTATCTTGTACCCTCATTTTCAGGAAATAAGTCCCTCACCTTGTGAACTTTCTTAAGTTTGATGATCAAATTTACATAAAAGACATCAATATCTACTAGACCAAATAAATGCAGAATGAGAGGTTCCCCATCTGAATTTTCACTGAAAGTTGACCCAAGATTGTCCACCAAAACAAACAGTAGACAGAGAGAGAGTGCTACGATCCCGTAGCACCTCCCTGCGTCTCGCCGGGATATGGATCTCGAACCAAGAGGAATATCTCAGAGAGAGAGCTTGGAGGAGGGGAAAGGAGCAGGGAGGAAAGCTTGAACAAGGAACAATATTCGGGATTACAATTCGATGCCCTCACACACACGCCAGCCACACGCTTATATGCCTCATCCACACACACCACATGGACTGAGCCCCAAAGGCCCAGTAACACACAGGTGGGCCTGGCCCAGGTCGTTGCACTCCCCTCCTCTTAAGGAACAGGTCGTCCTCGACTGTTCATCATCAGGCCCTTGTCGTTGCAGTCACAGCTGAAGACCATTCCCAAGTCGCCATTGCAATCGGAAGTCCACTCCATGCGATCTTCCATTGCGTGCGTGTGTGTCCACCCACACGAACTAGCCTTGTTTGGAGAATTTGAGCCGGTTTAGAAAGTTTATCCCCCAACAGAAAGAGTGAATCCACGGTGTTTGAAGTAGGAGCTGGCGGGTCTGCCGGTTTGAGCAGCGAAACATGCACCACTGGATGAATCTTGCTAGCCTCTGGCAGGGCCAAACGAGATGCAACTTCTCCGACACGTTCAGTGATCTGATACGGGCCAAAGTACTTGAAACCCAACTTATGATTGGAGCGTCTGGCGAAAGTTTGTTGCACATAAGGCTGCAGCTTCAGAAATGCCCAGTCGCCGACTTGAAACTGTCGATCTGAGCGATTAGTGTCTTCTTGGTGTTTCATCCTGTGTTGAGCTCGCAACAGGTGTTCTCGAATCAACCCTTGCATTAGATTCCTTTCAGCCAGCCATCCAGACAGGTCTGAGGACAGAGTGCTCTGAAGATTGGCAATGCCCAAGTGTCGAGGTTGATACCCATACAGTACCTGAAATGGGGTTGTTCCAAGTGCAGAGTGGTAGTTTGTGTTGTACCAGTACTCAGCCTGAGAGAGCCAATAGGCCCACTTTTTGGGAGTTGAATGTACCAAGCATCTAAGAAAAGTTTCTAGACATTGATTCAACTTCTCCGTTTGACCATCGGTCTGGGGATGGTTTGCAGAACTCATATTCATCTTGGTGTTAGTGAGTTTGCACAATTCTTGCCAGATATTGCTGGTAAAGATAGGATCTCTGTCAGTAACCAGAACCTGGGGAAGACCATGAAGCTTATAGATGTTATCCACGTATATTTGTGCCACTTGTAGAGCAGTAAAGGGGTGACACAATGGAATGAAGTGCCCATATTTGCTGAACTTATCAATGACCACCAGAATTGTGTCAAAGTTTTTGCTCTTGGGGAGGCCTCCAATAAAACCCATGCTGACCATATTCCAAGCTTCTTTAGGAATGGGCAATGGACTTAATAGTCCTGGTTTCTTAATATGCTCAGACTTTGCTTGTTTGCACACCACACATGCTTGTACATAGGTCTGGATGTCCTGTTTCATTGCTGGCCAAGCAAACAGTCCCTTGATGCGTTGGTAAGTGCCGTGGAATCTAGAATGACCTCCAACTCCACTGTCATGCAAAGAAAGCAGAATAGCTTGGTGGGCTTCCTTGTTGTGGCCCAGCCAAATCATGTCATTGTACCTGATCACCCCTTGATGTAAAGAGTAACCTTTGTCATCAGAACCAGTCAGGGACAGTTCCTGCAATAATTCCTTTCTGCCTCATACTGCTGGTATCCTTCTGTCACAACTGCTAACCATTTGGGTGTGCAAAAGGAGAGAGTAGACAGTTCCATTGGGGCAGGAGATCTGGACAAGGCATCTACAGCTGCATTATCCATATGTTTTCTGTAGACGATGTTGTTTTGCAGACCTAGCAGTTTAAGAAATGCTTTTTGTTGCATGGTACCACTGAGTTTTTTCTCTTGGAGATGTGTCAAACTTTGATGATCTATGGAAATGGTGAAAGGTGCATGCTGCAGATAAGATTTCCATTTTTCCACAGCAAGGAGCACAGCCAAACATTCTTTTTCATATGTGGACAGAGCTTGAGCTTTGGGCCCCAGGGCTTTGCTAAGATAAGCAAGTGGATGACCTTCTTGCACCAGTACAACCCCAATGCCCTGATTACTAGCATCAGTTTCAATTGTAAAGTGCTTCTTGAAATCTGCGAGTGCCAAAACTGGTGCTTGAGCTAATGTTGTCTTAAGGTGTTGAAAAGCAGCCTCATTGGTTGGTGTCCAAGAAAACACAGTATCTTTCTTCAGTAGATCAGATAAACTCCTACTAATAATTCCATAGTTTTTGATAAATTTTCTGTAGTACCCTGTGAGGCCCAGGAATCCTCTGATATCTCTGGCACAGGTGGGCCTGGGCCACTCTTGCACAGCTCTGATCTTTGTGGGATCAGTTTGCACTCCTTTGCCACTGATAATATGTCCCAAGTATTCCAGCTTTGTTTGAGCAAAAGAGCATTTGCTGAGTTTCACAAACAGCTGATTTGCTTGAAGTATAGTGAAAACCTGATTGAGGTGCTCAAGATGTGTTTTCAAATCTGGGTTGTATATTAGGATGTCATCCATGAAGATAAGCACACAGTTTCTCAACAAATGGGCAAATTGTTGGAAATATGCCCTAGAGGCAATAATAAATTGGCTATTATTATTATATTTCCTTGTTCATGATAATCGTTTATTATCCATGCTATAATTGTATTGATAGGAAACTCAGATACATGTGTGGGTACATAGACAACACCATGTCCCTAGTAAGCCTCTAATTGACTAGCTCGTTAATCAATAGATGGTTATGGTTTCCTGACCATGGACATTGGATGTCGTTGATAACGGGAAAAAATCATTAGGAGAATGATGTGATGGACAAGACCCAATCCTAAGCCTAGCACAAAGATCGTGTAGTTCATATGCTAAAGCTTTTCTAATGTCAAGTATCATTTCCTTAGACCATGAGACTGTGCAACTCCCGGATACCGTAGGAATGCTTTGGGTGTACCAAACGTCACAACGTAACTGGGTGGCTATAAAGGTGCACTACGGGTATCTCCGAAAGTGTCTGTTGGGTTGGCACGAATCGAGACTGGGATTTGTCACTCTGTTTGACAGAGAGGTATCTCTGGGCCCACTCGGTAGGACATCATCATAATGTGCACAATGTGACCAAGGGGTTGATCACGGGATGATGTGTTACAGAACGAGTAAAGAGACTTGCCGGTAACGAGATTGAACAAGGTATCGGCATACCGACGATCGAATCTCGGGCAAGTACAATACCGCTAGACAAAGGGAATTGTATACGGGATTGATTGAGTCCTTGACATCGTGGTTCATCCGATGAGATCATCGTGGAACATGTGGGATCCAACATGGGTATCCAGATCCCACTGTTGGTTATTGACCGGAGAACGTCTCGGTCATGTCTGCATGGTTCCCGAACCCGTAGGGTCTACACACTTAAGGTTCGATGACGCTAGGGTTATAGGGAATAGATATACGTGGTTACCGAATGTTGTTTGGAGTCCCGGATGAGATCCCTGAAGGAAATATGCCCTAGAGGCAATAATGAAGTTATAATTTATTTCCTCATATCATGATAAATGTTTATTATTCATGCTAGAATTGTATTAACCGGAAACATGATACATGTGTGAATACATAGACAAACATATAGTCACTAGTATGCCTCTACTAGACTAGCTCGTTAATCAAAGATGGTTATGTTTCCTAACCATAGACATGTGTTGTCAGTTGATTAATGGGATCACATCATTAGGAGAATGATGTGATTGACATGACCCATTCCGTTAGCCTAGCACTTGATCGTTTAGTATATTGTTATTGCTTTCTTCATGACTTATACATGTTCCTGTAACTATGAGAATTATGCAACTCCCGTTTATCGGAGGAACACTTTGGGTACTATCAAACGTCACGACGTAACTGGGTGATTATAAAGGAGTACTACAGGTGTCTCCGAAGGTACATGTTGAGTTGGCGTATTTCGAGATTAGGTTTTGTCACTCCGATTGTCGGAGAGGTATCTCTAGGCCCTCTCGGTAATGCACATCACTATAAGCCTTGCAAGCAATGTGACCAAATGAGTTGGTTACGGGATGATGCATTACGGAACGAGTAAAGAGACTTGCCGGTAACGAGATTGAACTAGGTATTGGATACCGACGATCAAATCTCGGGCAAGTAACATACCGATGACAAAGGGAACAACGTATGTTGTTATGCGGTTTGACCGATAAAGATCTTCGTAGAATATGTAGGAACCAATATGAGCATCCAGGTTCCGCTATTGGTTATTGACCGAGAATAGTTCTAGGTCATGTCTACATAGTTCTCGAACCCGTAGGGTCCGCACGCTTAACGTTACGATGACAGTTTTATTATGAGTTTATAAGTTTTGATGTACCGAAGTTTGTTCGGAGTTCCGGATGTGATCACGGACGTAACGAGGAGTCTCGAAATAGTCGAGACATAAAGATTGATATATTGGAAGCCTATATTTGGACATCGGAATCGTTCCGGGTGAAATCGGCATTTTACCGGAGCACCGGGAGGTTACCGGAACCCCCCCCCCCCGGGGGGGTTATTGGGCCTACATGGGCCTCGAGGGAGAAGAGGGAAGGAGGCAGGAGGAGGCCACGCGCCCCTCCCCTTCCTAGTCCGAATAGAACAAGGGAAGGGGGGCGGCGCCCCCCCCCTTTCCTTCCCCTCTTCCTCCTCTTTCCCCCCTTCTCCTATTCCAACTAGGAAAGAAGGGAGTCCTACTCCCGGTGGGAGTAGAGTAGGACTCCCCCCTTGGCGCGCCCTCCTTGGCCGGCCGCCTCCTCCCCCCTGGCTCCTTTATATACGGGGGCGGGGGGGCACCCATAGACACACAAGTTGATCTACGGATCGTTCCTTAGCCGTGTGCGGTGCCCCCCTCCACCATATTCCACCTCGGTCATATCATCGCGAAGCTTAGGCGAAGCCCTGCGCCGGTAGAACATCATCATCATCACCACGCCGTCGTGCTGACGGAACTCATCCCCGAAGCTTTGCTGGATCGGAGCCCGGGGATCGTCATCGAGCTGAACGTGTGCTGAACTCGGAGGTGCCGTACGTTCGGTACTTGGATCGGTTGGATCGTGAAGACGTACGACTACATCAACCGCGTTGTGCTAATGCTTCCGCTTACGGTCTACAAGGGTACGTGGACAACACTCTCCCTCTCGTTGCTATGCCATCACCATGATCTTGCGTGTGCGTAGGAATTTTTTTGAAATTACTACGTTCCCCAACAGTGGCATCCGAGCCTAGGTTTTATGCGTTGATGTTATATGCACGAGTAGAACACAAGTGAGTTGTGGGCGATACAAGTCATACTGCTTACCAGCATGTCATACTTTGGTTCAGCGGTATTGTGAGATGAAGCGGCCCGGACCGACATTACGCGTACGCTTACGCGAGACTGGTTTCACCGTTGCGAGCACTCATGCTTAAAGGTGGCTGGCGGGTGTCTGTCTCTCTCACTTTAGCTGAATCAAGTGTGGCTACGCCCGGTCCTTGCGAAGGTTAAAACAGCACCAACTTGACAAACTATCGTTGTGGTTTTTATGCGTAGGTAAGAACGGTTCTTGCTAAAGCCCGTAGCAGCCACGTAAAATTTGCAACAACAAAGTAGAGGACGTCTAACTTGTTTTTGCAGGGCATGTTGTGATGTGATATGGTCAAGACGTGATGCTATATTTTATTGTATGAGATGATCATGTTTTGTAACCAAAGTTATCGGCAACTGGCAGGAGCCATATGGTTGTCGCTTTATTGTATGAAATGCAAACGCCCTGTAATTGCTTTACTTTATCTCTAAGCGGTAGCGATAGTCGTAGAAGCAATAGATGGCGTAACGACAACGATGCTATGATGAAGATCAAGGTGTCGCGCCGGTGACGATGGTGATCACGACGGTGCTTCGAAGATGGAGATCACAAGCACAAGATGATGATGGCCATATCATATCACTTATATTGATTGCATGTGATGTTTATCCTTTATGCATCTTATCTTGCTTTGATTGACAGTAGCATTTTAAGATGATCTCTCACTAATAATCAAGAAGTGTTCTCCCTGAGTATGCACCGTTGCGAAAGTTCTTCGTGCTGAGACACCACGTGATGATCGGGTGTGATAGGCTCTACGTTCAAATACAACGGGTGCAAAACAGTTGCACACGTGGAATACTCAGGTCATACTTGACGAGCCTAGCATATACAGATATGGCCTCGGAACACGGAGACCGAAAGGTCGAGCGTGGATCATATAGTAGATACGATCAACATAGTGATGTTCACCATTGAAACTACTCCATCTCACGTGATGATCGGACATGGTTTAGTTGATTTGGATCACGTGATCACTTAGATGACTAGAGAGATGTCTGTCTAAGTGGGAGTTCTTAAGTAATATGATTAATTGAACTTAAATTTATCATGAAACTTAGTACATGATAGTATTTTGCTTGTCTATGTTTGTTTGTAGATAGATGGCTCGTGCTGTTGTTCCGTTAAATTTTAATGCGTTCCTTGAGAAAGCAAAGTTGAAAGATGATGGTAGCAATTACACGGACTGGGTCCGTAACCTAAGGATTATCCTCATTGCTGCACAGAAAAGTTACATCCTGGAAGCACCGCTGGGTGCCAGGCCTGCTGCTGATGCAACTGACGACGTTAAGAACGTCTGGCAGAGCAAAGCTGGTGACTACTCGATAGTTCAGTGTGCCATGCTTTACGGCTTAGAACCGGGTCTTCAACGATGTTTTGAACGTCATGGGGCATAT
Organism: Triticum dicoccoides; assembly: GCF_002162155.2. Taxonomy (NCBI): domain Eukaryota; kingdom Viridiplantae; phylum Streptophyta; class Magnoliopsida; order Poales; family Poaceae; genus Triticum; species Triticum dicoccoides. The sequence continues at coordinate 803,523,597 of NC_041383.1, forward strand.
GAGATGTTCCAGGAGTTGAAGTTAATATTTCAAGCAAATGCCCGGATTGAGAGATATGAAGTCTCCAATAAGTTCTACAGCTGCAAGATGGAGGAGAATAGTTCTGTCAGTGAACACATACTCAAAATGTCTGGGTATAATAATCACTTGATTCAACTGGGAGTTAATCTTCCTGATGATAGTGTCATTGACAGAATTCTTCAATCACTGCCACTAAGCTACAAGAGCTTCGTGATGAACTATAATATGCAAGGGATGAACAAGACTATTCCCGAGCTCTTCGCAATGCTAAAAGCCGCGGAGGTAGAAATCAAGAAGGAGCATCAAGTATTGATGGTTAACAAAACCACCAGTTTCAAGAAAAAGGGCAAAGGGAAGAAGAAGGGGAACTTCAAAAAGAACAGCAAGCAAGTTGCTGCTCAAGAGAAGAAACCCAAGTCTGGACCTAAGCCTGAAACTGAGTGCTTCTACTGCAAGCAGACTGGACACTGGAAGCGGAACTGCCCCAAGTATTTGGCGGATAAGAAGGATGGCAAAGTGAACAAAGGTATATGTGATATATATGTTATTGATGTGTACCTTACTAATGCTCGCAGTAGCACCTGGGTATTTGATACTGTTTTTGTTGCTAATATTTGCAACTCGAAACAGGGACTATGGATTAAGCGAAGATTGGCTAAGGACGAGGTGACGATGTGCGTGGGAAATTGTTCCAAAGTCGATGTGATCGCGGTCGGCACGCTACCTCTATATCTACCATCGGGATTAGTTTTAGACCTAAATAATTGTTATTTGGTGCCAGCGTTAAGCATGAACATTATATCTGGATCTTGTTTGATGCGAGACGGTTATTCATTTAAATCAGAGAATAATGGTTGTTCTATTTATATGAGTAATATCTTTTATGGTCATGCACCCTTGAAGAGTGGTCTATTTTTATTAAATCTCGATAGCAGTGATACACATATTCATAGTGTTGAAACCAAAAGATGCAGAGTTAATAATGATAGTGCAACTTATTTGTGGCACTGCTGTTTAGGTCATATCGGTGTAAAACGTATGAAGAAACTCCATACTGATGGGATTTTGGAATCACTTGATTATGAATCACTTGGTACTTGCGAACCGTGCCTCATGGGCAAGATGACTAAAACGCCGTTCTCCAGAACTATGGAGCGAGCAACTGACTTGTTGGAAATCATACATACTGATGTTTGTGGTCCAATGAATGTTGAAGCTCGCGGCGGATATCGTTATTTTCTCACCTTCACAGATGATTTGAGCAGATATGGGTATATCTACTTGATGAAACACAAGTCTGAAACATTTGAAAAGTTCAAAGAATTTCAGAGTGAAGTAGAAAATCATCGTAACAGGAAAAAAAAATTTCTACGATCTGATCGTGGAGGAGAATATTTGAGTTACGAGTTTGGTCTACACTTGAAACAACACGGAATAGTTTCGCAACTCACGCCACCTGGAACACCACAACGAAATGGTGTGTCCGAACGTCGTAATCGTACTTTACTAGATATGGTGCGATCCATGATGTCTCTTACTGATTTACCGCTATCGTTTTGGGGTTATGCTTTAGAGACGGCCGCATTCACGTTAAATAGGGCACCATCAAAATCCGTTAAGACGACGCCTTATGAACTATGGTTTGGCAAGAAACCAAAGTTGTCGTTTCTTAAAGTTTGGGGCTGCGATGCTTATGTGAAGAAACTTCAACCAGATAAGCTCGAACCCAAATCGGAGAAATGTGTCTTCATAGGATACCCAAAAGAGACTATTGGGTACACCTTCTATCACAGATCTGAGGGCAAGATTTTCGTTGCTAAAATCGGATCCTTTCTAGAGAAGGAGTTTCTCTCGAAAGAAGTGAGTGGGAGGAAAGTAGAACTTGATGAGATAACTGTATCTACTCCCTTATTGGAAAGTAGTTCATCACAAGAACCGGTTCCTGTGACAACTACTCCAATTAGTGAGGAAGCTAATGATATTGATCATGAAACTTCAGATCAAGTTTCTACTGAACCTCGTAGGTCTACCAGAATAAGATCCGCACCAGAGTGGTACGGTAATCCAATTTTGGAAGTCATGTTGCTTGACCATGATGAACCTACGAACTATGAGGAAGCGATGATGAGCCCAGATTCCGCAAAATGGCTAGGGGCCATGAAATCTGAGATGGGATCCATGTATGAAAACAAAGTATGGACTTTGGTTGACTTGCCCGATGATCGGCAAGCCATTGAGAATAAATGGATTTTTAAGAAGAAGACTGACGCTGATGGAAATATAACTGTCTATAAAGCTCGACTTGTTGCGAAAGGTTTTCGACAAGTTCAAGGGGTTGACTATGATGAGACTTTCTCACCCGTAGCGATGCTTAAGTCTGTCCGAAACATGTTAGCTATTGCTGCATTTCATAATTATGAAATTTGGCAAATGGATGTCAAAACTGCATTCTTGAATGGATTTCTGGAAGAAGAGTTGTATATGATGCAGCCAGAAGGTTTTGTAGATCCAAAAGGTGCTAACAAAGTGTGCAAGCTCCAGCGTTCTATTTATGGACTGGTGCAAGCATCTCGGAGTTGGAATAAACGCTTTGATAGTGTGATCAAAGCATATGGTTTTATACAGACTTTTGGAGAAGCCTGTATTTACAAGAAAGTGAGTGGGGGCTCTGTAGCATTTCTGATATTATATGTAGATGACATATTATTAATTGGAAATGATATAGAATTTCTGGATAGCATAAAGGGATACTTGAATAAAAGTTTTTCAATGAAAGACCTCGGTGAAGCTGCTTATATATTGGGCATCAAGATCTATAGAGATAGATCAAGACGCTTAATAAGACTTTCACAAAGCACATACCTTGATAAAATTTTGAAAAAGTTCAAAATGGATCAGGCAAAGAAAGGGTTCTTGCCCGTACTACAAGGTGTGAAGTTGAGTTAAACTCAATGCCCAACCACATCAGAAGATAGAGAGAAAATGAAAGATGTTCCCTATGCTTCAGCCATAGGCTCTATCATGTATGCAATGCTGTGTACCAGACCTGGCGTATGCTTAGCAATAAGCTTGGCAGGAAGGTACCAAAGTAATCCAGGAGTTGATCACTAGACAGCGGTCAAGAACATCCTGAAATACCTAAAAAGGACTAAGGATATGTTTCTCGTATATGGAGGTGACAAAGAGCTAGTCGTAAATGGTTACGTCGATGCAAGCTTTGACACTGATCCGGACGATTCTAAATCGCAAACCGGATACGTGTTTTTATTAAACGGTGGAGCTGTAAGTTGGTGCAGTTCTAAACAAAGCGTCGTGGCGGGATCTACATGTGAAGCGGAGTACATAGCTGCTTCGGAAGCAGCAAATGAAGGAGTCCAGATGAAGGAGTTCATTTCCGATCTAGGTGTCATACCTAGTGCATCGGGACCAATGAAAATCTTCTGTGACAATACTGGTGCAATTGCCTTGGCAAAGGAATCCAGATTTCACAAGAGGACCAAGCACATCAAGAGACGCTTCAATTCCATTCGGGACCAAGTCCAAGTGGGAGACATAGAGATTTGCAAGATACATACGGATCTGAATGTTGCAGACCCGTTGACTAAGCCACTCTCACGAGCAAAACATGATCAGCACCAAGACTCCATGGGTGTTAGAATCATTACTATGTAATCTAGATTATTGACTCTAGTGCAAGTGGGAGACTGAAGGAAATATGCCCTAGAGGCAATAATAAAGTTATTATTTATTTCCTCATATCATGATAAATGTTTATTATTCATGCTAGAATTGTATTAACCGGAAACATGATACATGTGTGAATACATAGACAAACATATAGTCACTAGTATGCCTCTACTAGACTAGCTCGTTAATCAAAGATGGTTATGTTTCCTAACCATAGACATGTGTTGTCATTTGATTAATGGGATCACATCATTAGGAGAATGATGTGATTGACATGACCCATTCCGTTAGCCTAGCACTTGATCGTTTAGTATATTGCTATTGCTTTCTTCATGACTTATACATGTTCCTGTAACTATGAGAATTATGCAACTCCCGTTTACGGGAGGAACACTTTGGGTACTACCAAATGTCACAATGTAACTGGGTGATTATAAAGGAGTACTACAGGTGGCTCCGAAGGTACATGTTGAGTTGGCGTATTTCGAGATTACTTTTTGTCACTCCGATTGTCGGAGAGGTATCTCTAGGCCCTCTCGGTAATGCACATCACTATAAGCCTTGCAAGCAATGTGACCAAATGAGTTGGTTACGGGATGATGCATTAATGAACGAGTAAAGAGACTTGCCGGTAACGAGATTGAACTAGGTATTGGATACCGACGATCAAATCTCGGGCAAGTAACATACCGATGACAAAGGGAACAACGTATGTTGTTATGCGGTTTGACCGATAAAGATCTTCGTAGAATATGTAGGAACCAATATGAGCATCCAGGTTCCGCTATTGGTTATTGACCGAGAATAGTTCTAGGTCATGTCTACATAGTTCTCGAACCCGTAGGGTCCGCACGCTTAACGTTACGATGACAGTTTTATTATGAGTTTATAAGTTTTGATGTACCAAAGTTTGTTCGGAGTCCCGGATGTGATCACGGACGTAACGAGGAGTCTCGAAATAGTCGAGACATAAAGATTGATATATTGGAAGCCTGTATTTGGACATCGGAATCGTTCCGGGTGAAATCGGCATTTTACCGGAGCACTGGGAGGTTACCGGAACCCCCCCCCCCCCGGGGGGTTATTGGGCCTACATGGGCCTCGAGGGAGAAGAGGGAAGGAGGCAGGAGGGGGCCGCGCGCCCCTCCCCTTCCTAGTCCGAATAGGACAAGGGAAGGGGGGCGGCGCCCCCCCTTTCCTTCCCCTCTTCCTCCTCTTTCCCCCCTTCTCCTATTCCAACTAGGAAAGAAGGGAGTCCTACTCCCGGTGGGAGTAGGACTCCCCCCTTGGCGCGCCCTCCTTGGCCGACCGCCTCCTCCCCCTGGCTCCTTTATATACGGGGGCGGGGGGGCACCCATAGACACACAAGTTGATCTACGGATCGTTCCTTAGCCGTGTGCGGTGCCCCCCTCCACCATATTCCACCTCGGTCATATCGTCGCGAAGCTTAGGCGAAGCCCTGCGCCGGTAGAACATCATCATCGTCACCACGCCGTCGTGCTGACGGAACTCATCCCCGAAGCTTTGCTGGATCGGAGCCCGGGGATCGTCATCGAGCTGAACGTGTGCTGAACTCGGAGGTGCCGTACGTTCGGTACTTGGATCGGTTGGATAGTGAAGACGTACGACTAAATCAACCGCGTTGTGCTAACGCTTCCGCTTACGGTCTACGAGGGTACATGGACAACACTCTCCCCTCTCGTTGCTATGCCATCACCATGATCTTGCGTGTGCGTAGGATTTTTTTTGAAATTACTACGTTCCCCAACAATCCCGAATGTCACGAGGAGTTCCGGAATGGTCCGGAGGTAAAGATTTATATATGGCAAGTCCTGTTTTGGTCACCGGAAAAGTTTCGGGTGCTATCGGTAATGTACCGGGACCACCGGGAGGGTCCCAAGGGTCCACCAAGTGGGGCCACCGGCCCCAGAAGGTAGCATGGGCCAAGTGTGGAAGGGGACCAGCCCCAGGTGGGCTGGTGCGCCCCCCACAAGGGCCCAAGGCGCCTAGTGTTTGGGGAGGGGGCTCCTCCACCTTGCTTGGGGGGCAAGTTTCCCCCTCTCCCCCCTCTGGCCGCCACCCTAGATGGGTTTTTGGGGCAGCCGCACCCCTTGGGGTGGGAACCCTAAGGGGGGCGCAGCCCCCTCCCTCTCCCCTATATATACTTGAGGTTTTGGGGCTGCCATACACAAGAGTTTCCACCTCTCCCTGGCGCAGCCCTACCTCTCTTTCTCCTCATATCTCGCGGTGCTTGGCGAAGCCCTGCAGGATTGCCACGCTCCTCCATCACCACCACACCGTTGTGCTGCTGCTGGACGGAGTCTTCCCCAACCTCTCCCTCTCTCCTTGCTGGATCAAGGCATGGGATACGTCACCGGGCTGCATGTGTGTTGAACGCGGAGGTGCCGTCCGTTCGGCACTAGGATCTCCGGTGATTTGGATCACGACGAGTACGACTCCTTCAACCCCGTTCTCTTGAACGCTTCCGCTTAGCGATCTACAAGGGTATGTAGATGCACTCTCCTCTCTCTCGTTGCTAGTCTCTCCATAGATAGATCTTGGTGACTCGTAGGAAAATTTTGAATTTTTGCTACGTTCCCCAACAGTGGCATCATGAGCTAGGTCTATTGCGTAGATTCTTTGCATGAGTAGAACACAAAATAGTTGTGGACGTTGATTTTGTTCAATATGCTTAACGTTACTAGTCCAATCTTGTTTCGACGGTATTGTGGGATGAAGCGGCCCGGACCGACCTTACACGTACACTTACGTGAGACAGGTTCCACCGACTGACATGCACTTGTTGCATAAGGTGGCTAGCGGGTGCCAGTCTCTCCCACTTTAGTCAGAACGGATTCAATGAAAAGGGTCCTTATGAAGGGTAAATAGCAATTGGCATATCACGTTGTGGTTTTTGCGTAGGTAAAAAACGTTCTTGCTAGAAACCCATAGAAGCCACGTAAAACATGCAAACAACAATTAGAGGACGTCTAGCTTGTTTTTGCAGGTTATGCTATTTGATGTGATATGGCCAAAAGAATGTATGAGATTGATCATGTTCTTGTAATAGGAATCACGACTTGCATGTCGATGAGTATGACAACCGGCAGGAGCCATAGGAGTTGTCTTTATTTATTGTATGACCTGCGTGTCATTGAACAACGCCATGTAATTACTTTACTTTATTGCTAACCGGTAGCCATAGTAGTAGAAGTAATAGTTGGCGAGACAACTTCATGAAGACACGATGATGAAGATCATGGTGTCATGCCGGTGACGATGATGATCGTGGAGCCCCGAAGATGGAGATCAAAAGGAGCAAAATGATATTGGCCATATCATGTCACTTTTTGATTGCATGTGATGTTTATCATGTTTATGCATCTTATTTGCTTAGAACGACGGTAGTAAATAAGATGATCCCTTATTAAAATTTCAAGAAAGTGTTCCCCCTAACTGTGCACCATTGCGAAAGTTCGTCGTTTCGAAGCACCACGTGATGATCGGGTGTGATAGATTCTAACGTTCACATACAACGAGTGTAAGCCAGATTTACACACGCGAAACACTTAGGTTAACTTAACGAGCCTAGCATGTACAGACATGGCCTCGGAAAACAAGAGACCGAAAGGTCGAGCATGAGTCGTATGATAGATACGATCAACATGAAGATGTTCACCGATGATGACTAGTCCGTCTCACGTGATGATCGGACATGGCCTAGTTGACTCGGATCATGTAATCACTTAGATGACTAGAGGGATGTCTATCTGAGTGGGAGTTCATTAGATGAACTTAATTATCCTGAACATAGTCCAAAGGTCTTTGCAAATTATGTCGTAAGCTCGCGCTTTAGTTCTACTGTTTTAGATATGTTCCTAGAGAAAATTTAGTTGAAAGTTGTTAGTAGCGATTATGCGGACAGTAGAAGGCTTATGTCCTTAATGCACCGCTCGGTGTGCTGGACCTCGAACATGGTCTGTGGATGTTGCGAACATCTGACATACACATTTTGATGACTACTCCCTCCGTTCCCAAATAATTGTCTTTCTAGCCATCTCAAATGGACTACAACATACGGATGTATGTAGACATGTTTTAGAGTGTAGATTCACTCATTTTGCTCCGCATGTAGTCACTTGTTGAAATCTCTAAAAAGACAATTATTTAGGAACGGAGGGAGTACATGATAGTTCGGTAATGTTAAATGGTTTAGAATTGAGGCACCGAAGACATTTTTGAAATGTCGCAGAACATATGAGATGTTCCAAGAGCTGAAATTGGGATTTCAGGCTCGTGCCCACGTCAAGAGGTATGAGACCTCCGACGAGTTTTCTAGCCTACAAACTAAGGGAGAAGATCTCAATCGTTGAACTTGTACTCAGATTGTCTAGGTACAACAATCACTTGAATCGAGTGGGAGTTAATCTTCTAGATGAGATAGTGATGTTTCTCCAAAGTCATTGCACCAAGCTACTAGAGCTTCATGATGAACTATAACATATGAGGGATAGATATGATGATCCTTGAAGTATTCGCGATGTTTGACACCGCGAAAGTGGAAATCAAGAAGGAGCATCAATTGTTGATGGTTAGTGAAACCACTAGTTTCAAGAAGGGCAAGGGCAAGAAGGGGTACTTCATGAAACGGCAAATCAGTTGCTGCTCCAGTGAAGAAACCCAAGGTTGAACCCAAACCCGAGACTAAGTGCTTCTGTAATAAGGGGAACAGCCACTGGAGCAGAATTACCCTAGATACTTGGTAGATGAGAAGGCTGGCAAGGTTGATAGAAGTATATTGGATATACATTATGTTAATGTGTACTTTACTAGTACTCCTAGTAGCACCAGAGTATTAAGATACCGGTTTGGTTGCTAAGTGTTAATAACTCGAAATAAAAGAGCTACGGAATAAACAGAGACTAGCTAAAGGTGAGATGACGATGTGTGTTGGAAGTGTTTTCCAAGGTTGATGTGATCAAGCATCGCCTGCTCCGTCTACCATCGAGATTGGTGTTAAACCTAAATAATTGTTATTTGGTGTTTGCGTTGAGCATAGACATGATTGGATTATGTCTATCGCAATACGGTTACTCATGTGAGGAGAATAATGGTTACTCTATTTATTTGAATAATACCTTCAATGGTCTTGCACCTAAAAGAATGGTTCATTGAATCTCGATCGTAGTGATACACATTTTCATGCCAAAATATATAAGATAGTAATGATAGTACCACTTACTTGTGGCACTGCCATGTAAGTCATATTGGTATAAAACGCATGAAGAAGCTCCATGTTGATGGATCTTTGGACTCACTCGTTTTTGAAAAGTTTGAGACATGCAAGCCATGTCTGTTGGTGTATACGCATGAAGAAACTCCATGCAGATGGATCGTTTGGACTCACTTGATTTTGAATCACTTGAGAAATGCAAATCATACCACATGGGCAAGATGACTGAAAAGCCTTGTTTTCAGTAAAATGGAACAAGATAGCAACTTGTTGGAAGTAACACATTTTGATGTGTGCAGTCCAATGAGTGCTGAGGCATGCAGTGAATATCGTTATGTTCTTACTTCACAGATGATTTGAGTAGATGTTGAGTATATTTACTTGATGAAACACAAGTCTGAATTATTGAATGGTTCAAATAATTTCAAAGTGAAGTTGAAGATCATCGTGACAAGAGGATAAAATGTCTATGATATGATCATAGAGATGAGTATCTGAGTTACGAGCTTTGGCACGCAATTAAGACATTGTGGAAATTGTTTCACAATTAATACCGCCTGGAACACCATAGAGTGATGGTGTGTCCGAACATCATAGATGCACCCTATTGGATATGGGGCATACCATGATGTCTCTTATCGAATTACCACTATCGTTCATGGGTTAGCATTAGAGACAACCGCACTCACTTTAATAGGGCACCACGTAATTCCATTGAGACGACACCATTTGAACTATGGTTTGGAGAAACCTAAGCTGTCGTTTCTTGAAAGTTTGGGGCTGCGACGCTTATGTGAAAAAGTTTCATCGTGATAAGCTCGAACCCAAAACGGATAAATACATCTTCATAGGATACCCAAAATGGTTGGGTATACCTCCTATCTCAGATCCGGAAGCAAGAGTAATTGTTTCTAGAAACGGGTCCTTTCTCGAGAAAAAGTTTCTCTCGAAAGAATTGAGTGGGAGGATGGTGGAGACTTGATGAGGTTATTGAACCATCACTTCAACTAGTGTGTAGCAGGGCACAGGAAGTTGTTCCTGTGGCACCTACACCAATTGAAGTAGAAGCTTATGATAGTGATCATGAAACTTCGGATCAAGTTGCTATCGAACCTCGTAGGTCGACAAGGATATGTACTGCTCCTAAGTGGTATGGAACCTACGAGCTATGGAGAATCGATGATGGGCCCATATTCCGACAAATGGTTAGAAGCCATGAAATCTGAGATAGGATCCATGTATCAGAACAAAGCATGGACTTTGGTGGACTTGCCCGATGATCGGCAAGCCATTGAGATAAATGTATCTTTAAGAAGAAGACGGACGTGGATGGTAATGTCACCGTCGATGAAGCTCGACATGTGGCGAATAGTTTTTCACAAGTTCAAGGAGTTGACTACGATGAGATTTTCTCATCCGTAGCGATGCTTAAGTCCGTTGGAATCATGTTAGCATTAGCTGCATTTATGAAATCTGGCAGATGGATGTCAAAACAAGTTTCCTTATCAGTTTTCATAAGGAAAGGTTGTATGTGATACAACCAGAAAGGTTTTGACAATCCTGAAAGACGCTAACAAGTATGCAAATCTCCAGCAATCCTTCTAAAGGACTGGAGTAAGCATCTCGGAGTTGGAATGTACGCTTTGATGAGATGATCAAAGATTTTGGGTTTATACAAAGTTTATGAGAAACTTGTATTTCCAAAGAAGTGAGTGGGAGCACTATAGAATTTCTGATAAGTATATGTGAATGACATGTTGTTGATCAGAAATGATGGAAAGCATATAGGGTTATTTGAAAAGTGTTTTTCAATAGAAAACCTGGATTAAGCTACTTGAACATTGAGCATCAAGATCTATAAGGGTAGATCAAAACGCTTAATAGTACTTTCAAATGAGCATATACCTTGACATGATCTTGAAGGTGTTCAAGATGGATCAGTCAAAGAAGGAGTTCTTGCCTGAGTTGTAAGGTATGAAGTTAAGAGTTAAAGCTCGACCACGGCAGAAGAGAGAGAAAGGACAAAGGTCGTCCCCTATGCTTCAGACGTAGGCTCTATAGTATGCTATGTTGTGTACCGCACCGGAAGTGTGCCTTGCCATGAGTCAGTCAAGGGGTACAAGAATGATCCAGGAATGGATCATTAGACAGAGGTCAAAATTGTCCTTGGAGTAAATAAGGACATGTTTCTCGATTATGGAGGTGATAAAGAGTTCGGCATAAAGGGTTACGTCGATGCAAGCTTTAACACCTATCCGAGTGACTCTGAGTAGCAAACCGAATACGTATAGTGGAGCAACCATTTGGAATAGCTTCAAGTGGAGCGTGGAAGCAACATTTACAATATGACCTAGAGATTTGCAAAGTACATACGGATCTGAATGTAGCAGTCCCGTTGACTAAAACCTCTCTCACAAGCAAAACATGATCAAACCCCAGAACTCATTGAGTCTTAATCACATGATGATGTGAACTAGTTTGGTGACACTAGTAAACTCTTTGGATGTTGGTCACATGGCGATGTGACCTATCAGTGTTAATCACATGGCAATGTGAACTAGATTATTGACTCTAGTGCAAGTGGGAGACTGTTGGAAATATGCCCTAGAGGCAATAATAAATTGGTTATTATTATTACATTTCCTTGTTCATGATAATCGTTTATTATCCATGCTATAATTGTATTGATAGGAAACTCAGATACATGTGTGGGTACATAGATAACACCATGTCCCTAGTAAGCCTCTAATTGACTAGCTCGTTCATCAATAGATGGTTACGGTTTCCTGACCATGGACATTGAATGTCGTTGATAACAGGATCACATCATTAGGAGAATGATGTGATGGACAAGACCCAATCCTAAGCCTAGCACAAAGATCGTGTAGTTCGTATGCTAAAGCTTTTCTAATGTCAAGTATCATTTCCTTAGACCATGAGATTGTGCAACTCCCGGATACCGTAGGAATGCTTTGGGTGTACCAAATGTCACAACATAACTGGGTGGCTATAAAGGTGCACTACGGGTATCTCCGAAAGTGTCTGTTGGGTTGGCACTAATCGAGACTGGGATTTGTCACTCCGTTTGACGGAGAGGTATCTCTGGGCCCACTCGGTAGGACATCATCATAATGTGCACAGTGTGACCAAGGGGTTGATCACGGGATGATTTGTTACGGAACGAGTAAAGAGACTTGCCGGTAACGAGATTGAACAAGGTATCGGCATATCGACGATCGAATCTCGGGCAAGTACAATACCGCTAGACAAAGGGAATTGTATACGAGATTGATTGAGTCCTTGACATCGTGGTTCATCCGATGAGATCATCGTGAAACATGTGGGATCCAACATGGGTATCCAGATCCCGCTATTGGTTATTGACCGGAGAACGTCTCGGTCATGTCTGCATGGTTCCCGAACCCGTAGGGTCTACACACTTAAGGTTCGATGACGCTAGGGTTATAGGGAATAGATATACGTGGTTACCTAATGTTGTTCGGAGTCCCGGATGAGATCCCGAACGTCACGAGGAGTTCCGGAATGGTCCGGAGGTAAAGATTTATATATGGGAAGTCCTCTTTTGGTCACCGGAAAAGTTTCGGGTGCTATCGGTAATGTACCGGGACCACCGGGAGGGTCCCAGGGGTCCACCAAGTGGGGCCACCGGCCCCAGAGGGTAGCATGGGCCAAGTGTGGAAGGGGACCAGCCCCAGGTGGGCTGGTGCCCCCCCCCAAGGGCCCAAGGCGCCTAGGGTTTGGGGAGGGGGCTCCTCCACCTTGCTTGGGGAGCAAGTTTCCCCCTCTCCCCCCCTTTGGCCGCCACCCTAGATGGGTTTTTGGGGCAACCGCACCCCTTGGGGTAGGAACCCTAAGGGGGGCGCAGCCCCCTCCCTCTCCCTTATATATACTTGAGGTTTTGGGGCTGCCATACACAAGAGTTTCCACCTCTCCCTGGCGCAGCCCTACCTCTCTTTCTCCTCATATCTCGCGGTGCTTGGCGAAGCCCTGCAGGATTGCCACGCTCCTCCATCACCACCACGCCGTTGTGCTGCTGCTGGATGGAGTCTTCCCCAACCTCTCCCTCTCTCCTTGCTGGATCAAGGCATGGGAGACGTCACCGGGCTGCACGTGTGTTGAACACGGAGGTGCCGTCCGTTCGGCACTAGGATCTCCGGTGATTTGGATCACGACGAGTACGACTCCTTCTACAAGGGTATGTAGATGCACTCTCCTCTCTCTCGTTGCTAGTCTCTCCATAGATAGATCTTGGTGACTCGTAGGAAAAATTTGAATTTTTGCTACGTTCCCCAACACAAACAGGGCATTCATAGCCGCTTGGGAAGTTGCAGGGGCATTTATCAAACCAAAGGGCATGACTTTAAACTCATACAGGCCATGATGAGTTTTAAAGGTTGTCTTATGTTCCTCTCCTTCAACCACTCTAATTTGATGATATCCTGATTGAAGATCTAGCTTAGTGAAAAATGTAGCACCAGCCAGCTCATCTAGTAACTCATCCACTACTGGCATTGGATACTTATGGGGCACCGTGACAGAGTTTAACATTCTGTAGTCCACACAAAAACGCCAAGTTCCATCTTTCTTTCTGACCAGCAACACTGGTGAGGCAAAAGGGCTAGTGCTCTCCTGGATGACTCCTTGCTGTAACATCTGAGTTACTTGTTGTTCAATTTCAGTTTTCTGCATTGGATTGTATCTGTATGGTTTCACATTGATAGGTTTAGCTCCAGGTAGGAGGGGAATTTGGTGATCAAATGACCTGTGAGGAGGGAGCTTGTCAGGTTCTGTGAAAACTTGTTTGTGCTTGGCCAGAATTTCTTGCACAGCAGGAAGGATGAATTGATCAGTGTCAGGAGCTTCCACAATGTGATTTAGTTGGATCACTTGCTCTACTGCACCAGTGTTAAGTAACCCTTGCAAATGCTTGCCAGTTATGCCTGTGCAGGAGATGACTTTCTCTCTTATTCCTCTTAGAGTGATCCTGACTCCCTGATATTTGAATCTCATGACCTTCTTTCTCCAGTCCACCCACATAGGACTCATAGTATCTAACCACTGCATGCCCAAAATGATGTCATAAGTGCCCAGGGGTAGCACCTTCAGAGATGTGTTGAAGGTATTCCCTTGACAGAACCATTGCAAGTTAGGGACCTGTTTGTTGCAATGTAACAGTCCTCCATCAGCCACAGTTACTTTAGCCGCTGGTATTTCTTCCACTGGGCATTGTAGGTGTTTCGCTAGCTCTGTACTGGTGAAATTTGTGGAACTACCTGAGTCAACTAGGATCAACGGCTGTCTCTTACCCACCATGCCCTGTAATCGGATACTATCCTTTGAAGCAGTGCCCTGGGCTGCATGGACTGACAGTTTCATGAATGCTTCTCATACTGTTCCTTGATCGACTGCGGGCTGTTCGGCTGGTTGTTCAGTTTCAGAGTCGCTTTCAGAAATTTCAGACATCTGCAGTGCGTCAATTAGTTCTTCCAGTACATGGAGTTGGACTGTTGTGGGACACTTGTGTCCTGGGCCATATTTCTCCCCGCACTTGAAACATTCTCCACGCGCTCGCCGTTGTGCCCTGAGGGTATCCACTCGATCTGGAGCTCTCTGATGTGTCTCAGGGGGTTTATCTTGTGCTGGTGCTATTCCCATAAGGCCCTGATGCACATAATTCTTTGCATTGGCTCTGTTTTCCCATCTTTTGCTGTATTTGGAAGTATCTTCAGCCAAAAGTGCCTCTTGTGTCTGCGCCAAGGAGTAAGCCAGATCCACTGAGTTGGGTTGCTGCAGCTTGATCGGCGCACGGATAGCAGGTTTCAGGCCCTCAATGAACCTGTTGATGAAAAAGGTTTCATCGTAGGAGTGGTTATACACCAGCATCTTGTGCATGTGTTCTTCAAACATATGAGCATAATCATCGACAGATTCAGTTTGCTTGAGGGAGAAGAACACATCAATTGCTCGGGAATACTTGTTTCTGTTGAATTTAGCGAGCACGGCCACACACAGAGCAGCCCAGTTATCAATATTGTGCATTGCTTCATACGTCTGCAACCAGAGAGTTGCATTGCCTGCAAAGTGCATAGTAGCGAAATCGACCCGTAATTCTGACTGAACATTGTACATCCGGAAGTATTTTTCACACTGTTTCTTCCACCACTTGGGGTTATCTCCCTCAAATCTGGGGAAATCAGAGTGAGGAATGCGTGCGGAGAATTTCCCAGGAGCAGAGTGAAACTGAGACTGCGGTGATCTCTCATAGTCCTCATTATCATCAGACAGTTCGTCAAGGAAATGAGCATGCGATTTGGACTGCTCACCGCGATTCCTCTGCTGGAATGACACGCGCAGACCTCGAGTGTCCTGGCCTGAATGGTGCTGAGCAGAGCCCGGCCGCTCTGTTTGTGGCGGCTCTGTCCGCGGGCCTTGAGTCCTCATCGTCGTCGTGTCTGTCGGCTGCTCCAGATTGTCGACGCGACGTACGATCCCGTCCATCGACTTTCGCATCTCAGCCACCGCTGCATCGAGGGAGTTGTGCGCGACGAGAACCCGCCCCAGCGTCGACTCGGTGCGGGCCAGCGAGCTCGTGGTCATCGTGGCCAGCGCATCGAAGGCCTTGGCCGAGGAGGAAGCGTACTTGTCGAGGGACTCCTGTAGCCCATCCAGCCGTTCCGCCATCTTCACGCTCGCCTCCGAAACCGCCTTGCTCTGCAGGATCGTCGCCTGGACGAGCTGCTGCAGCTCGGCAATGGTGAGTTCCGCGGCGGCCATACGCGACGAGAGGTTGGGCTTGGTTGAACGTGCCGTTGGGAGGGTCCTGGATCTACTCAACCTAGCGCAGGTACACCGGAGGTGTTTTGCGCGAGATCACCCGAGGGGATCCGCACCTTTTGCTAGGAATTACAAGCCGATCGAAGGATTGATCGCGAGCTCTGGATGAAAATTTTAGATCAGAGGAAGCGGATCAATACACGGCTCTGAGTACCAAATGCTACGATCCCGTAGCACCTCCCTGCGTCTCGCCGGGATATGGATCTCGAACCAAGAGGAATATCTCAGAGAGAGAGAGCTTGGAGGAGGGGAAAGGAGCAGGGAGGAAAGCTTGAACAAGGAACAATATTGGGGATTACAATTCGATGCCCTCACACACACGCCAGCCACACGCTTAATTATATGCCTCATCCACACACACACCACACGGACTGAGCCCCAAAGGCCCAGTAACACACAGGTGGGCCTGGCCCAGGTCGTTGCAGAGAGCGAGAGAGTTACAGAGGGAGGCAGTGCAGCCGGGAAATTCCTATTTGACGCTAACTGCGTCAAAATGTCGGGCATTCGCACAGGCGATCTCCCCCGAGCGCAAGACCTGGGTCGGCCCACTTCCTTACAGCGAGGCAGCCGGTTTTGGGAACCTTCCAGAAGGTTCCCTGAACCGGTTTTTTATTTTTATACCAGTTTTATTGTTTTCTTTCGTTTTTATTTTTTATTTTTCTGTTTCATCTCTTTAATCCCTTTTTCTGTTTCTTTTTCTTCTTTCTTTTATTTTTTTTGTGTTCCTTTTTCGGTTTTTTTGTTTTTTTTTTGAAAATTGTTTGAGAAGTTTAAAATTTGTTCGTGTTTCTAAAGAACGTTCAATTTTTAAAAAATGTTCGTGGTCTGGAAAAAATGTTCATCATTTAAAAAATGTTTGGGCATTTCAAAAATTGTTCTTGTTTTACGAAAAATGTTTGGAATGTTTTTGTTCATTTTCTTCATAAATTTAAAAAAGGTTCTTGCTTTCAAATTTCCTCCACAAATTCAAAAAATTCTTCATATTTTCATTTTTAGGAGTTTAAAATTCTTCTACTTTAAAAAATCGTGTTTGCAAATTTTGTCCAGGAATTTCAAAATATGTTCACATTTCCAAATTTTGTTTTGGAATTCGGAAAATGTTCCTGTTTAAAAAAAATGTTCATGATTTTCAGAAAATGTTCTTATTTTTTAAATTTCTGATTCAAATAGAATTACTGTTTTCTATATTAATATACAATTTCGATAAATGTTCACGAATTTCAAAATTTGTTCTTGTTTTCAAAAAATGTTCGCAGTTTCGAAAAATATTCGTGTTTCAAAAAATGTTCTTGTTTCCCTAATTTGTTCACAATATTGAAAAATGTTCGTGTTTCAAAAAATGTTCAAGTATTTCAAAAAATTTGTGAACTTCTTTAAAAAAACGTTCAAAAATGTTTGAAAATTTTCAATTTTGTTCAGAAATTCATAAATGTTCCCAGATTTAAAAAATCTTCCTCTTTTCCAAAATTTGTTCCAAAATTAAAAAATGTTTGGTCATTTCATAAAATGTTCGTATTTTCCAAAAATGTTTATTTATGAAAAAATGTTTCTGTTTTCGTAATTTGTTCACAAATTCAACAAAATCACGTGTTCATAATTTGTTTGCAAATTTTAAAAAATCGGAAATTTCACAAAATAGTTGTGTTTGAAAAAATGTTCATAATAGTGGGGCGTTTTTCATATTTGTTCCTGTTTTAGAAAATGCTCGCACATTGAAAAAGTTGTTCATAGTTTGAAAAATGTTCTCGTTGTCAATATTGTTCCCTTTTTTTACAAAACATGTTTGAGTCATGAAAAGTTAGTTTGCAAATTTCGAAAATGTTTGTTTTTCTAAATATATTGACATTTGTGAAAACGAGAACATAATTTTTTTGGGTAATTTCGTAAAATGTTTGCATTTTGAAAAATGGATTATTTATTCAAAAAATGTTTCTAAATGGATATATTTAGAAAAAATATGTTCAATAAAATGTTTCTAAATGGATATATTTAGAAAAATTATGTTTCTAAATGGATATATTTAGAAATATTATGTTTCTAAATGGTTATATGCACACACGTTTTGGCCAAAAAATTTACCGATCTGTTTTCGTAATTTTGCTGTTGTCTTTCATATCTTTAGGTAGCGCGTTGCACATTTTCCACTAGGGACAGCTGATCGTGCTGGCTAGGTAAGCCGTCCTCTATTACACAGGGCGCGGGTTCGATTCCCAACCCACACGCCGTTTTTTTTTCCGCAGCGCCAACCGTAAAATGGGCCGGCCCAAGTCACTTATCCCCTGTGCGAACCAGTTTGCCGCAAAAAGCGGCATATAGGAGGTCCCGTGCAGCCGTGCATCGTCGTCGGGGGCGGCGAAGAAGGGAGAGGCGGCGCTGCCAGAGGAAGGTGTCGTAGAAGCACATCTTCCTCAGGACGGTGGCAGGCTCTCGAACACCTCCGCATTGCGCTGCTTCGAGAGGTGCCAACAGCAGAAGCAGGAAAGGTGGGAGCGCGGCATAGTGGAGATCCGCTGGCTCAAGATATAAGTGTATACCCTCCATTGATGAAGGAAACGTCGCCGGAGAGGGACCTCCTCCGCCTTCCCGCAACGCTCCGGCGGCTAGGTCTTCATTTCGGGGTCGACCGAGCTATCTAAAATGTGTAGCGGGCTACCGGAGAGGACGCCTCCGGCCTAACTTTCTTTTTTCGAGGGGATGGACCTCCGGCCTAACTGGGCTTAGTCCTGATTGCGTGCTGGGCCTCTGGGTCAAGCGGGCCTCGTGCCAAAATTAATCCAGATTTGGCGTGGTCCTCCTCTCTCACACAAAAAAGTGGCGGTGTTTGTCTCAGAAAAAAAAGTGCCAGTGTCTCCTAAAAGAAAGTGCCAGTGATTTGCAATTTATACTTTGTTGTGGATATGATTATTCTTCCTTTCTTTCTTCTTTGCAAGGGATATGCCTTATTCTTTCTGGATATGATTATACATAAAGGCTGTTTTTTAGGGGAAACGTAAATAAGGGCGGTTTTTAGGGAAAATGTAAGATAATTTGTTGTAAATTAAGGACTGTTTTCAGGGAAAATGTAAAATAATTTGTTGCAAAATAAGGGCTGTTTTAAGGGAAAATGTAAAATGATTTGTTGTAGAGTAGTCTATGGCACATTCTGCATGGGACCGAAGGAAAAGAAGAAAAATGAATCTTTGGCTTTGTGCATACATAGCTTGTCCCTTTCTTGCCCCCTGAACCACCTTGCGATACATAGCGTGCCCCTTCACAAAAGCAGCTCCAAAACAAAGATCCCGACGCCGAAGCCGAATCACAAACATGGTAACAAAGGAAACGTTTATAACCAATCTGCCAATTTGCCTAGCGTAAACCAATCAATAGATACATTTTGCAGTCACCCACAACAGCGCGTACGGTATGGTACAGAGGAATTTCCCATCGAACCAACTTGGTGCCGATCCGATGATCAGCGTAACGGTTCCTACCTTTTCCGGACTCGCAGCTACGCGGAACAAGCAGCACACCCGCTTGTTCCGTAGAACTGGAAACCCTGGATTTCACACGAGGTTTTTGAAGTCTTTACTTCACACAGCGGGACATTAACCCAATGAGTGGTCATGTGAAGGTTTAACCGAACAACTGAAGTTAAACTTCCCTTTCATTCAGAGAATCTGCCACTCATCTTCTCCTGTTTCGCCGGAGCCATCGAGGTCCTCGGTGTCGATGTTGTCGGAGGCGCCGTAGCCTGAACAGCCGGACCCGTCGTCCTGGTTATACATCTGTTTCGACGGCTGAACTGACTGCACGACAGTGAAGAGCGGTGCTCCGTTCGCCTGCTCTGCCAACTCCGAGGCCCGAGAACAGAAATCATCAAAGTCATCTGCATACAAGAAGTTGGAAAGAAATAAAAAGGTTAAGAGACAAAATTTTGAATGGCCCGACTCAGGAATCTGAGGGACGGAAGTTCACCTTTGTCGCGGCAGTAAAAACCAATAGCCAGGGATGGATCTATCAGGTCTAGAGGCATATCACGGACAGTGCTGTCCAAGAGTCGATACACGAATTAGGATTTGGCCATTTGAGAATAGAAAGGAAACTGAACAGTGGAACCATCTTAACCGTCTGTAACTAGAATGGTGCACATACCTGCAGTGATATGAGGAAGTGTCCGCCTCCAAGTTATCAGATGCTATGTTAACTGCCTGACATTAAAGAGCAGCCCAGTATTAAAAGCATAGCTCAAAAGTCAAATACCCCAAAGCCCAGATGCTGTGCATAACAACTTGATATGATTGTTGATAGAAAATGGCATTCCAACCAAACAAGAGACGGCAGAAATAGAAACCCGCAAGAGCTATGGATCGGGCTAAAATCAACAGAGTGGAACAAACTAAATATATGCTGAAGATTAAAAAAGTAAGTATTCTACATGTATGCAGCATAGTGAAATGAACCCTCGGACAGCCTATCATGCTCTTTTCTTTCCCTGAATACCTGTTCTATCGTTTTCCTCGAGAGGAAGTTAGCTTTTCATGCACTGAGAACAATAATTGTTTGCGACTCCAGAATTCTTGGGACACATGTTCAAATCTATTATTTTCATGCACTACTAACTCATTGAATGGGAGGATGGAGCTGAGAGCTCCGTTCAAAGGAACTGATTAGTTCAGTGGTGCTAAATTAAACTCTAATTATAGATGTAACAAATAGCATATCCTGTTTGCATTCCATACAGCTTATAGATCAGCTTGCTCAATTCACTGAAGGTAACAAAACTACAAGCCTGCAACATTTGTGATATTGATGTCTGTATGTGCTAAATAACAGAAAAGTCTGTAGTTTTTACCAGCTGAACCTCATGGGGATCTAGGTAGAGTGCCCTGTCATCCTGCACCCCAGCAATGTAAGTTGATGCTCCAGGTTTTCCACCTAAAATGCCCAAGCTTTGAGGAAATGTGAATGTCTCCTTTAGTAGTGGGATGTACCTGATAGAATGTCCCGTGGCAGCAAAAAGCTTAAAATTAGAATAATTTCGTACCAAAGCCATCAATAAAAGTATTTAGTATTCAGGGGATCCCCTACTCATAACCTAGTCTAATTGATAGCTCTCACAGGTCAAAAGATTAATTTGGCTCTATCTGACGAAGATCAGGAAAACTAGACACCAAAACAGAGTATAAGGAGTATTTTAGAAGTAACAGAAATGTAATCCAGTAATTGGTAGGTCAGCAAGGCACTTTACCATTTGTATTCCTAGTTTTACTGAGGATGAACTAGCCACCAAAACAGAGTATAAGGAGTATTTTAAAAATAACAGACATGTAATCAAGTAATTGGTAGGTCAGCAAGGCACTTGACCATTTGTATTCCTAGTTTTACTGAGGATGGCTATCAGATAGTATGTGACACCATGGCAGGCAAAGGCTAAAAAGTAGCATGATTTCCTACCAAGCCATCAATGAAAACATTTAATATTTAGGGGCGGCCCTATGCGTAACCTAGTGTCCTAGTCGTTTGCAAGATTAATTCACCAAATCAGATCATAAGAAGTTAGGAACAGTGTATGGTGTGTTTTAAAATGACTGAAATATAATCAAGTGATTGGTAAGTCAGCAAGGCACTTCTCCATTTGTATTCCTAGTTTCACTTAGGATAACTATCAGATAATAAAAAAAATAGATACAGGAACCGCCAAAGCACAAAAAAAGTAGCGACTCGCTGATTACCTTGGATTAATTTTGTCAAGACCAAGAACCAGAGGAACCAACAAAAGAATAGGCGACCATGTGGATTGATCCTTGTTGAAATCATAGCAAAGCTGAGCAGCAACATCAATGCAAACAACTGGAGCTCCACCTCTTTCACCATCTTCATCACCCGAGACCACATAGAGCGCCATAGGAAAACTTTCATTCCTATTTATAACTTCAGGTTGCTCTCTGTTTGTGCGGATAAGGGTTTGCCATGCCCGACACATAGCATATGGACCCACCCATGATCCAGCAGCCAGACCGTAACTCTTTCCAGCTTGAAGTAAATTGTGAATGGAGAAAGCACAGACTTCAGAATCACCAAACAGGTGTAAGATCCTTGTATGTTCTGGGTCAGATGGCTGCATATGAACATTGACCACTATAAGAAACCCTACATTAAGAATTAAAAGACCACCATCACCTACTGTAACTGAATAGAAACACTTCAATTTTGCCTTTTGCACAGTGAGCAGCTCTATGAGATCAGAGTAGGGAAGTCCTGTATCTTACATTCTGTGCGGGCTTTCTCCAAGACCTTCCAAGATGGTGAAAAATCAGTGCCTGCAAAAAAAAAATGTGTCCAAAGCCCAATTTAGCAACAGCAGCAGTGGTCAATTAAGGAAGGATTCAAATGAATCAAATCGAGACTTACCTGTGCAACCAGCATCTGACTGCTTCTAACCATGCAGCCCCAGTTGACATCACTAGTGAGCTTGGAATCGGATATGACATCAAAACCTGTGACAAGAAAAATGATCATGTTAGCAGCTCGTTACCAACTGTACCACACTGTTAATTTTAGCTTGCATGTTGTTCTGTAAACAAGAACAGGCCAAACCAACCTTTCCTGTAGGTGATCCATACCCTCGACGAGAAGTCCTCCAAGAACGCAGCATGCCCGCCCTCAGAATCCGAGTCACTCGATGACTCCTCGGACGACAGCTTGTAGCATTTTCCAAGGAACCAGACGTCGCCAGCGGTCAGAGCCTTGCCGCATCCCAGGAAACGCCACATGGAGCCGCCACCCACAAACCGCC
Source organism: Triticum dicoccoides (assembly GCF_002162155.2). NCBI lineage: Eukaryota > Viridiplantae > Streptophyta > Magnoliopsida > Poales > Poaceae > Triticum > Triticum dicoccoides. The sequence goes on from NC_041383.1 coordinate 803,546,168, forward strand.
TCAGAACCCTCGACCAAGCATAGGACCCGGAGGCGTGCCCCCCTGACCTGCCTGACTGATCCTGGTCCGGCTCGAAGATAGTGAGAACGCTCGAGAGGATGGACGCCTTGCACTGCTTCGGGCTGCCGTCCTTCTTCTGCTCCTCTGAGGCGGAAGAAGACGAAGAAGCTACGGCAGCGTCCCCCTCGCGCGACGACGACGGCGTAGGATTGGATGGCGGTGCTGCACCCCTCTCAGGCAAGCTCGTCATTACCTGCGCGGCATGTGTGCGTCAATCACGGCATCAGGCACCCACAATGTCCTACAGACGGAACCACAGAAGCAGCATTAGAAATCAGAATTGCAGCTTCCTTGTAACTCAGAACATGGTCAGAACTCAAAACTAGTACTATAAAATGAACACAGGCCAAGGGCTAACACCAGCACGCACCATGCAGAGAAGCTTGGATACATGACCGACCTCCCTAAGACGCTATCAACAACTGAGCTTAGCATTTAATTCTAAATGGGGACAGACAAGGCAACGGAAGGGAGTAGGACGAACATGTTACAAGCAATCGCAATTGACGTGTGCGTGCATCGATCATCTACCCGCAGGTTCCCACCGATGCAATCAGACAACCAGGCATCAGAAATCACAATTGCAGCCTCCTTCCTTGTAACTCAGAACTAGTAAGTATGAAATGAACACAGGGCCAGAGGTTAACAGCAACACGCACCACGCCGGGAAGCTGATGCTCGGAGACATGACCTACCTACACGCCATCAACAACCTAGCTTAGCTTAGCCTGTAATTGCAATTGGGGGCAGGCATGGCAACGAAGGCAGTAGGACGAACAGGTCACGAGCATCCACCCGCAATCGACTAGATCATCGCTCGCTAGCAGTAGCAGCAGGCCGCGCGAAACGGAACCGAAACCGGAGCAACCCGGCATCCCGCGAAGGGGAGCGCAGCAGGGCCATGGCAGCAGCAGGAGAGAGAAGGGGAGAGGGGAGAAGGAGGGGAGAAGGGTCGGCTTACCCGCCTGCAGCGATCCGAGGCGCGGGGAGAGGGCGGCCGCGGGGGGGAGCGGCCGGCGGCGAGGGATCCGCGCGGCGGAGGGCGCGAGGCGGAGGTGGCGTGGCGGAGGAGGAGGCGGGGTGGGGAAGGAAGGGAGGGAGAGATGGGGACGGCGGGCGAGTCCTTGGGGGTGGCTTGGCTAGGCTAGGCTAGCTGCCCAGCTGCTGCGGGAGGGAGGGGGTAGGTAGGCGGGCCTGGGCGGGCCCACCGGGCAGCGGACCCGAATCCAAACCAAACGTGCCGGCGCTTGGGGCCGGGCGGTGCCGTGCGTGCGGCTGCGGACGGATGCTTTCCCGTAAGGTTTTCGTCCCTCTATTGTATTTTTTTTAATTTCTTTTTGCGTTGTTTGTGGGAGAGAATCTGCAGCTGCAGCTGCACCGCACGGCACGGATTCCTCCCCGTTCCGTCCCGTTTCCTCAACAGCGACGAGGTGGGGACACGATCAATGGTGAGGTGAGGGGGCGCGAGTGTGGTGTTGTGACACCATGGTTTTGAATTTCGGTCTCGGAAGTACTGTATACTAGAAGAACACCCGTGCGTTGCAACGGGGCCACATTAACTTTAAAAGTACAATATTAATATTTTCATATATATCAAATGACATTGGCGACCTTTTTTATCATCAATTCCTCACACACACTCTCTGCCTCCCTCTTCCTCACTCTCTCCCCCTCTCCCTCTCTCTCTCTCTCTCTCTAACACACACATATCCATCTTATTGGGTACGGGACCATAATCCATCTATTTCACACACACAAGCTAGTACATAACAATATGGATTACGTGTATTATATTTGCCACCACAACTGAGGGAATTAATTTCATGTAAATCGGCCAGCCACAGCTCCAAGAATACGCGGAGGAGGTGGCCCGGGTCGGCGTCGGCGCCGTCCGGCACGGGCCACGGGCCCGCTTCCAACCGCGTCTGCGCGTCGGCCACCCACGCCGTGTCCTTCAAGTGCCACTTCCACCGCACCAACTCACAGGGTCACGGCCATGGCCAGGGCCAGGGAAGCCGCCCTTCTTTGCCCCCTTCACCGGCCGCGGCCAACGCGGTGCCGCGGCACCCGGCCTCGCCGTCCTCGTCCTCCAGCACCGTCGCGACCCAGTGACGCAGCCCAAGCATCGGCCTCGAGAATCAAGAACGCTCGACAACGTAGAGGGAAGGAAAGATCATATACATGTCATAAGAAAGGGAGTTTATTTACTGCTCCCTCGATGTATTGTTTCCTTTGTTTGGAGATTGATTACCATCCGTGAGTTAAGGTAAGATTTACGTGATTGAGCGATTTTTGGAAAATCAATTATTTGTTTTCTAATTAATGCAACTGAGTGATTTAAGGTAAGGTTAATTAATTTAGATTTGATCTTTAGAGATTGTTCGTGATTGATTCTACAATACTAAATAACTTGCGCCAGTATGAAAAGTTCTGATCTGTTTAGATTTCTTTCATTGTGTGAGAGGGTGACGCGAAAATAAACCGATGAAGTGAGGGGAGGGAACGAAAAAAATCTACGAAAAAAACCAGCGAAGGTGGGAGGAGGTACCAAAAAAAACCATGGAAGGTGGGAGGAGACTACCGACTGTTTCATTAGGAGTAGAAATTATTAGAGATTAGAGATTATTTGTTTCCTGAAAATCTATTATTTGTTTCCTAAAGCAAATTGCATTAATGAGAGAGATTTCGTAGATTTGGTTAAGGTAGGAAAGAATCTATTATTTGTTTGCTAAAGCAAATTGCATTAATGGGAGGGATCCGTTGATTTGGCTAAGGTAGGAAAGAATCTATTATTTGTTTGCTAAAGCAAATTGCATTAATAGAAAAGATCCGTTGATTTGGCTAAGGTAGGAAAGAATCCATTATTTGTTTCCTAAAGAAAATTGCATTAATGAGAGAGATTTGTTGATTTGGCTAAGGTAGGCGGTTTTTGCGGTTCGTGGCGGCTTAGTGTGAGGTGGGACGAGGTACCAAAAAAACCATGGAAGGTGGGACGAAAAAAACCTGGGAGGTGGGAGTTGTCCCTGGTTAACCTACGAAATTTCGTAGATTTTTTTAGGACGAAAAAAACCGTGGAAGATGGGACTAAAAAAAACCTGGAAGCGAGACTACCAACTGCTCCCTTAGGAATAGAGATCCATCCGGTCGCCCAGGGGCGGGGCCGGAGCTAATGTCACCCCGATGCATCACTTTAACATGGCGTAACCAATCCGTTATTGAACGGTTAGAGGGACTGTGGTATCTCGGGCCACATAGGGGTGAGAGTATATGCCATACCTAGCCATGGGAAGCCCGGCCCGGCCCGACCCGACGCTGCCCCCGGACCGGGCTCGGGCCTAGATTTTGAGCCCGAAGGCCGGGCCGGGCCCGGGCCCGTCGTTTCACATTTTTCTAAAGGTCGGGCCGGGCTGGCCCGAAGCCCGACGGGCTTTTACGTGTTCGGACTGGGCTCGGGCCCAGAAAACAGTCCCGATGGGCGGGCCGGGCCGGGCCCGGGCCCGTCGTTTCACATTTTTCTAAAGGTCGGGCCGGGCCGGCCCGAAGCCCGACGGGCTTTTACGTGTTCGGGCTGGGCCCGTGCCCAGAAAACAGGCCCGATGGGCGGGCCGGGCCCGGGCCTGGGTTTTTTGCGTCGGGCTTGGCTAGGCCCGGCCCGAGGTATGGCCAAGTATAGTATACATGTGTATATGAGCGATTGCGTCTGTACTGTGTTGAAAAAAACATGGTGTAATTTGATCCTAAAAAAACATGGTGTGATTTTTTCGAGCAACGGTGTACTAAATATAGCGCGTTTAGAATCAGGTTTAGTTCTGCTCGAATATATCTTATGCAATCAAAACCGGCATTCTCCTGTCTTTGGAACTTTGGGACTACAACACTCGGTTGTTGTTGATGCTTGTTGGTACATATGGTTGCAATTCAAGCCTTAACGTCCAACTATGTGGCTGCTGCTCCTCACAGTTTAAACCTCCTGAAATATCTACTTCCCCTATAAAAGGAAGAGGGGCGGAGAACCAAATCATCTCATCCATCCATCAGCAAAATCCATGGCCCTTAATCCTTCGGCGTTTAACGCTGCAAACACACATCAAGCCAACAATCCATCGATCATCGATCGCTAACGCTGCCCCGCCGCTAAAAAAAGAAACCGTTCGCAAGAACCTCTCGCCCCGCCCGCACGACCTCACGCCCCAGCGTCGTTCCTCCCGCAGCCGGGCGCGGGCCGCAGGTCGCCCAGCCGTCGCCCCGAAGCCGCCGCCCTTCACCGCGGGCTGCGGGAGCCGCCGGGCCCTTCGTCGCAGGTCGCCGCCCGAGCCGCCGCCGTGTACAGCGAGGTGCAGACGAGCCGCATCGGCACACGCTGCCCCTCCCCTCCGTCCTCCGCTTCCATTTCACGATCGCCGATGGGCCGACCACCACCGCCGCCGCGGGAAGCCCCGGTGAGTAATGAACTCTCGATTTCTTGGATGCGTCGCTCCCGGACCTTGGCCAGCAGAATCGCGGTCTGGGCTTCTTTGAATTTGGGATTTGACGGCCATGACTCGATCTATCACATATGAGATCGCCAAGCTGTTCCCCAACTTGTACGGCCAGCCTTCGGCCGAGCCGGTCACAGCGAAGCTGCTCAAGATCAGCGTCATTCTTTCTGGTGGCTAGGCTCTAGGGGGGCAGAATGTGATCTGCGATGTCTTTGGTAAGTGTGAGTGATCTCTAGCTGCACGTTCGTTTAGCACTAGCTGAGACCGATTGAAATTGGAAATAGGTGTTCATAATTGAATTAAAAAGGTGTTAGTCAACGGGAGTTAGTCAACGCCTACGCACTTGGAGCAAAAAGATCTTCTCCAATCATAAGGTCCAACTCCACATGGCTCTTGAGATCATTCTTATATTGGATTTTGCCCAAGAAAGTAGATCTTTGAGCATTGAGGAAAGAGATCTTCGGGGTAAGCTTAAGAAAAAGATTGTGGCCCTTGCTGTTCTGGAGAGAGCGAGAAAGAGACAAAGCTCTAGGGTTACTTTGCTTAAAGAGGGTGATGCCAACACTCGTTTCTTCCACCTTCGTGTCAATCATAGAAGAAGGAAAAAAATTATCCATCGACTAAAGCATAACAACGGATGGGTCACAAACCATGATGATAAGAAGATGATTGTGCAAGAACACTTTGGCAAGGTCATCAAAAAAGGAGGGCCCCGTGCTAAGGACCTCAATTGGAACCTCATCCCCACTTCGGGTTGTAACCTCGCAGACTTGGGGATGCCTTTCTCGATGGAGGAGGTAAAGGCGGCCATCTTTGCCCTCCCAAGCGACAAAGCCCCGGGCCCTGACGGATTTACCGGAGCCTTCTTCAAAGAGTGTTGGGAAATTATCAAACCGGAAATCATGGATGTCATCAACAACTTCTCCAACCTTCAAGTCTCCAATTTTCATTGGCTAAACTCAGCAAACACTGCTCTCATCCCGAAAAAAGATGGTGCTGAGGACATCTCAGATTTTCGGCCAATTAGTCTCATCCATGCCATTGCCAAGATCATTGCAAAAATGATGGCCACTCGGCTCACTCCTCATATGCAAAGCCTTGTCTCCAACGCACAGAGCGTTCATCAAGAAGAGGAGTATTCACGATAACTTCATGTATGTGCGCAACTTGGCTAGGCGCTTCCAACGCACGAATACACCAACTTTGCTATTCAAGCTTGACATTAAGAAGGCCTTCGATTCTGTGCGCTGGGATTACTTGATGGATTTGCTTCGCCACAAAGGCTTCCCGAGCCGCTTCCGAGATTGGATCACCGCCCTTCTTTCCTCGGCATATTCACATGTGTTGCTTAATGGTACTGCCGGCGACCCTATTAGACATGGTCGGGGCCTTCGTCAAGGGGACCCACTCTCCCCGTTGCTTTTTGTCCTTGCTATAGACCCGCTGCACCACATCCTGTCCACGGCGACTTCCCAAGGCCATCTTAAACCGCTCAGAGGTCAACCCATTCGTGCATCGCTTTATGCTGATGATGCCGCCATATTTGTTGCTCCAATAAAAAATGACATCCAATTTTTGGCTTCGACTCTCGCCTCTTTTGGTGATGTTACTGGATTGGTCACCAATTGTACCAAAAGTCTTGTTGCGCCCATTCGCTGCGGTAACATTGATCTTGATGACGTCCTTTAGGCTTTCCCCGCTGTTCGCTCCACCTTTCCAATGAGATATCTGGGGTTGCCTCTTTCAGTTACAAGGTTGAAGAGGATACACTTTCAGTTCCTAGAAGATAAAGTTGCTGGGAAGCTACCGCCTTGGATAGCCAGGCATGTGGCTGCTCCGGGCCGCATCGTTTTGGTCAAGGCCGTGCTTACTGCCATTGCTATTTATCATATTAGGCCCCTGGAATTGCCGGTGAAAGTGAGGAAGAAGATTGACAGTTTGCAACGCGCCTACCTTTGGGCAGGTTGTGACAAGGTGACCGGTGGAAAATTCAAGGTCAACTGGGAACTTGTCTGCAAGCCCAAGATCTTCGGTGGTTTGGGCATCCTCAACCTGCAGAAGTTTGCTACTGCCCTTCGATTGCGATGGCTCTGGTATGATTGGGCTGACCCACCCAAGACTTGGGTTGGGATGGGAACGCCGTGCAATGACAATGATAGGGACATTTTTGCGGCGGCCACCACAGTTCACATTGGAGATGGAAGAAAGGCAAAGTTCTGGGAATCATCATGGCTCCAAGGCATGAGACCCAAAGATATTGCTCCTAGGATCTTTGACCTCTCGAGGAAGAAATCTTGCTCGGTCCAAATTGCTCTCCTCAACAATTTTTGGGTTAGTCAGATTGATACCCATCACGGAATCATCCTGGAGCACCTACAGGAGTTCAGCACACTTTGGGAGAAACTATCCTCTGTTATTCTCAACAATAGTGTGCTAGATACTATCCACTGGGAGTTCACCACTCAAGGAGAATACTCGGCGTCTACTGCCTATATGGCGCAGTTTGCAGGACACACAATTAGCATCATGCCTGTTGCTGTTTGAAGGTTTGGGCCCCTCCGAAGTGCAAGTTTTTTGCTTGGTTGATAATTCAAAACAGAGTATGGACGGCCGATCGATTGCTCCGTCGTGGCTGGCCAAACTGCAACCTTTGCCCGCTTTGCAAGCAAGTTCAGGAAACCGCGGCGCATATTCTCTTCCAGTGCAGGTTCTCCAACGTGTTTGGGTACAGGTTGCTGCGTGGATTGGCCTACATGGTGATGTGGTGAGGAGTTGGAGATTTGAGGTTTCGGTTCGAAAATGATGGATTAAAAATGTGATTGAGCGTGGAAACCAGAGAAAGGCAATCGCCTCCTTGTTCATGTTAATGTCTTGGGAGATTTAGAAAAAGCGCAACGCGAGGGTATTTCGCAACACCGCCGCTACTACGATGATGGTCGTCGCGAAGATCAAAGAGGAGGCCCATCTTTGGGCTTTGGCAGGTGCCACCCATTTGAGTATTGTAATGCCGCAAGAGTAGTTCTTTGTCCCTGCTTTGCGGCTACTTGTCTAAAACCTTCTTCCTTAATCAATGAAAATGGCAAATCTTTTGCCTTGTTTCAAAAAAAAAAGGTGTTAGTGCACTGCGTCAGTCTCTTCTCTGATGGAAAATATGAGGATAGATCTTTTTAGATTTTGTTGCTTTGATGTGTTTCCTGAATAATCCTTGTCGTTGACTTGTCATGGTTGGTGTTGTGGATCTGATTACCCGCGGGAGCGTGCCAAAGGCAGCACCATGTATGGATTCAGGGGAGGCCCGGCTGGTGTCATGAAGGAAAGTACGTCCAGGTGACTGCTGATTTCGTGTACCCCTAATGAAATTAGGTATGTCAACATAACCTTTACTGAGCACACTTATTAAAATTTCAGTACTTCATATAGACTTTGGTCATCACCATTTTCAAAACGGGAAGTGGATCATCAGTAGGGATTTTGCTTAGGTACTTTCATGAATTAACATATGATAATTTTTTTCTCTTGAAATATCCTTGTGCGTATAAGAAATTTATGACCATAAGCATGACAAATATATGACGTATTCTTGTCATTTTCCAACACAAGAGCTCTACCCCAGCACTGCTTCCGCATCTTTGGTCGTTCCCTTGCACTCCTCCATGGCGGCTCGGAAGATGGGCCACCACCGAAGCCACTCCGAGTAATCACCAAACTGTACCTGCTAGATTAACGAGGTCGCAGCCGAGGCCGACCATCGCCGCGCCAACTCATGGGTTCGATGTGGGTTTATTTTTTATTTACTTAAGAAAATGGTGTGAGGTGAAGAGCCAAAGGCCTGAAGCCAAATGTTCCTAACAGAACAACGATTTGCAGGAAACAAGGCCAACGCTATGTGTGCCTGCAAGATTGAAGATCCCAGATATTTTACTTTTCTCCATGATCCTACACCGTTGTTGCTTCATGTAGATCCCTTTATCATTCATTTTTTATTTTTTATTGTTCAAATCTCAATATGGTTGTCATAGATGCTATTACAGGGATGTAGCACTATGTTTTTCATGTATTATCGTAAACAGAACACCCTTTGTATTGATACACATATATGTTTTTTCTTTTAATTACAGTATCTCTTTTCAAACTGGTCGGGCTTCTAGACTTCTAGATTGGAAGAAGTTTGTTTGAAATCTGCCTTTGGGTTTCAGAAAATTTAGAATAAGTTCCTACGTACACCAGCCGTAACTAGATAACTCATGTATTACGCAATGCTCTGCGCCATTATCAGTGGAGTTTGTAGCTGTATTCTTTGTCGTTCGATGCTCAATCAGGTGAGTCTATTTTTCCATTTTTGATTCATAGTTGCTCACACAAATTGGCCAGTGCATTTGGTCCAATCACTGACAACAATTTCCACATGTCAATTGGGGAAACATATGTCCATCATCAGTGCACTTTTTGCCAAAAAAAATTTGCTAAACTTTTTTTGCTATTTTTTTTCTGTTCTATGTATACATGCAGTTCCGGCAATTAGCTTCAACAACTATTTTTTTCTTTTCTTTTGCTGTTAGGGCTTGCGGCCATACATGTTAAACAATAAGACGATTTAATTTGTGGTCTAACAATACGTTTGATAATAGTTGCAACTAAAAATAGATCTACTTTTTGCTAATAGTGGCCAAATAAAAGAGGATCCAGACTATGACAAGTTTACATTGTACAGAATTAGTGCTAACAATAAATTTCTCTCTTTCTTCTTATTTTATATTGATAATAGCTCCTTAATTGATTTTTAATTACCACTCCCCCTTTGTAGAATGATCAGATTTTTATGCATGAACAATAACCCTGTTTATTTTAAGAATGGGGCTCTAAAATGGATGGAGGAGGAGCTTAAGTTCAGCAGCCAAATACGGCAGACATGTTGTGTATAGAGTTTGCAAGATATGCTGTTCATTTCTTACACTTAAAAAGCTTAGTCAGAACAACTATTTCATATTCCAATACCTAATGGAAGCACTTTTCTTATCTTTCCTCCATGTTTTTCATTGCGTGATTCGATAACCATGATGACAGGTAACTTGGCTATTTTGCATCTGTATTTCAGGTCTGCACCTAATCATTTTCTTTCTAAAGAACACCTCTGAAGTTTCATTACACAGGAAGTGAGTTACTATGGCTATCATGGAAATTCGAGTATTTAGCAATTTTCAGTATGTTATTTCCCCCTTTTTTGTGAGTTAACTGACATAAGGTTGCTTCAAATGGAATATGTACTAATAGTTGCATCACATTATGCATTTCCTTCATTTTAAACCAGCCAAGTTACTTGTGTGTCCGTCATGATATTGGTGCGATTTATTTTCCTAAGGGTATATTCATCTCATCAGAAATTTATTTTGTGTGGCTTTTGTCTTCCTAAATTTCGCGTGTTTTTTTCCTGGTTAGCTAACCAATTATTATTCTAGCGCATGATCTACTAAGAGCTTTTTACCTTATTGTACAGTTTATCATTCTAGAATACTAGACTTTTCTCCACAGTTAGGATGTTGATATGAAAAGTTTAATTCATGTTTAATCCTTCCAGAGCTAAGCTTAGCTTAGAGAGACTGTGGCGTGATGCATGCCATCTGTGTCATACAAAAATGTTAAATTCCATTTCTTCATTTCTGTACATCAATATGTTGCACTACATGAGGTGAGACAAACCCAGAATGGGAGCAAAATAGTCCTGACTACTGGCGAACTCTTCTAGCTCGCCGTGTTCCCATTGGCGGCGTTGTAGTCAGGCCCAACAATTCAACTTGCGAAGATAACATGTAGCCCGAACCCAAGAGGGAACGGATTTAATTTTTCCAGGACAACTATTTTTTTATATTTATTAAAAATTTGCAGCCATGTTCACTTGGGCAATACCTATACCTGTTCTAAGTCCTTCAAGTTCAGACAAGAAAAAATAGATATCCTGAAATCTTTACTATACAATCATTTTGGTCTTCTTGAACTTCAAATGACATCATCAAAAGATAATTTATGGTTTGCATTAAACTTGAACTTTAGACATGCGGGATCATCAGGCATTATAGATATTCTTTTCCCCCAAATTTCTAGAACATGAATTAAGAATTCAATACTCATTTGATTTTAATAGGCTGCTTCGATCGAGACATGCGTTGCGCGTGCAAGCTTACTAGTCATGGACAAAGCCAAGAGCTGGCTGATGTAAACTGAATACAGATGCTTCTTTCCATGACAATGTTATAGGTGCGGTTGGTGTTTTCCTTCGTAATAACATGGGGGAGGCAGTGGCCGCTGGCCGGTGCCGCAACCTTTTTAAGTTAGTACTCCCTCCGTCCTAAAATTTTTGTGTTAGATTTGTCTAAATACGAACGGAGGGAGTATGTCCTTAATGCTGCCTCGGCTGGGGCCATTGCTTTACTAAAAGGAATGGAGCTAGTAGAGAGTTTGGGATGCAGCCAGGTTACCTTTCATCTGATTCATTGGAACTAATCAATGCATGCAATGGTGCTTTTCAGATTTTCAGCCCTCATACAGCCACGCTGGCGGAATGTTTTGCAAAGGTCACGATGATCAAAGGAGTTTCTTTTTCTTACTGTCCCAAGGAGGCAAATTGTGTTGCTCACCAACTAGCGAAGCGCTCTTATGATCCTCAATTAGATTTTAATTCGGATGGTGATCCATCCTCGTTTCTGTTGCCCTTTGTCTTCAGAGATGTAACTCTTATCAGTTGGTTAATAAAGTTTGAGGGTAGTTCAAAAAACGTGTTTCATAGCTTCTAACACATGTTATCACACATACTACTACACACGCGAATTTTAACATCCTTAACCACACACGCGACCAAGAAGCGATCTACACAACCCTCATGTACCGGCGTCGCCGCCGCTGGTTCCCCTGCTCTCCGCTGGGCGCTGCGGCGGCCGGAGGGTAGGGGAACCTCGAATCGGATGACCGGTTCCTGTAGAGTCCTCGAGTTCTTCGCCTGCGGTGTAGGGGCATTCGCAGCGACAAGAATAAAGATCCTTCAACCCAACACAAATCGGTGTTCTTTCCTGGAGGAGCATCGATGGGCTGACGTTTGGAGTCGATCGTCGGGCAGTAGGCCTGGCGTGTTAAAGGTTTGTCTACGGCGGCGGCATTCAGTGGAGCGGATGATGTCGCAGCACATTGATTTCACCAAGTTCCGCCTCCGCTTGATGAAGCTCATTGAGATACGGCTTCATCGGGGAACTTGCGAGTTTGTTGTCCCCCATCTCCGTTAGGCCGGAGCTGGGATTATCTCTCGTCCCTTCGCGGTACTAGCTTCTCCGGGACGACGATCTCTCGAGATCGTGGTCGTCGGCATCTTTTGGTCTACATCGACGACTTCCTGGCCGCAGCTTATACAAGTGCTTAGGTTTTTTTTCAAGATTTCTCCGACACGAGCTTTGCTACACCGAAGGCCCAGAGACGGCATCAAGCTTTGCTCACGGCGCGCCGTCGAGGGATGCGGAAGGAAGATTGTGCTGAACTTTTCAAGGACTTATGTTTTATTTCTTTGTATAAGGATGTACTTGTGAGGGCTCATTTCAGATAATATATGGCTTTATGCCTCTTCCGCAAAAAAATGCATGTTTAATATAATAAT
>NC_041383.1:803558651-803565186 GCF_002162155.2 Triticum dicoccoides
TATACAAAAGGTATCATCACACACAAATATGACTCCTTTGTGACAATAACTACAATTTATTTTTCAATTCTAATTGTCAGGGTGTATTGTGGCGATTCTTTTGAGTGCTATATCTGGAAATCCCCGTTGATTCTTCATTGGCACCTTTTCGAACACAACCGATGCATATTTCAAAATAACTCTCATTCTAACTTATTTTTCCTTGGCCATGAACCTTCTTTTCTCTTTGGATTGACTTAATTTAATTATTCTACTTATTGTTTTATTCTTCTATTTTGAATCCAAATAAGAAGAATAAAATTCATGATATTATTTTTTAACATTCTTAAATTAAGTAATAGGAAACAATAATGAAAGAACACAATACTTGTCGAATTAGCAAATAGTTTGCTTTGAAATCCTTTCATTTAATTAGCCGGTTCTGCCTTTTTCTATGCTCCAATTTCTAATGCTTGTATTTAGCTTGGGTACCCCTTTAAATTGAATTCATGTTCTATCAAAATGGGGTTTAGCAAATTTTTCATGACTCTGAGGTTCAACTCAATCCATTGTTTCTTTCTTTTCCCGTCCGATACTAAAAATGGATTGAAAACGGTAAAATTTGTTTTGCACTATTTTTTTAAATGCTTGGATATTATTGCTAAGTTGGAAAAGCTATCATATATAGGTGCACTATTTTTTTGCTAGTTCGCTTCACGAGTATTGATTAATCTGGACCACTAGAATTGCTTGTTTGATGGTCTATATTTACCTGTCCTTCTGCAATTTTTTTTTCACATATTTCTTTATCTAGTACTGACTGGTGGGACCCACCTCAAGAGCAAGTCGGAAAAAACCGACCAGGTTCGGTGTGCACGATGGTTCAGTCTTAAAAAAACCAGAATCAAAACCAGCAAAAGAAACATCGTTGACATGGCATGCCAACTCAGCACATAATTGGGGAAAAATTGCATAGGGGTAAAATCTGGCACAACTCTGATCATTGGTTGTATAAATTGAGGATTTTTTTAATATGGTAAAATCTGTCACGAAGGTGAAAGTAGGGGGTAAAAAGGGAGTTAATATATACCTATACCTATCTATACCTCTATATCTATACCTAATAATAAAGTGACTATTGCTTCTGGTCGGCCGTCATAGGATTGTCCCCGAAATTACCAATAAGTACCCCCCATGCCACCGATAAGTGGGAAAAAATGATTCGTTTTTCCTTTCTTGAGTCACCGTCGGTTTTAGTTTATTTATAAACGAGCCCCTAGCATGTCACATGAACCTTGCCTCTACATACCAGAGACTCGAGTTTGAATCCCACTTCTTACCTTTTTGCTGCATTATGTCCAATTCCTGTTGGCGTAAGATAAAGTTCCCTTGCCCAAGCGTGACTTACTAGATGGGCTGCACAATTTGGCAGTTTCGGCCCAACTACTCTATTTTAACCTTTTTTCTTTACATATTCAAATGCTTCTAAAACAAATAATATCTTTCAAACCCTAACTCCAAATTAAGCATTTTATATATGAAAATCCATCAGAAAAAATATGTAAATTTCAAATATGCTACTATCCCACATGTTAATTATTTTTAAAATTATATTTAGGATGCACCCTTAATTAATACTTTTCTTTATATGGTGTATTTTGAAAATGCCTATTATATATGTTTTCTACTCATTCAAATTGACTAGGTAGAATAGTTTCATGCTCTCATAAAATTTATTATTGGTACCATAGGGGATGTATCTGCTTAAGGTGTGTCCAATTATAAAATCATCCCACCTTTATGTCTTAGTGCAACACCATTTATCATGTTATTTCTCGTGCGACAACGCGAAATATTTGAAGGTATTTGTCGATGTCATCGAGTGTGTATGAAGTGTTTTTTTCTCCCTTTGCAATGTACGACCATGTTTGCTAGTAATGATAAAGTCATTAGTGCTTCTGGCGGTACGTCACATAAATTGCCTCCAAAGTTACAAAATATTATCCACCAATGCCACCTATAAGTGACAAAAAACGTTTCACACAGAGGAATCCCCGTCTGGGCCGGCCCACGGAGTAGGGACCTCCTAACCACGCTCTGCACCCTAGGAGAAGGCGCAACACACCCGTTGGGCCGGCTCATGTGTGGGCAATCTGTTTGTCAATTTCATTTTTCATTTTTCATTTTTATTTTTTCTTTTCCCTTTTCATTTTTTCTCCTTTAAATAATTTGGTACATAAAAAATTTCTAAAAAAATAAAAACTTAAAGTTTTTAAATAAAATGTTCAATAAATCATAAAATGTTTGTGGATTCAAAAAATGTTCGCATATTCAAAAAATATTCACAATTTTGAAAACAATTCTTTGGGAAATAAAAATTTTCTAGGATTATTACTCTGCTACATTATCGGGTCAGATGGTGCTCTGCTACATGCAGAAACGAAAATTTTGTCGTGGGCCTGAACATCGATTCACTTGCCCTCATTAATAAGGAAATTAATTGAAATGATCCTAACTGATAACTGATACCTGATTGGAGGGAACGAACCAGAAGTAATCGCTCAGCGCCAGTAGAATTCTACCTTTGTCGCGTTGCCACTCTTAGCAAGCCATCATACTGAGCATGGTTAATAGTATAGCCAACAGCCGGCTATATGAAGTTGTCATGTCACTTATAGCTAATCTAATAGCTCACTTATATAATAGTTAGTTATCATAGTGCTTCCTCCGTTTCAAAATAAGTATCTTAACTTTGTATTAACTTTAATACAAAGTTGTATTAATGTTGAGATACTTATTTTGAGACGGAGGGAGTATGTCATATCATTAACATATGGCTCACCTCTTTCTCTCACAAAGGGTGTTGGAATTCGTGCTACAACCGATCGTAAGTTTATAGCTTGCTACTCTTCTCTCTCATATTCTATCCCCTTCAACTAGACACAAATCCGATGTGACATCTTTTATAGCCCGCCCACGTCACTCTATTGTATTTGCAAAGTACTTGCGTGTGTTTTGCCCTATCAAATAGTGGGAGTAACATAAATAATAACAGCACACATATCTAGGCAAAAATAGATGACGTGACAAATAATTAACGAGGAAAGAGAAATTTGTACTAGTAACATAACCGTAACATCACACATGCCAAAACAAAATAAATCTACGACTTAATAAATAAAATGTTGCATGATGCCACACATATATTAATACCCGCTATAGAGATAGTAACACATACTAGTAACATATGCATGTTATTCATGTTACTAGTCTAAGTTACTCCCCACTACGACCAACCTTGATATTTATCTTTGGCGGCCTCACATGTTTTGCCATGTTATGCTTAAAACATGAATGCTAGGTCCATTTAGTGCTAGCCCATTTTGTTTTGAATGCAGACGTGTTCCCTTTTCCCTTTAACATTTCTTAAAGTAAAAAATTGTGGGACTATAGGAATTTCCACCTAGAGCTTTAACATTTTGCCAACAACGTTTCCTAGTTCCCTAATCCAAGTCATTGTTCCTCGTCGAAGTCTAAAACGAGTTTAGATACCATGGCCTTTGCACGTATAAGAGCATCTCCAACAGCCGCGCTTCGCGCCGCGCACTAAAAACTAGTTTGCCGCGCGCCGTTTCCCTGGTTTTGCACGGCCGCCAGTGCTGGCTCCAACAGCCGCGCTAAAATGTAGCATGCGCGACTCACCGGGGTATTGCATATATGTCATTTTGGACACAAAATGAATTTGAAACATTCAAAATGCAATGAATATGACATATAAAATTTCACACAAACAAGTTGATGAATAAAAGTTCATGCCCACAAGTTCAAAATCATGCCCACAAGTTCATCCAACCAATTTCAAAATGCAAACCAAGTTCAAGACACAAATGAAAGACACATCAATCCTCGTCCTCGTCTTCGTCCTCATCTTCAGAAGACGATTATTCTGCCTCCGAAGATGAATCTTCCTCCCTCTCCTCATCGCGCACCGCATCACGTGAAGCTCCGACGGTGTTGGCAAGATCTTCAACGACATCTTCATGGGAAAGAATGTGTGTGAGGAGGCACATCGAAAGACATTCCGCCCATGGCGGCCGGAGGTGCACCTATGCCTCCCATGAGAGAAGCAAAACTCATGCCTCCCATGGCGGACATAGCGTCGGGGGTGCTCCAAAGCCACCCATGCCTCCCATGGCACCTAAACCACCCACGGTACCTCCGAAGCCACCCATGCCACCCATGGCGCCGAAGCCACCGCCACCCATTGCACGAACCATGGCTCTTTTTTGGATCAAGACTTCTTCACGGGCAAGATTGACATACTCCTTTTGCGCCACATTGAGGTTAGATGTGTCCAAGAAGAACAAGTGCTTCTCCCATTCCAACAATCTAGTTCGCTCCTCATTGCTCACCTTCTCTCCTCCAAAGCCACCTTCCTCTCTCCGGCCGCCATCCTCCTCTCCTCGGCCGTCAACCTCCTCTCCTCGGCCGTGGCATCTTGGTTCCTTGCCATTTTCCTCACCTCATTGGCTTCTTTTCTTGCCTTCGCAATAGCTTCCATAGCATTTTTGATCTCATCATCTCCTTTCCTCTTCTTCTTTTCGGTTTTGTCTTTCTTGCACCCATCCGGTCGCTTTGGCTTCGAGTATGAAACCGAGTTGGGTGTGGGGCTTCTCTTGCCGTCATCACTTGATGCATCCTCCTCCTCCTCATCATCATCCAACTCAATTGTTCGCTTGCGTTTGTTGCTCAAATGCAAATCATCCAAATCTTCATGCTTCTTCCATTTCTCATCATCCTTCAACACGTTATAGCACTGGGGCAAGGTAAAGACCCTTCCTTTCTTGATCTTCCCCTTCTTGGTTTTCCTCTCCTCTTCTTTGAACAAGTTTTGCGCAATGTTGTACTACATGAAAACAAAGCAAGTTAGCACCAACAACAAGTATGATGAACATGTATGATGAACATGTATGAAATGCCACTTACTCTATCGTCCTCATTTGTGCCACTTGGGTTCAACTTGTCAACCGCCTTTTGACAGGCCGCCCACCTTTGACAATCCGAGTTGATTGTCGACCATCGGGACCGAAGTGATCTCTCGGAGCGGTCAATTCCACTCACGTTGTGAACATCAAAGTGTTCTTTCATCCGCCCCCAATAAGCATCTCTACTTTGATCACCTCCAACGGATGGATCCCTCGACACTTGCAACCAAGTATTGCATAGTAAGATGTCATCGGCGTTGGTGCAATTACCCGCTCTTCCTTTCGGTGCGTCCACAATGCCCTCACCCTCCTCGTCCACCTCGAACTCATGGTCTTCCAAATGCATGTCATTGGTTTGAGACCAATGAGAATTGTTGGAGCCAACATCCATAGTTGACATGTATGCATCATCATTGAGACTATAAAGTTTTTTGAACAATGCAAATAAGCTATCTATATGAATGCATTGAAAAAATAACAAGGAAAGAAAAGTTGGAATTTTTTTTACCTTGGGGGCATTTCGTCGAACATGTTGTGCGCGTCGGTCGCCGGCTCAACGAGTGAGTTCGCCGGCGCTTCAGTAGCCACCGCGCCCGTCGCACGCCTGCAAGCCAACTCCCACCACCTCGCCGCACCGGCATGTACGTAGTAACAAGGCTCGTTAGCTTAAGCTAGCTGCTGGATGTATTCCACTGAAAACAAGGTCCGCTAAGTTTTTCTTCTTATTTGTGTTGTTTTCGTACGCACATGCTAGTTGCTCATGCATGCATGGATGTTGATGATGTGAAAGGGATTAGAGAGGTACCACATCAACCTGAGTACTTGACGCTACATGCATCATCTAAACCTAGTTATTACGTAGAAATCATTGCAACCTGAACTCTCATTAGAGGCGTGGCGATCGAATTAATAGCAACAATGACATAGCCAGTCGTTGGCATGCTTCGCCGCCGACCTTGACTTGATCTCCGTCTCTGCTGCCGACACCCATTCCCATTGTCCAGACATGCGACTAGAATCACTGGAGTGGAGAGCTTGGCGCATCATGCCGGTGCGGCGAGGTGGTGGAAGTTGGCGTCTTGGTTCATCATTGACACTGAGAGGTCCTTGCCGAGCTCAAATAGTTATGCACCAACGCCGCATATACCATTTTCCATGTCTGGTGCCCTCTCGGGCATGCGCCTGGCGTGGACAAATGACCTCCTGGATGAGTACCCGAGCCGCCTGCCGCAGTTATGGTCGGCTTCATATATCATTTAATTTTCCTTTTCATTGAGCAAAATATAATGAAACTCCCATCTTGTTATTAAGCAGCAACGAACGGTGCTTCAGTTGGCTATCTCACGTGTGCACGACACAAGCCAACCGTCAAGGTCGATGGTTCGACTCATGGTGCGCGTCTAGTACTCCACAAGTTTGGGGACCGTATTGAGTTTGTATCCTCAAGTATGAGGACCGTATTGGTACACTTCCTGAGTATGAGGGCTGCTTTGGACCTATCCAACAAGTTCGGGGGGCAATGATGCATTTTACTCTTTTGTGTGGCCAAGGGGGCCAATGCCCCCCCCCCC
>NC_041383.1:803622846-803623500 GCF_002162155.2 Triticum dicoccoides
AGAGAGAGAGAGAGAGAGAGAGAGAGAGAGAGAGAGAGAGAGAGAGAGAGAGAGAGAGAGAGAGAGAGAGAGAGAGAGAGAGAGAGATGTGTACCGGCTAGGGTTCCACATCTACCTTGGCATCCACCTCCGTGTGGACGTGTGGTACTCCTTTGACTCTCCACGTCCTCCAAGTCCCCCCTAGCTCCATGACACCTTATGCCGCATCCGACCACCATAGGTCGCTAAGGGCACTCCCCAATGCCCAATGCTTATCGTTTAGCATATTTTATAGGTAAAATGTTGAGGTGGCATCATAGTTAAAGAAGGGAGAGAGGATAATTCTACTCTGATATGTTGTGGTATCTATTCCTATCTTTCTCTCATTCCCTTCTCTTCTCTTCACATCTAAACCAAAATGTCGAACTGCAAATATATGCCTAAACTAATTAAATGTGACATTAGTTGGATAGAACACCTAAGAGATAATGCATTGGGGTGGACGTCTCTAATTTTTTTGGATGACATGTTGAAAGCCAATGAATTGGGAGTGAACCAACAAGCCTACACGAGTACCAGTGGGGCGTCCGACCAACTAGGCTTGCTCCAAGCATGCCATCGCCTTCGTTCTCACATTGTCGAGCTGTATGTACGTAGGCTTAGGGACGGAGCCAA
>NC_041383.1:803624680-803630452 GCF_002162155.2 Triticum dicoccoides
AAGGCAGCAATCAGGCCCCCAAAACTGATGATCCACACCACCCACATTCAGCAGCAGCAACCGAAAACCAAACAGTAAGCTCAGATTTACCAAGCTGGGCCACAAGCTCCATCCATCGGTCTTCTCGCCCTTCGCTATATCAAAGTTCCAAGTGACCTGGCCAGAGAAAGAGGAAGAAGCAAGATTAACTAGTGGCCTCCATATATCATTCCAAAGCAATGTAAAATTTTATAGAGCAGCAAAAAGAACAATATGCACCACACACATTTTATAGCAGGAAAAGTCACATAGCCTAAAAGTCTAAATATGCACTACATTGGTTGATGGCCACACCACAAGAAAATTACCAACGTCAACTATGATGTCAGTGGTACCATGTCATGTTCAGTGTTTGTTAACACAGGATCTAATGGCATGCCAACCACAAACCAAGGAGACCAAAGAAGGGCCCAAAGTAGTGGCAATTTCGGTAGACAGGCAACATAGACTACCAGAATAACGCGGCCAAGTTGAAACAAACACAGGGGGAGAGAGTAGTCACCTGACAATAGGTGGACTTGATGGTGGTGATCCTCACGAGTGCATGCAACCAGCATCGTTGCTGATAGAAAAGATCAAGAAGAAAACAATGGAGGATGACTGCCTATCTCGGCAAATAATCATTTCAGAATCAAGCTTGGGCGAAATTCTTACCGGCAATAGCCATGTACTTGCACCCCAGTGCTCAACGAGATTCAACTAATGCCATCCATGTTGAACATGCCCGAGCCAAAGGTGTAGCAACTTGGAACGAATAGAATCCCATGGCACACTAGCTGGGTCGTTGGCTGTCACCGTCCTAATAATATTGGTATGTCAGTAATAAAACTAGTCAACTTCTGGTAAAAGAAGAGGAAAAGATTACAGAATCTGCTCCTAGAAAGTAAGCAGCCCAACTTCTACAGATGAACTTTGTAACACAAGAATGATATCATATACCCAGTAAAAAAAATACAACATCTTTGAAATAGATAGGTGCTAAGATGGTTGCTTGCTATTCAAGTGTGTCATCATTTGCGTACATAAAAGAAAACTAGCAGGTTTCCACGAATGTTATCCAAGAATTTATTGTTCTCAGCACAACTCTTATTTGTTCTCGGCACTAGAGGAAAGCTACAACCACAAGGAGGTCTATTGTTCACAACACTAGAGGAAAGCTACAACTACAAAGAGGTCTATTGTTCTCAACACAAGAAGAAAGCTACATCTGTAGGGAGGTTTGGTTTTTTCAGTATTATATGAAGATGCTACAGCTACAAGTCTATTGCTGTCTGCATTGCAGGAACATGCTTAAGCTACAAGAAGTCTATTCTTTTCAGCATTATAGGAAAAAGCTACTGCCACGAGAAGCCCATTCTTCTCGGTGCTACAGGAAGAACCATTTATGAATGCAAGCAAAGAAGGAGATCAACCTTGTGCGAAGCGGCATCCAGGTGGAGGTCAGACTTGACGATGTCCTCCTCGTAAGCTTGGACATGGGGTCCCGGTCATCGTCCATGGAGTCGTGCCTCCAAGGCACATTCACCTTGCCCTGCCCAGCCAACAAAGGCTTCTGTTTGAAAGCAATGTGGCAATGTGGTGTCATTCTGATCAAACTCAACAGCCTGAAATGCAGATTCAAGTAATTGTAATCCACTAAACTTAAAAACTCAATAAATGAAGGCTGACTTAATATTGCATCCTTACTAAGATGTAAGTGAACTTAGAACTACAGTTCTACGCAATAATACAAATATCATTAGCCAAGAAGAAAAAGTCCAGAAGTGGATTGCTACTATTATTATTCACACTTGTTGGAATATAAAAGATGGTCAAAGAACTAGACAATACATCTAAAATGCAACGCACAGTCACCATGATTATAGTGAATGTCAATCTGCAATACGCAATAGAATTGACTAAGGACTGTCAAGTCAAACTCTTCCAGAATCCTAAAAAACTAAAAAGTGCATCACACCACATTAGAATTAGGCCTTCTCTCAGTTTTAGAAATCTAGTACAATAGCACTCATGAAGTCGATTTACTGATAATATTAGGTTTGTCCCATTCAAAGCAAACAAAAGGCGGCAAATATAGGTATCCACAGGATATAGACAGACCCTAGTCTCACAAAACTCGATTTATTCTAGCTGAAATCAACACAATACAACAAATTATACGCCGAAGATAAGAAAATAAGCATTCTGGATGTTTGCAGCACAGTGAAATGAACCCTTGAACACAATACAACCCATTAGATAGTTGTTCTATCATTGGGCTCAACAGGAGGTCAGGCTTTCACACACTGACAACAATCATTGTTTGTGCCACCAAAAATCTTGGGACAAATGTTGAAATCTAACAGAAGCGATTCTGATGTACATATTAGACTGGCCAGACAAATATAACCGACAAATCCCTTGTCAGCACAACATGCACATAATAGGCTAAAAAACAACAAGTTACCCAAAAAAGATAGTTCGTTGCTGGTAGTGAAAACATGCATAATAGAACCTACTGCTCGCTCATTAATGGGAGGATTGAGCTGAGAGCTCCGCTCAAAGGTACCGATTAGTTCAGTGGTGATAAGACTAGACATGAAAACAGAGCATTGGGAGTTAAGAACACAATGACTATTGTCTCTTGTAAATGAAAGAGATATAATCAAGTAATTGGTAAGTCAGCCAGTCATCATTTGTATTCCTAGTTTTACTGGGGATGACTATCATATAACCAAACATATAGATAACAGGTACCCCAAAATAGTACTAACTTGATCTGATTACCTTGGATTAATTTTGTCAAGACCAAAAACCAATAAAAGAATAGGTGACCACGCTGATTAATCTTCATTGAAATCATAGCAAAGCTGAGCGGCAACATCAATGCAAACAACTGTAGATCTACCTATTTCAACATCAAAAGGAAAGCAGCAGGTTACCACGATTATTATCCAAGAATTTCTTATTCTCAACACAAATCTTATTTGTTCTCAGCACTACAGGAAAGCTACAACTACAAGGAGGTCTATTGTTCTCAGCACTACAAGAAAACTATATCTACAAGGAAGTTTGTCTCAGTGTTATAGGAAAATGCTATAGCTACAACAAGCCTATTGTTCTCGGCATTACAGGAACATGCTAAAGCCACAAGAAGCCTATTCTACTCATCATTATAGGAAAAAGCTACTGACACAAGAAGCCTATTCTTCTCAGTGCTACATGAAGAAACATCTTAATGATTGTGATCCATGTTTAATCTGAGAAATCAAACACTACAGAGTGGTTAAGCAGACAGTCAATCATGTCGTCTTACTACCACAAAAATGTCGTAACAACAAATGCAAATAGGTAGCTGAACATTATCCATAATAATAAAGCACCAGAGTTGTTAAGCAGACAGTCGATCCTGCCGTCTCGCTACCACAAAAAAAGAAACTTGAGCGAGCTTCAAGCTATATGCAACAAACAGATGAAGATCTCTCTCACTTTCAAATGAATGCACATAATGTTTATCAGTTATAGCATCATTGAACAAGAGGGAATTCCTTCATTCGTTAGCTACTAAGCGACCATCAGGAAGAACACGTGCATCATGTAGCTAGACCAAATCTCATGATTCAAATTGATACCATAGTTGGACTAGCCTGAGACCTCATGACACAAATTACATAATTTTGTCTAGTGGCACCAATCAAGCAGTAAACCGAACACATGACAAAGCTCACCCAACCCAGCATAGCCCTGGTACTTTTGATTCACAACCATGCAGAATACAAACTAGGCATGCAGCCCAACCCAATCCTGACCGAGCTACTTATTATTCTATAACATATATACATACATACATACATACACAGTACTAGAAGAAACCTTTATTAATGCAAGCAAAGAAGGAAATCAACCTTGTGTGAGGTGCCATCCATGTCAAGGTAGGACCCGATGATGTTCTCCTCGTCATCTTGGGCATGGGGTCCCGGCCATCGTCCATGGAGTCGAGTGTGCTGATCCAAATTGGACAAACAAATAAGTCCAGTGTTTGTTAGCACATGATCTAATGGCATGCCAACCACGAATCAAGGAGACCAAAGAAGGGCCCAAAGTAGTGGCAATTTCGGTAGGCAGGCAACATAGACTCCCAGAATAACGCGACCCAGTTGAAACAAACACAGGGGAGAGAGTATGCAACCAGCGTCGTTGCTGACAGAAAAAGATCAAGAAGAAAACAATGGAGGATGACTGCCTATCTCGACATTTGGTGGGTTTTCACCATAGAATTGAAGTTCATAAATTACTTCAACTCTTCCATAATACTCGATACCTCCTTCGCCGAGAGCAGAGACACAACAATTTGTAGACTTTCGGACGGCCATAGATAGCTCTTTTCCATAGGTACAAAAGAAATACCCTGTTAATGTCGTAATTGTCAAATGAACAGACCTTATAGTCAAAACCATTAGCTAGTTGTCTCAATTCACATCCATAATCTCTGAATTAGCCTACAAGTTTAATACGAAAGGATTGTTGCATTAGTCGCAAATTAGTCAAAAAAATGAAAGGGTCTAATGGAAATTACCGTTTTCTTGAACCAAGAGATGAAACCGGGATATTCGCCTCCTTGCTTTGCTAGAAGCTCATACTCTTCGAAGGAATCCTTTTGGATCACCGTTCCATATGAGAATATGGCGACGTATCGACTGCATCAAATATCCAGGAATAAGAGCAGTTCAAAGAAATTAGAAGTTGCGAAACATTGTACCGAGATCTTACTCGATGTACAGCCGCACTTCTGTTAGGTTGTTAAAGAGATACAACGAAATGGTCCGTCATTCTTCAACATCCAACGATACTGGTTTCCAAGCACTAGATGGTGTGAGATTCCCTTTGAATAGGTTGAGGTTGGATTGACCCTTTTTAGGGTCGTCAACATTGTACCGAGGCTTGGGATTATGCAAATGACGATTTTCGGCTAGAATTTTGTTAGTCGTGTAGAGAGATGGAATAAATAAATAATCTAAAAGCCAGCAATTCCATAAATCCAAACGATCGAAATGCCTTTGATAGGTTGCCTTAATGTTTATAGCCTAACGTGTTTAGCACTAATATGTTTGGCACTCCACATCAAATACTCCTCTTGTGCCCCAGAGAGAGAGAGAGAGAGAGAGGGAGAGAGAGAGAGAGATGTGTGTACCGGCTAGGGTTCCACATCTACCTTGGCATCCACCTCCGTGTGGACGTGTGGTACTCCTTTGACTCTCCACGTCCTCCAAGTCCCCCTAGCTCCATGACACCTTATGCCGCATCCGACCACCATAGGTCGCTAAGGGCACTCCCTTATGCCCAATGCTTATCGTTTAGCATATTTTATAGGTGAAATGTTGAGGTGGCATCGTAGTTAAAGAAGGGAGAGAGGATAATTCTACTCTGATATGTTGTGGTATCTATTCCTATCTTTCTCTCATTCCCTTCTCTTCTCTTCACATCTAAACCAAAATGTCGAACTGCAAATATATGCCTAAACTAATTAAATGTGACATTAGTTGGATAGAACACCTAAGAGATAATGCATTGGGGTGGACGTCTCTAATTTTTTTGGATGACATGTTGAAAGCCAATGAATTGGGAGTGAACCAACAAGCCTACACGAGTACCAGTGGGGCGTCCGACCAACTAGGCTTGCTCCAAGCATGCCATCGCCTTCGTTCTCACATTGTCGAGCTGTATGTAGGCTTAGGGACGGAGCCAAGGGGGACT